>NC_071622.1:26893053-27212553 GCF_014839835.1 Dryobates pubescens | reverse complement strand
TTAAGAGATTTGCGTAGTTTTATTCTAGCTCAAGGTTGTGAAGGATTTGGATTTGATTTTTTAACATGAGTCTTGCTTATGGCATTTTTAGAAAATTTAAATAAGTTATCAATGGTGCTATGATAAAAATTATAATTTGGTATATTATAAATCAAAGTTTAGAGTTGCAGTAGCATAAAGTTTTTCACTGTACTTTTATAAATCTTAGGCCTAGCATAATTTTAAATCAAACAATTTAAAATCACTGATTCAAATCACTCCCCTACTGTTCTGGCTCTGTGAAGTGAGAAAGGATTAAAGAGTAGATTTTTTTATGGGAGAGATGTTTGAAAATGTTTGTGTGTGACTGCTTGGTGAGGAACTCATGATTTATAGTATTACAAAAAGAGAGGAAAAAAAACAAACCCTTGCAGCAGTGGCGTGGCAAAGCTTTTAAAGACAGAACAGTCAGGGCATGTAAAACTGCAGTTACTATAGTAACAGGATCTTAGTCCTTTTATAAATGAATGTGGAGAATTTGGGGATGTACAATCTGACATAGCAGCACTGTGAAACTAGTCACATTCATCACCCTTACCATGAATTTTGTTACAGTACAGTAAAATTAAGGCCCATCTGCAATAGAACATGTAGAGGAGGGATTGTGCATGGTTGTGAGAAGGTGGACATTGTTTTGGAGAACAGATGATCCAAATGGTCGATGCCTTGGTGTGATTTCCTCAAATGACTCCTAGTTTAATTGATGGAATCAAGAAACTCACAGATGGGTGTCACAAGAGCTCCTCTACAGAAAGGACTCAGACACTAAAGTAATATCTAGAAAGAAAATAAGAGAGGTATGGAAAACAGTCCTATTCTGAAGCTTGCAGTTTGATGTATTTTGGGTCTGCATTTATTACCACTAGGTCCATTTTAAAACAAAGGATGCATCTTTCTCATCCAAATATTTTGTACCCTAGATTAGGTGAATAGAGGGTAGTTTTGTTTGTTTGAGAGTAGCATTTGTTATGTGACTCATATTTTCTTCTGGGGGCAAAAGGAGGATAAAATCAGTGGGATTTTTGCAGGTTCTCAGGTGCTCTGTTTGGAAGATGTGTTTAATAAGTGCTAGATAATAACAGTCAGTAATATATAAACTTCATAATGAAGTTAGAAGCTTGAAGCTATGATTTTATAATCAAATCTTTGTGATAAATTGTTGTTAGTTACTAAGTCCGCTATAACTGGAGTCTACTATACCCTTCTAAAGCAGATTGGAGAAAAGAAGTATGTTCTGGCCCAGATTTCCTTATGCTACAGGAACTTGAATTTGCAGCAGTTCCTACGTGTAAAAGGGAGACAATAGTAACCCTAAACCACAAGATACAGAGAAAACAAATGCATTATAGAATCTGAAGCACTTTGTTACTTCAATAACATGCTTGCATAACACACTTGTAATAGCTCAGGTAAGCTTAGGAATGCTGTAAAACACAGTAGTTCAAGATTGTTCTGCATTGGAAATGTTTTCTGTTAATAGAAACATAGCTGTACATACTATAACAGCACAGTATCATGCTATGTTGTGAAGGGAGGGAAAGAAAATTACATTTACTTTCCTATTCAGTGTGTTCTGCCAAGACAGGAAGAGAGAAGAAAGAAGAGAAAATGAAGACTTTTTTCCCCCCATTTTTATATGTTCTCTGTTCTTTCAAATTACTGACTTCTTGATCTTAACAGGAATCTGCTGTGAAGGAGAATAGGAGAGGTTCACATTGGGAAAGGCATGAATGTGTACACTTAAAGGGTCTATTTTGACCATCTATTTTATGGTCAATATGTTGGACTTAAAAGAGCTTAATTAATTTAAGCGGATTTTATTTAGACTTTTACCCAATTAATAAGCAGCAACATTTCAGAAAGTTATAACTTTTCCTGCACATTTTCCCTCTTCTCAGAATTTCATGGTATGAATGAGGTGTGTAAACTTCCCACATTAAAACTGTAGTTGAAAGCTCAGGGGGAGTTCCTTCTCCAGGCTGGCTGCTAGGGATCTTCATAAAGAGATATTCAGGAGTTGAATATTAGTTACAAGCTTGAAAACAACAGCAATATTGCAGTGATATATCTCAGAGGCAAACATGAGCTGAGCTTTGGTGATAACTTGCCATAGGTGAATATTTAAAAGCACTCCTTAAACAGACAGGCTGAATCAACTGCAATCCACGTTATTTTGGACATGAGAGCAGTGAAGTCTGGAGTTATGGAGCCCGTTGGCCTTCCTTTCTCATCTTCCTGGTCTTTCTTTAGATATAGCCAGCAGCCTGTCTGTCATTAGTGTTTGAGTGCACTGCGAAACTTTGAGCCAAGCTAAAAATTTGCTTGAGTAGAAGGAATATTTTAATTATGCATTTACCAGAAGTTTGAAGACTCACAAGTCTCTGCTATACAGCCACGATGAAAAAAAAAGGGGGGAAAAGAAAGAAAAAAAAATTCCCTTGCTATCCATTTAGATAAGATTGAGGAAGGCTTAAAGTAGTCATAAAAAACATTATGAGCTGTTGTACTCTGACAACATAGTCACTTAAGCTTCAGTATGCCTGGAATGGGAAGTGTGAGATGATAATGATGCTATTTGTCACCAAAAAGCAGGAATGCACTAACAGGTTTTTTTAGAATTCAGGTTGGCCACCTATAAGCTAAAGAATACAATGGGTAACATTAAATTCATATATATTAGTCATTTGAAGCTACTGTTACTTACTCATTAAAAATAATGGACAGAGTGTGGCCTCTAAGTATTCTGGGATGGATCTTTCCTGTTCAGACTGTTCAGACTTTTTTGCTGTGTATAAATAGAGCACATAGAGGATAATTATGACTTACTCTAAGTGGCTCCATTTGCAGTTACCTGAATCTCAGTAAATCTCAGATTTACTATCAAAAGGAAGATATATAAAGGTGATATAGATCTGAGGCATGGAAGATCCAAGTAAGCTAAAAATAAAATAAAGTGAGAATTAAAGCAAACAACATTTTTCAAGGGCTTGAGAAGGATTTAGACACTGGAGTGCCTGGATTTATTAAGATTTCAAATAATAATGAATACTGGAAGCCTAAAGTCCATAGCATTTAGTCATCTTGGCAAAAGTATAATTATGTCTCATAAGAAATATTAGAAAGTAGACAGATGGTATACTAACACACATGCAAAATCACTACTAGATGAAGTAATGTTAAAGATTACAGCATCTCTAGACCAGTTCATAATGAATATATGATCGTAACAGAACTGGCAAAAATCCTCCTGAGTATCATTTATTCATTAAAAATAAAAATAAAAATGTTTCAGCACAGTACAAACTGTTTGCCATCTTGACCTGACTTCAAGAAACAAATTTAAGCAAAGGAAATAATACATCCAGGAACCACTGAAAGAGCACTACTCAAAATGTTTTGATTTTTTTGGAGAACAATTTGTCCAAGAGGATTAGGTACAATTCCTAGAATAAAGGTACTGGTGTTCCTTCTACTCACTCACCTTCTCAGCACCTGAGAAATATGAATCCAAACAAATTCAGAATAGGGAGAGGAACTTATGTTTGTTGCTTTTCCAAGTCAAGTGTTTGAAGATGGCTTTCTCTTAATCTTTCCTATTTAAAGTGTTCCACTTTGCAAAAATAATGAATTATTCATTGGGCAAGAAAAACAGAAAAAGTGGGAACTCTGGCCTGAAGCATCAATTATTCATATAACTTTAGAGGTTCATGACTTTGAGTGGAGAGGTGAATAGCAGTCAAAAGTTTCTGACAAAAATCTTCTCAAGGATTACCTTTTTCATATATTTGTCCTAAATGCATCTATTATATGTGAAAATCATCTGATTACTTGCACACAAAAGGCAAGATCATATAGTAAGACTATTCTTTACTGTTGTCATATTCTCCTCCTTTTTCTATACACCTTTTTTGACTCTTTTACATTGAACGTGTCTATGCTGTCTGCTTATTTCCCTAGTTTCTAGAGTTCAGTAACTTCTTTTTCTCCCAAATTCAGCTGCATGGTTGATTTAAAATAAATCTTTGACTATGAACTAAACAAAGCCTTACAGAAAGTTGTGTTAATGGGAGAAAAGGTATTTTTTCTCACAGGTTTACTGTAGTTTCACAGCCTGACAGAGACCCACAGAGTATATCAGAATTGTCAGGGTTGGAAGGGACCTCAAAGATCATCTAGTTCCAACCCCCTGTCACAGGCAGGGACACTTTCTGCTAGGTAAGGTTGCCCAGAGCCACATCCAGCCTGGTCTTAAAAACTTCCAAGGATGGAGCTTCTACCACCTTCCTGGGCAACCTGTTCCAGTGTGTCTCACCACCCTCATGGTGAGGAACTTCCTGCTAACATGTAATCTAAATCTACCTTCTTCTAGCTTGGATCCATGCCCCCTAGTCCAGTCACTACCTGACACCCTAAAAAGTCTTTCCCCAGCTTTCTTGTAGCCCCCCTTCAGATACTGGAAGGCCACAATAAGGTCTCCTTGAAGCCTTCTCTACTCCTAACTGAACAATCCCAACTCTCTCTGCCTGTCCTCACAGGAGAGGAGCTCCAGCCCTCTGATGATCATTCTGGCCCTTCTCTGGACATGCTCCATGTTGTCCAGATCTTGTAATAGGGGCTCCAGAACTGGACACAGTATGCCAGGTGGGGTCTCACAACAGCAGTGTAGAGGGGAAGAATCACCTCTCTCAACCTGCTGGCCACACTTCTCTTGATGCAGCCCAGGATACACAATATAGTTACTCTTTGCAGTAAGGCCCGTTGTATAAATTTACCATTCTCTTCTGCTGTGACTTACTTGTGGAGCAAAACATAGTATGCATGAGAATTGCTAATGACTGATGGTTTTACAATGAAATAATCTGAACCTGCACTAGCTTTTTAGTATTTTTTTTTGTTAATACTGGAACAAGTATGACTTACGAAGGATTAAAACTGGATATAAATATATGCTAGTAGTAGCACAACATCTGTAAAATTTTAATACATATTTTATGCTGCATTCACCGGACATTATGAATCATAAATAGGTGACAATAGATGCCTTTATAAAATATTTATCATGCACTCTGGTTTCAGTTAGTCTATAAGCCTATTCACAGAAAGTGAATAGATTTACCAAGGTTACAGTAAGTTATTTGTAATGAAATGTACAAGCCTAAAATTAAGTACTGCAAATAATGACAAAAAGTTGTCAAGTTACAATTAGACACTAAACTGTATACTGGTACAAAATAGCCCCCTGAGGTGTTTCATCTTCCTTTGAAATGTGTTATAAAGAGTACTTGTATAAAATTTTTAGCAACTGGAGTGTAGCAAAATGAAATTATATCCATCACAAATCCCCTAACGAGTCTTTGAAGAAACATATGTAGTCAGTTTGGAAATGAAATTCTGGAAAATCAAGAACTATTTCTCTTGTTAAATGGCTGATCAATGTCCTACATAGTTGTGATACTAACAAAACAATTCAAAATGCACAATTGAAAAAAGAAAGAAAGAGACAGAGAGGGAGAGAGAGGGAGAGAGAGAAAGAAGGAGAGAGGGAGAGAGAGAGATAAAGAAAAGTAGAAAGAAAGAAAGTAAGAAAGAAAGAAAGAGAAAGAAAGGAAGAAAGAAAGAAGGAAAGAAAGAAGGAAAGAAAGAAAAGAAGAAAAGAAAGAAAAGAAGGAAAGAAAAGAAGGAAAGAAAGAAAGAAGGAAAGAAAAAAGAAAGCAAGCAAGAAAAAGAAAGAAAAACAGAAAGCAAGAAAGAAGGAAAGAAGGAAAGAAGGAAAGAAAAAAAGAAAGGAAGGAAGGAAGAAAGAAAGAGAGAAAGAAAGAAAGAAAGAAAGAAAGAAAGGAAGGAAAGAAAGATTAATAGATTTATAGATTATTTTATTCTCTTTATCCAAGACTGAAGAATAAATTAGGTATCAATTTTCTAATTCTATATGACCTAGATATTTTTGGTCCTCCAAACAAGCAATATAAATCTGCTATTCTTAAATCTTACCTTGCAAGAATACTTGCTGCATTTCTCTGGGTTCTGTACTGTAGATTCTGTGGTCTCCTGAGACCCTAAAAGTTATTTCGAATGGAAGAAAAGAAGTTTCAGTGTATAATAAGTGATGTCTTATAACATGATGTGATCACAAGTGATGTCTTGTGATAACATTACAAACTGAATTTTTGCTTAAAACTTTTGGAAAGGTTACTGGTCGCTGTGGTAGGACTTTACATATGCTGTCCCAGTAATAAGATCCAAACTGAAGTAGGACCACTACTATGTTGTCCACTTTTCCGGGTCTGTTTAGCTTTCAAAATGTCTACAGAAGTTTTCATTTTGCCAGCAAAATAATCCAGAAAGTGTGAGCAGAGTTTGTAGTGTATATTCTTTGCCTGAAGAAATACCAGAAGTGTCTGAAAGACCATTTGGAAATATTCTAAAGGAGCCAAGTGCCCTAATCTCTCTGAAATCCGGAGTGATCTGAGTATCTAATTTTCTTGGACTCTTGTAAAACTTCAGTGTCACTTTGTATAGACTATCTTAGATGAGTTTTTCTTATTTCCTCCTGTAACAGAGATAAGTCACTGTCCTGGCACCATTAGGACTCCCCTATCTTTTAATCTGTATTGTTCTGTAAGGCTAGATGGCTATAGAGTTCTACAATATTTACTGCCTTTTCTTCTTCTGTCGAAGTCTGTACAAGAGCTGGGCAGCCCAACTTTTCTGTAACAGTCAAGGAACTGTAAGGAGATGGTGTTTTATGTTAACTGAACCTTTGTTTTGCACAAACAAAACCCTTATGTTCTCCTTACATCTTCAAATACAGGTGTTTTCTAAAAAAAAAAGAACATTTCTTTCTGGCCATTTAATCCAGCATCCTTATAACTGATATAACTGACCCTGTAGCACTACAGAGTTACCCAAAGTAGTAAAAGAAGAAATTAATTGTGACTTTCTTGCTTTCTCCTGTCTTGACTTCATATTTTATTTCAGTAGCAACACTTCTGTTTTTTCTTCCCCCACCCCCACCCCCCAAAAAAAATTATGCAGCTGGCAAAAATTAAAATAATAATAAAGGGTTAAAAATCAGGATCTGGATTTATACCAGCTGATGTAAATTGTTACAGCTCCATAGTTTTCATCTGACATGCACCGGCACTCCTGACAAGGAGATTCTATTTCTGCTTGCTTAATGAGAAGTAGGACTTCAGAGGAGGAGAGTTTTTTTCTCCTTTGAATGCTATGTTTGTTTCTGGCTTGTTTAAATCTTCATGAACTATGTTCAATTAGAATTACTTACTCTTAAAATATACTTCTGCTGGTAATTGCCTGGCATAGAAAAGGTGTCACAGAATTGCTTCCAGGCACTGTACTTCCAGGAGTATTTCAATATGCATATTCATTAGTAAAGAAATACTTTAAAATATAATATATATTTTTAAATGTCTTGATTTGTAGTAAATGCAGGCAAGTAGTCTGCCAGACAAGAAAAGTAAACACAGTGAGCTAAATTCATATTCTATTAAATTCACACAGACAGGCCCTTAGCTGGCACAACAAAAGCGTATCAATTTTTTGATTGGTTTTATTGCTTATTTGTTACAAAATGACCTTCAATAAACACTGCTTTCCTTCACATATTTTCAAAGAGAGAGAGGTCAGTAAAAACATGGCTGTCAAATATCTGTCAGAACAGATTTATTGTAGTGCTTAAACCTGTTGAAGTAGGATTTTTTTTCTCCTTCTCTTCTATACTCTGACCTAGTGGTTAAATCTCAAGTATATTATTTTATTTATTTTTTTCTCTTTCTTCTTGACCTCCTACATGAAACAAAACACATGTGAGTCAAATCTCTGGTGCATGGAGTGTTTGAGTGAGTATGAAGCTTCTTACTGGTGGAAAAACTGGCATTAAAACACTACCTGGCTCCACATATTTATATCAGTTGTGTAAAAACCAATAAATCACCTTTTATCCTTAATTCAATTCTGCTATAAAACTGATGCTTCACATAGGATTCACTAAAGTCACAGCACATGCCTTCAGTTGAATTGGTCAGCCCCAAAGGGGTAAATTTTAGGATTTTTTTTCCTGCCCTTATGTCCCCTCTCCCACAAGGAGACTAGGTGCAGACTGAAGTCTCTGCCAGGTTACCACTAGAAAAATCTAACTAAGATCTTTGCATTTATTTATAATTTATTCTCTATATAGAGCTGGGATACCATAGTGAAAGGTAAACAAAAATCTATTGAAATGACATTGTTGTGTTTACCAATAACTGGCATCTGCTCTGAATTCTTGTTACTGTATTGCAAAAAAAACTCCCCAAAACCCAAACCCCACAAGTGTTATAAAATACCACTCTTTCTGAGATGTAAATTGAATGCCATTATCCCTTTTTTTTCCAACCATACTTTGCATTTAGTAGGTGCTAAAGATTGTCAATTTGCAGAAACTCTTGTAGAACAGTTACTTAATTTCAGGGGGAATGATAACATATGGTAAACACAGAAGAGGTCATTAGTGCAGCTACATGGATATTATCTCAACCTGCCACATTGCTGGCAATATGTAGAAGTTGTTTTGCAGTGTGCTAAGCCTAGACAAAGTATTAGCTAATGTGCTGTTTAGAAGACTCATAATGGCAGGCAGCAAAAAGAGTCTAAGTTCACATTTGCACCTTTAATATTCTCTAGAATTATTCTGGAATGCAAAGACTAGAAAGTGAGCTACTGTCGATGAGAACAGCTTGATTTTCTTTGCTGGTTTACTGCTTTTTATTACCAGCTAGTAACAATCTGGCTCACTCTATTTTCTCTGAGACCACTGGGGGTTTTTTGCTAATGGAAGTGTTCTCAAGAAAAAGGATAATAGTGTCAGATGGTCAGATATTGGCTACCATATGACTGGATTTCTGCAAATACGATAACCTTTTCCAACAAGAAATCTTGGAAGAAGGGAAATCCGCCTGTTTGTTCAGCATCTTGAATGCTTGAAAGATATCTGGACATATAACAAACAGCATAATGGCACATATGCAACACATCCAGTGCTCTGTATGTGCATTTTGAATGAAAGGTAGCTCATCAAACATAGCTACAGAACACAAAAGGAAAGGAGAATACAACAGCATAGACAAAACTAAAGCAAATACTGAGCTTCTAGAATGACAAGGATTAGGTAAGATGCTTCATTCAGTGACCAGAATGGGCAGACATTACAATCAGAATAGGATGCTTCAACATTATGCTTAGATGGGCCAGTGAGAACTTAAAAGAATAATAAGCTGAATAATAAGCTATACTCATTTCAGTGCTTTAAAAATAGACTTTATATATTTTTAAATAATTAATCTTTTTGTGTTTCAGAGTAGCTCTTGCATACAGACTGAAATCACAATGCATCTATTGCAGGGCCTATCCTCTGCTGGACCTGCTGAACCAGGCTTTATATACACCAGCAATCCTAGTATTCGGTGCAGTCTAGCTGCAGGAGCTCTGCAAAGGCTAATTTATCCTACTGTGAGGCAACAGGGTAAATTAGCTCATGCATTTCTCACTGCTGAAGCAGTTACACTATTTCTGTTAGCCAAACTACTTCTGCTGCTGTCCTCCTGGGTCTATGTATGCCTCCCTGTGGTATGCAGTTTATGCATGTTGCAGGGTTGCACTTTGTAGGGAATGAATTCAGAAGTGAGTGAATAAATTTTCACAGCAGAAGGAGGAGATCTTGACACCTGACATGCTAATGCACTGCTGAGGACCATGTGAAAGGACAGCAATGCAATTGGTCTGGTAACTGCAGCTGCCCCTGTACTAAGGGGCTCTCCTGCTCTTGGGATGGTATCTCCTTTAGCTGTATGTGCACATACTACAGTTTGCTCTCCCACAGCATTTCCTCATTCCTGCTCTAGCCATGTTCTGCTGTTCCCTATTATAACAGTTAGACCTGCCTCTTAACTAAAACTTCTGAACCACTGAACCTAATGGTATCCCCTGAAGATGTAATTGGACTTAAAATGAAATGTATTCATCACATTAGAAACAAAACTCAAAATATTTTTTAGCTTCAAGGACAGGCTTGATGGGGCCTTGAGCAACCTGATCTAGTCTGGGATTTCCCTGCTCACTGCAGGGTGGTTGGATTAGATGACCTCTAGAGGTCCTTTCCAACCCTGTGAATTCTATGATTCTACCTGCCATACATACCTATAAAGTTAGTATAAAATAACGTCTTAAAAATACTGACTATCCTTATAAAAGGTAAAAGGATCATTAATGTGCATTTTGTTGTAGTTAGCTTTACTACTTTACTTACCTTACAAAATTTAATGTAGCAGGTGGGAGATCTTAGTCTCTGCCTGTAGTTGTGTTTTGCACATTAGAAAAGGTGCAGAGGAAATATTTCAGATTGACCTAAGTCCCAAATTATCACCTGCCCCCCAAATAAAATGTGATAAATAGATGGTAGAAACCACATTGTCTTACATAAAGAAAACTACAAGCACAAAAGAACTTCAGAAGCAAACTGACACACTGCCTGAAGACTGCTTTACTGTCTTCTGCTGTGAACTGCTAGATTGCAAAGCCATTACATTCAGTGCTCACTTGATTACTCCCAGGACTTCTTTACTACAGCACCAACAGCGACAACTCCTTTTTAAAACAAGTAAAATTATGATTCTTGGGCTAAAATTTTAATTAAAATAATTTTGTTTGTGGAGTTCAATGTTCACATGTGGAACTACAAAATTAGTTTTATATAAACTGTGTAGTATATTAGATACATATATGCACATGAAAATGTAGTGGATGTTTTTATAGTACATAGGACTGAAGTAAGAAAGGAGGCAGAGATTGTAAAATAGATGGAGTTGTACAAGTAAAAGAATTGCTATGAACTGTGGCAAGACTGGGTCAAGGGACAAATAAGGTCAGGTTAGGGCAGAATTAATGGGTAAGAGGATAGATGGATCTGAGATCTGACTTACAGTGAAAAGTATAACCAGCTGGACAAATTAAAAAATGTTGCAGTGTCCTGTGTGTCAGCAACATCCTTTTGCAAATCTGAGAGCCATTCTGAGGCTTAAGAACCTCAGATTAAATCCTCTGCTAGGCTAAATAGTGCAGCTGTATTGATTGCAGTGGGACTACTCCCATTTACCCATTTGATGATCTGACTTGCAGTTTTCCTCATGAAGGGATCACAGACACTTTTATTCTATTGAAAGCATCAGCAGCTACTGTTCCCTCCCTCCCTCCCTCCCTCCCTCCCTCCCTCCCTCCCTTCCTCCCTTCCTCCCTTCCTTCCTTCTCCCTTCCCCTTCCTCTTTTTAACCCTCCCTCTCTTTCACTCTCTCTCTTCATCTCTTTCTTTCTTTCTTTCTTTCTTTCTCTCTTTCTTTCTTTCTTTCTTTCTTTCTTTCTTTCTCTCTCTCTTTCAGTTTCTCTCATATATATACACAAACAATGACAGAGTAGGCTGTTCTTCTAAACATTTTTTATAATCCAATTACTCTTAAAGACCAATTGTCACAGACAATTGTCAGAAATCTGAAGTAGGAGAAAATAAGAACTATATAGCTTCTAGCTAATACTAATAGCTAATTACTGTGCCTCTTAGATGATTTTCTATCTAGAAACAAGAATAGAATCAGATCAGGGTCATACTAGTCCTGCACCTTGTGGCTGTGGAGGTGTCCATCAATCTATGCAGGAGTATAGGGTAGACTAAGGTCCTGCATAAACATATAGCAGTGTGTCCTCTGGATGTTGGAGACAGACATGTCCTGAAGCAGAGATCTTCATTTTTGGTGGGACTTGCAGAATTTTCTTAGAGATTTTTCTTAGAGATTTCTTTCAACCAATATATCCTTTTAGCATCTCCTGAGTTCTTTGAAATCCATGCTTTAACTACTACTTGACTTAAATACATCTTATAAGAAGAAAGAATTCACCATTCCACATTGTGCAAAGAATTTTGCTCTGATCCTAGCCCTGCATTTATCTGACTTCTTCTCCCCCCCTCACTCCATTCCCCCTTTGTACTAGAAGAAGCAGTGAACAATCAGTCTCTATTCACCGTCTGCTTTCTGCTCACAACATTATAGGCCTCTCTCTATTCAGCTTTCAGTTGTCTCTTTTTCAAACAGAAAAATACTAATCTACTCAGTTTCTGCTTTTGCAAAAGCTGTTTCACACATCTGATGATTCCTTTAGCCTTTTCCTGTACCTTTTCCATCTCCACATTATGCTTCTTGAGAGGAAGCAGACTCGGATTTACACAGTGGCATAATAACATTGTCTGTTCTAGCCTTTATTACTTTTCAATCATTTCTAACATAAAATTTCTGTTCTAACCATTACTCAGCACTGAGATGATGTTTTCACAGAGATATTTATTTTAACATGAAAATCTCATTCCTACATGACTGCCAGTTGAAAGACCATCATCACATAATAATGTTGGGATAGGTTTTCTCCTGAGTGCATCATCTCCACTTACTTGCATTGAATTTTATCTGTGACTTCCTCAATAAGCAGCTTAATGCCCAGGGTCCTCTGCCGTTCTTCAGAAGCATTGGCTTGACATCCTTCTTTAATGCAGTGTAACAAAATCACTGTAGTATCTGCACACACCATCCTTTTAGGATAAAAAAATGGTTTAATGACAGCTCAGTTTGAAGAAAAAAAAAAAAGAAATGCTACCTTCCTCCTGACTGCTCATTCTGTGGGGATTCTTTGACTGAAAAACATTAAAAATAAGTGAATGCTTACCTGGACACTATGATGCAGAGGCATAACATTAATTTCAAAGATGGTAAATGAAACTTACATTGGATCATGGACCATGACCTCTCCTTCAGTTATACTCTAGTCTAGTAGCTAAAGTAAGAGATAAGGCACTACAGAATTTGAATCGAATTTGAAGTCTGTTGCTTTTTATTGTTCAGAGTTAGAATAAATAGTTCTCTCATCCTTGGTTTTCTTTTGTTTGTATACATATAGTCGTATACCTACAAATTAGTCTGAGATCTTAAGAAAAGCAAGCAGATATTTAATTTTTTTAACTGTTACTGCACTTTTCCTTATTCTGTAAACAATAGAGAGATGCTCTTGTAGAAACAAGGCAGGTTAAATTGTTATGATTTAAATTTTGGGTTTAGAGATGTATTCTCAACATCATTAAGACAAGAAATGATGGAATAAACAAAAAGCATGACAAGGTTCAGTAACCATCAGAAATAAAACAGACACACCTGAATAGTTTCCCTGCTCAAAACATTGAATTTTTATCCCAAAGTGAATTACAAATTTTGGTTACATTTCTGATTTTATTTGAAACTAAATATAACAAAAAACCCAAACACCAAAATCAAATGACCAACCAACCAACCAACCAATGATTGAAAAGAACCCAAGAGCAACAAAAAAGGATTATTTTTTGTTGTTCTTGTTGCTATGGTTATTTTCTTCTTGTTCTTGCTTGTTCTTCCTTTTTATAAAGGAAGACTGCTGGAATGTTCATGCTGGAACATATCCAAAGAAGGGCCACAAAGATGATCAGAGGGCTGGAGCACCTCTTCTATGGTGACAGGCTGAGAGAGTTGCAGCTGTTCAGTCTGGAGAGGAAAAGGCTGCAAGGGAACTTACTGTGCCCTCTCAGTATCTGGAGGGAGCCTACAAAAAAATCTGGTATGGATTTTTTAGGGTGTCAGGTAGTAAAAGGACTAGGGGGAAATAGATCCAAGCTAGAAGTGAGTAGATTCAGACTGGATGTTAGGAAGAAATTCACCATGAGGGTGGTGAGACACTGGAACAGATTACCTAGGGAGGTGGTGGAAGCCTCATCCCTGGAGGTTTTCAAGGGCAGGCTGGATGTGGCTCTGGCCAATCTGATCTAGTGTGAGGTGTCCCTGCCCATGGCAGGGGGTTGGAACTAGGTAATCCTTGAGGTCCCTTCCAGCCCTGACACTTCTATGATTCTAAGACATTTAATTTGGACCTCATTAACCCTGAAGCATGACTGGAAAGATGATTTTTCTGCAGTGATTTTGATAGTACCACTTAATTTTTTTAGACTGGTTTCCTAAGGAAATATGTTAGGCATCAGTCTGTACATTATTTTTTAACTTATTGGTGACTTTAAACCACTATTTGAAATGGATTGGTAATACTAAATGCCCACAAATTTTGTGAAATTACCTGGAAAATCACTTCTTTAATGGAAAGTATGAATTTTGAACTAGTTATGCACCATGGAATCCACATTAAAGAAACATTTAGAAATGCTCCAATCTTGGAAAGAGCTTTCTTCATGTTATTATTTTTAAACTTTATTTCTTGTATTTTCAAAAATTTTCTTAAAAACCAGAATCCAGTAAATCTGTTAACTTTTCTCTCATTAGCATCCCATATCAGCTAATGAGAGATACCTTCACAAATCTTTTGTTAACTACAGTCTCCCATCAAGCATAAATACACTGGAAAAACTTTGTATGTTACTTCCAGTCCTCACAAAACTGCTTGTTACAATGCATTTTGTAATGCAGAATATAGAAAAGCTGGAATGATTAAGTCAAAATGAAGCATCTTTTCCAAGTGTTTCTGTAGTTAGTAATGACAGTTTCAAATTGCTACTTTGTTGGAAAAAAGTTCAATAAAAAGTCTTTCCACCAGAAAATTTTCCAACTCAGTTCTGCAATAACTTCAGCAATAGTGGCCACCCCTGCCCAAACACTGCAATTCTGAGAAAGTGCAAATACTTCCCTCGAGTGTCATCTGTGTCTGGGTTAAATACAAAGTATAGAGACAGAAAACATAAACTCCTTTTTGGCTCAAGAAGAAGGAAGACTGCACAAAATTGGAGACATGTAGGATGTTGTTATTAAATACCCCTGAAATCAATTTCACTTGGAGGCACAAAAGAGTTGTGTTTGATACATGCTCCAGTGCAATGGCTCAGACACTTTGCTGCCTATGAGAATAAAAGAGGACTAAGTATGGAAGCATTAAAGCCTTACAGAGAAGACAGAAGATATCATTTTGATTTTCTCATTTGTGATGGTTTAACCCACCTTCACTAACAAAAGCTCAGCTGAACTCAGTTGGGGAAGCAAATGAAAAGCTGTATTTACAAGCAATAATGGAATACAATGAATAAGTACAAAATATACAGTATTTTCAATATTATACAGGTATTTACAAAGAGAAAACAGCACAGAAATCCTTCTTGGGCAGGAGGACACTGCCCTGCCCGCTGCTAACCTCTCCCTCCCCTCTTTCCTCTGGTTAATTAGAAGAAAAGACAAAAGGAGAAATGTTAGGGAAATTTCAGTTAGCCCAAAAGTGTCATTAAAAAAACACCTGGTAATGCTTATCTCAAGGTCATTAGATAAATCCTTTTTTATGAAGCAGACATGCCAGCAGCCAGAAGGAAGAGAACAAAATGAGAGAAGAATGTGAGCTATTGCTAGGGTACATCTCACATTTGACCAATGAAATTAGTTTAGAACAATCTTTTGTTTTTCTTTTCACACCCAATTGTACAGCTAGCTTAAAGGGACAGCCTAAACTGTCACATCATTCAACTTTTATTAGTTACAATGCACAGAGACCATGAGATACATCAAGACATCATAACTAGTCAAATGACACAGGTAGGATTTTTGATCACATTCTCTAGGTATTTAGGCATGGAATCGTAGGATCATAGAATTGCCAGGGTTGGTAGGGACCTTAAGGATCATCCAGTTTCAACCTCCCTGCCATGGGCAGGGACACCTCCCAGTGGATCAGGTTGCTCAGAGTCACATCCAGCCTGGCTGTAAAAAATTCCAGGGAAGCATTACATGAAATTTTATCTCAGATTTCTTATGCAATGGTGTAACTTTCTACTGTATTTTCATGTACTATGTAGAACACATGCATTCAGTTTTCTGCTTTTTGTTTTGTACTAGACAAAAATGATACAAGTTCAGTCTGAGCAATTTGAATAAGGTCACACAATAAATTTGATTCCCAGCTTTGGGATACACAATTGATAGGAAAATACCTTACAGGTTTAAAAGTGAAAGCTAAACAAAACAAGCTCTAGTAAAAATGATGTGATTTCTGTTCTCTTCCAGCTCTTTGTTTTGTTTACCATCCAGTCCCTAAAAGCTTATAGTCCTGTTCATCAAGAAAAGGTCACTCTAATCCTCACTTGTCACCTCTCGCTGTGCAGAAGTGCTGTGTGTGAGTGGTCAAAATATTCAGCTTGCCTCAGCAGGCTTTTATTTGGCCTTCAAACTCATAACCAAAACTGGCATTTTATTATCCCTACTGATTATGTCTCTGTTAAAACCAATGCACTCATGTCTCAGGCCTTTCAAGTGGTTATACTGATCCCATCTCCTGCACAAGCATTCACAGAGACCATTACTACACCAGCTATTGGAATAATCACAAAGCTGTAATGAACTGCATTGTTAAATGAATGAATGATTTCAGAATCACATATACCTGTAAATATGTTGCACTTTGTGGAACATGAAGAAGAGATTAGAGAACTTGGTAGAGATAAATCACATTACTAACAGCTTAGAGCATTAGTGTGGCTGCCCTTAAAAGGCCTCTGACAGCTTAAGTGCATTACCGTGGAGGTAAAAGATAGCCAAGAAAATATTGGAGCAGTTGGATGCCATTATCAAAGATTTTCACTAAACAATATAGGCTGTCTAATTTGGATGAATACACATTTGTTTCCATAGAGCAACAAATGCCATTCCAGACTTGGCAACAAAATACAACCTTCATAAACAGCTCTTCTATCCTCTCAATTTAGTTAGGAAAGTTTAAGGTTAGAGCTTTCAGGAGCTCCATGACTGGCAAAACCTGATGGAAAATGTATGACTTAAGGAACTCAGAGTTATGGTAAAGCTGAAAAGGACTTACATTGTATTAAATCAGAGGTGTTCACAGGAAGGACATCTAAAGGACTTTAAAACTCAAGAGTTTTCAGTTTCCTATATCTCTTTGACTAGAGAACCAACAATGCATGCCACAAGAGTACTGACTGATATAATTTCCTTCAAACAAGCACTTGCTATGATTAAATGTGATGCACTGACACACTGTTTTTGTCTCTCCAAGAACTACAGATATTTTCATGTAGCATGGACTGTTTTACACTTGGAAGTCTGCAGATTCTGTGTAGGATGATTAGCTAGATGCACTTGGGTGCCCTTTTTAAAGGTTCTGAGCCTAGGGAGATGAACCTTAGAAAGACTGAGAAAATGGTTATTGTTAGTGTATTATTTTAAATCAGGAGTTGTGGATTATTATAGGCTTTCTTGTGCATGGCTAAAGAAAACATAAATTGATGTAAACAGGCATGATAAATACGCTCTAAGTATACTGTCAGGGTACATTTAGAGCTGGATGGACAGGCTGGATGGATTATGTAGTTTCTGATTTTTGTGGGTGTTTTTGTGTATGCTGTGAATTTGATTACTTGTCTGTGCCTTTCCATAATCCAAGCTGAAGTGAACCAGGGTAAGAGTTGATGGTGGTTTAAAGTTTATAGCCTGTCTCAGAAATGTTCCTTTTTCTTTTCTAATTCATATGAGGATTTTCTTTGCAATGACTCACTGGTCCCTTCTTGTGTCATCTGAACCCTATGTGACACAACATTCTTCCAATTGTCTCACGGCTAGCAGGTGCATGTTCTGCCTGTGTACCTGGCACACTAATCACTAATCATGCAGTTAAAGTGGATTACTGTTTTAGCATATCACACAAACTACATGACAGAATTTAAACTTCTGACTGACAACTTTGCAGACATTTGAATTGTTGTTAATTCCATCAGTTCTAATAGAAATTATATTTCTATTGTTTCCTGATACAGTTATCGCAGAATTGCAGACCAGAATTTGTGACTGTTGTTGGATTAAGACATTGTCAGGCTATTTAGCTGTTGGACCAGAACAAGAACTAGCACCACACTCACAAGGTGCCTCATCCCTGACCTGGAAGAATACCACTGGGGTGAAATAATCCATCTACTCATTCAGTTCTTGGAACTTCTTTTGAAACAGCAGAAAAAGCTGCTAATTAGTACTAACAGTGGTGGTGGTTTTTTTTTGTCCTGGAATCCTCTTGTAATGAGATTTCCTTTCAACTTGCTACACTGCAGTGCCTGCATTAAAGTGTTCAGTGTATGCAGCAGCTTTGAACATCCATTTTGAAAAAAAATTCTCTTCATTGAAGTGTCAGCCTGCCCCCCTTCTTACCCCCCCATCACAAAAAACTGAAATTTTGAACACTATGTGAAATATTAATGAGATTTAATGAAAATTAATTGATGCAGGGAGAGGAAGAGTTTAAAATCCCACTTCTTTTGGTGACTGTTTTACTAGTTTACAAGAGGGAGCAAGGGCTGCCCAATTCTTTTCTAAAGAGTCTCTTTCATGTTTCACATATGTGCTGTTGCCTGTAACAGCAATTATATAGTGGCTACATTTGCAGAACATTTACTATCACTTGTCTGCAAAGGAAAATATCCCATACAGGAACTTGCTGAACATTATTTTGATGACCAATACACTGCAGTGCAAACCTGACAGTTAAAGGTAGGGTAGAAGAGGCAGAAAAGTAGAGTGTGTGACAGGTTTGCATAAAGCCTTCAAGGTTTGCCACAGAGTTGTAACATTCTCTGCTGAATCGAAGGGACTGTGTGACATCTGCTCAAGCTGCTCTACTGATACAGTCAATGATGCTGTGAATGAAAAAACATGGAGGTTTTGTAGTTCAGCTTCTCTAAGGTGTGCATATTTGGAGTGTTTGACCATCTAATAGAGCTGGAAGATAGGAGAGCTTGAGCTTGTTAAAAAGAATATAACTGGGAATATTGCTATCATACTTTTCTTCTAACTTCTCCTGGTTTTGAGTCTTAGGAGCAGACTGTGTCCTATGTCTGTTTTCTCCAGCATTAAACCAAGTTTTTGTCTCATAGTACTCAAATAAAATAGCAAACCTCAACCATTTGGTTCTTTTAATACAGTAAAATCCTTTACATGCTTACAATGATATGTTCAGGAACTAAACCCTGAGTGCTCTTATCCAACCATTGTAAACTTCATTAGTGAAAAAAATAACAATTTATAATCATGTTGAAGTTAAGATAATTAACTTCAAGATCAGAACAAGAACTTTTAGAAGTTGAAAATATGTATATATCTTAATAAATACATTAATATCTGTTCAAAGATAGGAAGAAGAAATATATTCTTTTTCAACAAATATCCAACAACATTGTGAAAATTGATGTCTGTTATTATGGAAGTAGCCCTGTGTTAGAATTAGGAACAAGTTAACAAAACTCTTGAATAATTCTTACTTTCAGAGATTTTTTTTTAATATATATAGTGTTGGTGAAATTTCCATGTTTGGCCCTTCAAATATCCTGTTCAGTTGTTTAAAATACAGTTTGACCATGACTAGAGGAACAAAAGGGCACGGCAGATTGGCATAGAAAGATGTGGATCAATAAATCTCATGATTTTCCACACCGTATGCTGGCAAGCTACTCTTGAAACTTGGTTGGTTTTATTTGTTTTTATTTTATTGGTGTTTTTATTTTCTTCTTCCCAACTGCCAACACTTCAAACTCAGCTTAGACCCTACCAGTCACACTGGCGTCTTCCCATTGGATACATGCTCACCACAGAAAAATATTCTGTGTAGTAAATGATGCTCTCAACTACACTTGCATGACTACGCTGCCTTCGGATTACGTCTGTAGTGGCACCTGTGCAATTCCATTAGCCTTTCAGTGTTGCAGGTCACTGTCACCCGGAGCAGAATCTGAAGTTAATAGGATTTTTCTTTTGCACTGTGGAATGAAAGTCTCACAGCAACATTTTTGTAGCAGGTAATTATGCATTAGATGATAAGAACTCATTTCAGTTGTCAGAGTCTAGTTATTTTTGTCATACTCATAGCTGAAGGAAAATACTGATGATAAATGGCCAGATGCTGAAACACTTATTCAGGCTGGGCAGTATCTTACCTTACCTTACCAAGGAGAAGTACTGCTTAATTCAAGTAAGGTTTCAGAATGTGGCCTGAAGTAGATGAATGTGATTTAGAAATCGGAGATATACGGCACACGTGTAACCGCACATATATTCGTTTTCAGCTTCACTTTTTCCAACAGACTAAGTTGAAAAGAACATAAGCACAAAATTTAAGAACATAAAGTTAGGGTCCTGCTAAAATAATTGATATGTGTTGCTGTAGCATACCTCGTGTAAGCACTTCTAACACTGGAAAGTAAGAGGTTGTTAATAGAATGGTTTATTTTGTGGCAGGCATGAACACAGAAGAAAAAAAAGAGAAAGAAGTGTGTGTCACTTGTTTTCACAACAACGGAAACAAAGGTGTCACAAAAACAACACACCTTCAGATTTCATACCTGCAGGCTTCCTGTTTCAGTAGCCCTAGCTAGAGCAAAGAGAATGATAAGGCACTGGTAAGGGACCCTAATAGATGTTGCTGTCAGGATATCCCTAAAATAATGAGCCTGTTTGGGAGTCTGTTTTCCACATATTCCTTTCCATCACCCTAGTAACACCCTGCTTCCCCAGCTACTGCTACTGACCATTGTGCCTTCAGGCTGTCCAGTAACAGGCATTTCCTGTTATGAGGGAAGAAGTAGGAATTATAGGAACTATATTCTCAAATAGCAATTTCTCTGAAAGCCAGGGTGAGGAGGGGGTGCTTACTGCTGAGAAAATCAGGCCTTAACTGTAAAATCTGGAAAGCTATGAGTGATGAAAAGAAGGTCTGAAGCTTATTCAAGCACTACTTCCATTAGGCTGTAGCTGTATTTTCTGGATGAGCTTGTGGTGGTGATGAGCGATGAGTAGGCAATTTAGCATTCAGTGGCAGAGCCCTGAGGGTTGTCATTGCTTTGACCTTTTTCAACACCCCGAATCTGACATGTATGCACCAGGCAATCATTTAAAAAGCCAGGAGAAAGGCAAATCAAGCCTGAGTCTGGGTTGTTGTTAAAAGGATAATAATACATACTAAAAATAAGCATGAAATAGAAAAGAATAATGCAATTCCTAAAGCAAAGAAAATCACTTAAAGGACAGAAACTGGAGCCACAAGGGTCAGATGTACCTTGAACTGAAATGACGCTCTGTGAAATCAGACAATTTTTGGGAAGTGAGTGACAGTGATGGGAATCCCTCATTGCTGGGATCAGCAAGCTTAACTACACTAGTCAGTTAAATTGCTTTATGATTAAATAACTGTATGGAGAGCCACTGTTTTAATTAAATTATAGATCTTGAGAAAGGTGGACAGTATGAGATGTTCCAGTGCACATGTACTTTATCAAAAAAATTGAATTATACATTAGGGGTCAGTGATCTGCCTATAAATTCTGCTTCAGAGACATACATATGTATCCTACACTACTGAAATAAGTAACTACCCTTTTATTAACTCCTTTTCTGATCAATGTATATTTTGTCAAGTAAAAACAAGACAAGACAGCAAATGGATAAAACCCCCAAAACCCTGTGAATAGAAAGCTTCATTTGTACCCTGACAGTTTCGGGGCCAAATAATCCCAGCCTGAGCTCAGAATAGCTCTGTATTCACAGCTTCCTAACGTGGTAGTATTTGATATGTTTTACAGAAAATCTATCTTCTGGCAGATTTTTTCAGGAAAGCTTGTATCAGGGAAAAAGACACTAGTGTTCTGATCATTTCTGCTGCAATAGTTGTAATAATAATATAAACCATGAGTGTAATCTGTGCTAGAAAGCCAGTGTGTCAAACATAATACAGAAGACTATCTCACCTGATTGACAGATTGTCCCAAAATGAGGAAACAATTTTTTGCCTTTGCTGTCAGACTTTTGGATAAATCACTTCACTGTGTCTCTCTTTTTTTTTTGCCCTGAAGAACAATTACAGTGATTTTTTCCATGAGCAATGCTACAAAACTATAGTTATTTTATCCAACAGTGATTTCATTCATTGCAGTGGGATTTGGTTGACTTTTTTTTTTCTTTTTTTTTTTTTTTGCTAGAAGGAACAAAACATTAGCATCAGAGTTAAACAAAGTAAAAAAAGAAACCAGTTCAACAAATGGAGGCAGAATATTGCTGCAGGATAAGCTTCTGGTACTTTCTATGTTATGTGATGGATCTTATTTTCCAGCTGAGAGGGTCTTATCCAAAATCATGGAAGTATAGATAATTATTTTCTTTGTTTTCACTGAGCACTGGATCCAAAGTCACATTGAATAAAATGAATAGAAAGTTTCTGTTAGTGATGAATACCAGAGACTGATAATGGGAAAAACAGACAAATGTATGTTCCTTGTGTGACAAGGAAGAGACAGAGGGCAACAGTGTATTTATGGACACTGTTTCTTTGCATACAGTAGTCTTTATATCATGTGGTCCTGAGGCTGTTTATTACACACACATGATAACTTTTTACATTACTTTTTCATTTCATAAACTTTATCTGTACACACTGGCAATGTAGGGAAATTGCTTTAGGGGGTGTAACCCACTCTTTGTTGCTGACAGTTTTTTCTAAGCTAAGGTCACTCCACAGATCTGGTTCACAACATAGGTATGGTTATTGGAAAAAGAGACTTGCAAAGCAGAAGTAGAAACAAAGAAGAGTTCAAAACTCTTAAAGAGCTGAGAAATTTACTTCAAACCACACTTTCAGAGGAATCAGGAGAGCCATCACTGTGTATTTATTTGCACCTTCAGTGGATGACAATATTTGTTTAAACTAGGTAGAAAATGGTTGTCAAAAGCTGTCAGTCTGACCTATAACCTTTCATGACAACCAGTTAAAGAGTATAAAGCAAGAGAAAGTAAAATCCCAAAGTATTAGTAGAACGCCCTGAAAAAAAGGAAAGAAACAATTTCCAAGTGAATTTAATCCAACTGCATTACAAAACTAAACAGATTGACAGTCAAGGCAATTTCATTATATTATTTATCAACTTGTAAGTGAGTTGAGAAGTAAAATGAACCCCTTCACAGATCTCAATATTATCAAAATCATGGAAGGACATAGGAAACTTCCCTGCTGTGCCCCACAACAGAGCTGTAGCACTGTTGGGAATACAGTAAACCTCCAAGCAAGCCTCCAAAGAGAAACACTTGGAATATAAATCAAGGCATTTTCTCAAAACCTGTGTGACCTTGGCCACATAGTGAAAATAAGTAACATTTTAATGCTTTTGTATATATTCTTTCTGGTTATATATGTTCAGTTATACATATTCATATAAATATACATAACATTTGTTCCTCTGCTTTCATCTTTTGCCCTCTGCTCACTGCTGCAACCTAGTGGTAGCAGTTAAATTTCTCTCTGTGTGTGTTTTGGTTTTGTTTGTTTGTTTGTTTTGTTTTGTTTGTTGGTTTGTTTTTTAATGTAGAGAAGAATGGCATTTATGTATGGCTAGCAGGAAAGGTATTCTGTAATCCTGCTTCCTTAAACATATCTTTCTCTCTTCCATTGCCTCTGAAATAGCCCTAAACACCTTATGATTCCCCAAATCAGGGAGAATTGAGTGCCTTAGGAAGCTCTAATCTTTGAGACATATTGTCTAAAGCACAGTTGTTTGCTAATTTGCTCCTTTCTGCCAGCTTCACATGTTGTTCTTGTTATCCTTTGATTGTTCCCAGGTACAAGAAAGGTTTTCTCCATTACTGCAGATTGGCTTTGGCAACTGATGCTGCCCCAAAGTTTCCCCTGTCTTCTGAAGAATGGCTAACAAATAGGAGAGATGTAAATGTGATCACGGTGAAATTTCTTAAAAGTCTTACAATTAATGGGAAATTGTTGCTTTCCAGCCTCTAACAGCAGAGAAGAGGAATAAGCACAATGTTCTGCCTGTGCAAGTGAGCACGCAGCAAGAAACAGAGCTCATTACTTACACTCACACAGACCATTTGCATAATGTGTGATCTGACTCCACCTGAGTAAGCACATGTGCACACACTCCACACATCTCTATCCCTAATATTTTTTCTTGTTCAAAAAATAAGGGATCCTGGCTGACATGTCTTTAAGGGCATCATTAACTTCTTTTTTTAAAAAATCTTTTTGATTGTTGTATTACTTTGATAGTCATCTAAAGGAAAAAATATTTTCACTGTTTTTTAATTCAAGAAGTGGAAGGGAGGAACTTCTACTTCTGCTCTTGGGTTTTTCAGTACATTGAAGCTACTGGATTCTCCCTTACAATACTATCAAGGTTAAAGAAGTTTGGAAAACATTATGATCCTCATGGGCATGTACCATGTAGGTACTTCAATGTAATGCTGTAGGAATTTCTGGAATGGAATTAAAGGACAATCTTAAAATTCTACATTTAAATAGAAAGAGGTAAACTATGTGAAAAAGAACTGAACAAGTTTTGAACTGAATGATCAAAAGAGGAAAATGCACATGGCAGTAACTCTGGGTCTGACACTCTCAGATGGCTCATGCAGTGTTCATAGTCATTCATTATTATTTTTTTCAGTTGCTTTCAAAAACTCAAGGAAAGGAAAAGAATCCTACTGAATAATTTAAAGCAGTTCTCTCTTTCCAGTCATCAGTGCTTTTGTTCTTGTGTGTATCTATAACCTCACACCAGTCATTTTAATTTATCTGTGGTTGTGATACAACTATCTCAATGTCTAAAGCAGCACCAGAGCAAAACAGAAAAGAAATATTCATACTGTTTTAAGGAAAGAAGAAGAAATAAAGAAGGCAAAAATCCTCTAATCTGACTAAAGATTTACAAAGAATTGAGTGAAGCAGACTTCTTTTGCAAGGGATTCATTAGCTTCCTGGTCATTACCAACAACAGGGGGCACCTAAAGAAGAATAGCAAGTGAATAGCTTTTTATTTGAGACTACTGTGTTTATAATGCTGAATTTTTCCCCTCTTTTGATTTATATCAGACTTCTAAAGTCTCCTGTTACTGGAGACTCCCCCAATATGATTAGCAGCATCATTTGTATTACAATAGTACCTCAGAAGCCAGAAGTTAAATCAGCAGCCTTTTGTACTAGATATTGTATGAAGAATCCTTGCCTTAAAGAGCTTACCAACTGAAAAAAGAAAATCCTGAAGGCAGGAGAAAGGAAGTATTAGTCTTCTGTGATGGGAACAATGGCAGAAAGACTAATTTAAAATGCCCAGGAAAAAAACCTAAATGCACAGAGAAATCATACCACCTTTGAGACCTAACTCTTTGCTTTGACCAGAAGAATTTTATTTCTCTGAGGTACTTTATCACCCAATTTGCAACTTCCAGTAATTTCAGAAGAAACAAGGCTGGCCTCCTTCCTTTAGCAATCACTTTTGTATATTCACAACAAAAAATGTGATGTCAGGGAACGGAGCATTTACAGGCTGTACTAAGTAGAAGAAATCATATTTTGAGACAGGTCATCCAGTAACCAAAGAAAGGCTGTGTGCATGTCTCCTGGATTCTAATTCTGAGCACAAATACAGTAAAGTATACCTTTTGCAGAAAATATTCACATAGTTTATTTTCTTAATTCCACAGGAGTTATATTCAGTAGCACTTCTCAGGTTCACAGCCAGCAACTGAGGCACAAAGCATCCTGCCTCTCATTTCAGACTACTCCAGAGCTCTGTCTGTGAGGAGACAGGCAGAAATCTTTATGCATTGAAGCTGGGTATACCAGAAAAGAAAAGAAGTGACAAAAGGGTGAAAGAAAATGATTATGAATTTAGTCAAGTTCAGCTGAGACTTCAGAACAGGCATGAAGAATGAAGATTGAGGGAAACTAAAAACAACCACAAGGTTATGCCTAGGAGGCTGCTTAGACTTCTTCCACATGAAGGCCAGGAAGTTGCATGACCTGTGTCTGCATTGCTTGGAAAGGATAGTGCATTTTACTTTTTGGAATCATGGAAGTACTTTTAACATATGTTTGATTTTATG
Organism: Dryobates pubescens; assembly: GCF_014839835.1. Classification (NCBI taxonomy): domain Eukaryota; kingdom Metazoa; phylum Chordata; class Aves; order Piciformes; family Picidae; genus Dryobates; species Dryobates pubescens. Next base: position 27,186,529 of record NC_071622.1, on the reverse strand, counting down.
TACTGCAGCTTTTGACATGGGCAGAGCCAGGAAAAGTATTCTGTTGTTTTTTCAGGGTAAATATTGATGTTCAGTATTAGCCTTGGACAAGCAGAGAAACAGAAGCAAGGAAAAGAATGAAGGGGACATTTCTGCTTCTATATGTATATATCTGAGAGTGGAAGTAATTTAGAGAGGGACTTATTCTTTTAAGCAAATGAAAGAAGATCTGCTTTACTTTTTTTGGAAGCTTACTAATGAACTAAAGAACAGATGTGTCTGGGAGACTGTCATCAACCCCCTGAGTAGCAGTGATTTGAAACAGTTTGTCATATGTACTTGATCCTGATTAAAATAAGACAAATTAACAAGTTTCATCTCTCTTGATGGAGAACAGATAACTGCCATTCAGTGCTTCTTCCATCATGGACTAATTCTTTCCTTTTTTTTTTTCTCCGAACTAGATAATTTCAAGATTTATGAATATTCAGCATTGCCTGCTCTGGCACTTTAATGATCTTTCTGTGCTGCAGAAAGCCCTCAGCTGAGGGCACTAATGGGCCTGGACTGCCCTGAGTGGCCCCAGCTGCAGTCCACACCTGCTGCTCAAGGGCACAGCTCTATTTAAGCTCAGGTGTGAGAGTTCACTACTCTTAGGCTGTGACACAAACCTGCCTCTTTTCAGTCCTACTTCCTGGTGTTCATTGCTTGAGGGAGCTTTTACCCTGCTATGCTGTTGTCTGAGGAGTGCTGGTCTGTGGCTGCAGTCTGCTCCTGCTGGTGACCTGCTGTACTGGCTCCCAGGTGAGTTCCTCTCTGTTTGGGAGCAGCCTCAGGTCACCTGCCCTGATGGACATGGTCATCTTTTGTTAGAAGTAGATTGTTTTGTGTAAAAAGGGGAGAAGGATGCATTGCAGTGAGAGGGTGAAGGGCCTGACACTCTCATCTAACAGATGGCACCGAGTTAGGTGGGAGTGTTGATCTGCAAGAAGGTAGGGAGGCTCTACAGAGGGACTTGGGTAGCTTGACTAAATGGGCCAACATTAACGGGATGAGCTTCAACAAGGCCAAATGCTAGGTCCTGCAATGCTACAGGCTTGAGAAATGTGGCTGGAAAGCTGTCTGGCTAAAAGGGACCTGGAGATTCTAACTGATGGGCAACTGAATAGTGTCCAGGTGGCTAAGAAAGCTGGCTTGTATCAAAAATGCTGTGTCCAACAGGAGCAGGGAGATGAGTGTCCCCTTGTACTCAGCTCTGGTGAGGCCACACCTCAAGTTTGTGTTCAGTTTTGGATACCTCAATGCAAGAGAGATATGGAGGTGCTGGAGCCAGTGCAGAGGAGGGCAAGGAAGCTGCTGAAGGGCTTGGAGGATAAATTTTATGAAGAGCAACTGAAGGAGCTGGGGATGGTTAGTTTGGAAAAGAGGAGGCTGAGGGGAGACCTCATTGCTGCCTACAATTACCTGAAAGGATGTTGTAGAGAGGATGGTGCTAGTCTTTTCTCAGAGGTAATTAGTGATAAAACAAGAGGGAATGGCCTCAAGCTACAACTGGGTGAAAAATTGTTTCCCAGCAAGAGTGGTCAGGCATTGAAATGTGCTGGTAGAGACACTGACCCTGGATGTGTTTTAAAGGTAGTTTGGATGTGGTACTTGGGGATATAGTTAGGGGTGAACTTTGCAGAGTAGGGTTATCCATTGGACTTGGTGATCCTGAGGGTGTTTTCCAACCTGAATGTTTCTATGATTACTAGGAGGCAGTTCAACAGTATTGGAGATATGCCCTTAGGGGAACATGTAGCTAATGTAAAACCTTCATCCACAATGCGTAGCTCACAAAGTCAGGGTCTACTCATCTATCAGACTCAAATGTCTGTGGCACTACTTGTTTGGCTGTTCAGTATTCAGTTACTGGATGCTATGAGATGTGAAATTCTCCTTTTAAACATTTATACTATTAATTAATTGCAGCAGGGAAGCATAAATGTTTCTTTCTCAGCCACCCACAAGATGGTTCATTCAGAGCCTGAAGAAGACTGAACAGAAATAGACTTACGTAAATATATATATTTTTTTTTGGGTGAGGAATATAAAATCCCACTTTTGCTAGAAATGAAATATTTTTTCCATGCATCCTCCTTAGTTGTAGCAGATCCTGGAGCAGAAAAAAGAGTGTTAATATTTAGTAGGAAAACTATTTCTTGATCTGTGCCAACCTACCCCAGGTTTCAGACTGTTAAAAAAACAAAACACAACTTTAGTTTGTTTTAGAAAATATAGGCAGACAACTAGATTAGCTCCGTTAAAATAAGTGAGCCTTTAAATTGTGTTGATGTGAGCTGAGTAAGTGAACATGATGAAAATGAGATTCTGTTATATTATTCCTTAAGTAGCCTTATCTACAGCATCTTAGTTTTAGATGTCACACATGCTTCTCAGTGGATGAGTGCCGTAGCCCAGTCCTCTGGTGTGTGTGGTGGCACTGGGCTGATAGCCTTTAATTAGTCCATTGTCTCAAACAAGATGTGACATACGTGGCCTTGACTAGACAGGGTGATGGCCTGGAGGCGAGCTGTTGGTTTAACAATGAAAAGAGATAATTCCTGCGGAGGAGGAAACTTGCTCTTTAACGTGGTGTGTGACAACGCCATGTGACAGACCCTGCACTGCAGGAGCCTGGTGCACATCTCTGTGTGATTTAGAGACACCAGACCCTCCTCTTCCCTCCCCCGCCCTCCCCCCCCCCCCCCAACCTGTGCCAGAAGGGTATAAAAGTACCACACCTTCCGAGCTCCACGTTACATCTACTACACAGGACCTTGCTGGGATGTACACCCACCACTGAAGCACTTGGACTATGCCTGTGAAAAAGATACTGGATCCGAGCAGTTGTGATTTTTTTTCCCCCTTTGGTCTCTTGACACCCTCCTTCTTTCCTTTTCCTTCCCATTTACCCTCTGCACTGGTCCATTACTGAGTGTTTTCATTGGCTCTGACAAACCCAACTCTTCAGCTCTTTGGTGTCGTTTGCTTCAATTTACTCCTAGGGAATTTTCGAATCTTGGCACAAGCTCCCCTGCTGGTCAGGGTTGGATCGGCATACAGGGTTGTGACAATCTGAAAAGATTTCCGGAGTTCAGAAGATGAGAAAACAGTTAGCCAAATAGTGTTAAATGTAGAAGGTCTTATAGCTGCCTAGATCTTCAAAAGGCAAATTATTTCATGTGCTGATTTTAGATGACTGTTTTAAAAGACTCTTAAGGATAACTGTGGAAAAACTCACTGTGCATTGATAGATGTGAGAAGAAAAATATCCAAGGGATTTCCAATGCATTTCTTTATCAGTGCATGCTGTTGCAAACAAAATTTCAGGATTTAGTAGCATATTTTATTAGCTTGCATGATTCACAGATATTTCTCTGTTTCTCACCACCAGTTAAATGTGGTGTCATAAAATTCCTCTTTGCCATGCTTGCTTTGTATTTGAAAATAGAATCAGAATCACAAAAACATCCAGGCTGGAAAAGACCTCTGAGATCATGAAGTCCAGCTATTTTGCCCACTCCACCCAGTCTGTCACTACACCATGTCCCCAGTTTTCCTCTAAAGTAATTATAAATGCTTACTGACCCTATCAATTCCTTTCACATACAGAAGTTTGAAGTGATGAGCTCTCATGGAATCCTGTGGCGCACTCATCACTTCTCAAGCAAAACAATTCAGTGTTGTGATGCTTTCAATAAAAAGCATTTTAGGAGGTTTGGTGGCTTTTTATGGTGAAGTGATTGCTCACATAAAGATTTATTTTCAATACCTACCTCTTAGGATTGTCTGCGTCCTAAAACATATTTGAAATAACTGATAAAGATGTGGTTGATAAAGTTAGTCTAAACCAACCTTCGTGAAGCAACATTAATGAAGTTCAATAGCTGAAGGGGAAAAGTGTTATTTGCTGAAGTATGAACATTTGGAATTGGCTTTTCAGTATGAACTTGATTTTGTTAAATGCAAATCCCCATACTTGTAGAGAAGTATAGGCTATTGCATCTTTTTTTCACAGCACAAAAGCATCCCTAGGGGTACATACTGCAGAATATCTTAAGGACAGTGAATCCATAATTTAGATGACTTCCTCTTCACTTGTTCATGTAATAACATCCCAGAAGGCTTGTGTGTAGCTGGCTGCAAAAAGGAGGGTGATCACTTTTCCCTTGTGTTGTCTTTTTGAGGTTGAAAATGTTTAATTCTCTTTCCAGAGAGAGGAGTGTGTGTGGGAAAGTAACTCTTTATTGTCATACTTAAGAGCTACATTTCCATAATGGATAGGTTTAAGCTGACACTGCTATAGTTAGTCTTATTCCATCTCTGTGTGATCACTATATATTTGGGACAATAGTTGCCAATTTATCACTTAAGCAATAACAAATTGAAAAGCTGAGTTGGTGCCTGCCACTTAGTCTTAGAAATCACTGGCATTCTGTGCACCACAAGGTGGTACCCATCAGTTTCAGGAGAATGTTTCCACAGCTACTTTGATTGCTACTCAAGAAATCATGTGAGCAATTTAATGAATTTTATCACAAATCTTGAGATTCTATAGTGTCATGCTTGAGGAGCAGATTTCTGAGGAGACAGAAGCAAAAATAAGATTTGTCTGAGAGCAAACTCACCAGCTGTGAACCCAGTTGTTTGCCTGCCTTGGAGCCCTGAGCAGTCTCCAATTTTTTTCTTGCACTTTTTCCTTTAGGCCCACTTCAGGTTTTCACTTTTATATCAATTAAACAACTTTGTCTTGGTTTTAATTTAATTCATAAAACTGTAAGGTATGATGACTGCTAATCTTTATCACTCTTTGGAAGGACTAAATCAAATAAATGATGTTTGTGTCCTAAAAATTTTGTGGGTTTTTTGTTTTGTAGTTTTTGTTCTGTGACAAATGTCTTGTGCTTCTGTCTGTAGGAAAGATCAATATATAGCCTACTTTGTGTTTTTTGTTATTGGTTCCTGAGGGATTGGGTGGTTTAATTGTAACTATCAGCTTATTTCTGAATATCTGTGCCTTGTCTTCTCTAATCTCAGGAAGATTATTTTTTTATTATTATTTTAGCTTAGGGACAAATCAAATTTTAAGATAAAATTCCTCTTGGGTGGCATTTGTAATGCAGTCTGATCTCTCTTCTATCCTTCTACGCGCATGTCAATGAATATTTTATGGAGCTGTGTCTTAAAACTAGTGCCACCGCTACTGTGAAGTGGGTATCACACTATTGTCAGCTATGGATAATTAAATATATTTTTAAATGCCTTTTATGCACCAATAATTGAGGGGTGGTTGTTATTATTATTAATGGCATCTTATCTATAAAATAAATTCCAAATATTATTAAACATGCACACTAAGATGTTAAAAAGTAGCAACATCTATAATAAACGTGATCTTCAAGCATGAATCTCATTAGTAGCACAAATCAGAATTGCTGTTTATTTTGTGATAGACATCTCTTTAGTACACTTCCAGGAAAACTTAATTCTTCTATAACATCTAGGACTTGATTTTTTTTTTTTTTTAAGACTTTTTTTTTTCCTAAACATTTGTAAGTTTTTGTAGTGCTGGGAAGGAAAAAGAGAGATGTAAACCACCTAGATTACACTCCTAATTTGAATTATGCCTGAGATTCTTAGAGTAGAAAAAGTAAATGATTTTTTTTTTCTTCACTATTTCTTTGTCTGTAATCCAGGAGTTCATGTTAGACAGGTTTCTTTACTATGCATGCCCACTTAAACCTATCTGTGACAGGATGCTAGTCAGGCAATAGGAGTGCAAGACAAATAGCTGAATTATAATGCTAGACTTTAGGAGACCACATTTTTGTCTTTTTTGGGGGATCTCGCAAGGGTCTCATGGTGAATAGGACTAGAGAATTTAAGGGGATCCAGGATAGCTGGGTAATCTCCAAGGACAACCTCCTCAGCGCAAAAGAACCATCAAAATTGCAATGGGCAGAAGGTCAATCAAGTGTGGCAGAAAGACTGTGGATGAACAGGGGCTTCCTGACTCAGCTCAAATGTGAAAAAGTACAGCAAAGGAGGAAGCGGTGACAGGCAGTTTGAGAAGAATATAGTCATTGCCTGAGTGCACAGAGGTGGTGTTGCAAAAGTCAAAGCTTACCTTGAGCTGAAAATAGAAAGAGAAGTGAAGATCCACAAGAAAAGCCTACAATTACTTGTGCTGAAAGCCAAGAATTTGGTACCCTCAGCTTACTGGTGCAGGAGACCTTAGCTACAAAAGACAAAAGCAGAGTAGCAAATTGAATTTAAAAAATGACAGCTTTGGTAAAAATACTTTTAAAATACACTTTTCTATTTCTTTTTGTTTTTTTTTTTAAATGTAATTTTTAATAATTTTCATACTGAGAAGAAGAGTATTTAATTTCAGGTTGTCTCAGCCCATCAGGATTTTTTTTTTTAACTGACCCAAAACATTGATTCAAATCTATTCGAGATTACACTTGCTCTGTTACTTGGCTTTCTGCATTTCTTGTCCACTTCCTTGAGCTCTTCAATGCCTCCCATAAATCAGTGACTGTTTTAGGAGAATCACTTCCCCTGTGTGCATCAGCTGGTCACAAGGAATTTTGTCCACTGACTCATGCTACTGTTCTAAGGTTGTTTCTTCTTTCCCCTGGACATGTTTAAGTCTGTGTGCATTGAAACTGACTATACCTGCACACATGCAAATACCTGTGGTCATTAATGCTCTTTAAATGCCACCAATGGCTCCTACTCCTCGAAAAGAGTGCTTTTCTTCAAGAAATTGTTGCCCTGGTAAATTTATGATGGTACCATGCAGTACTGTCATATTTTCAACCACTTCATTGAACTGAAAATCAGTAGCATATCAGCATCTTATGCACAAGTATCAATTTTGAGTTCTGATGTCCTCTTGATCAACAAACATCTAAACTTGGAGGGGGCGGGGGGGGGGGGGGGGGAAGAGATTCCTTCAGCTTTCTCTTTGGGGAATCTCACAAAAGAATAGAGAATTTTCCCTTCTATTTGCAGAGAAGTCAGGTGTTATTACATTCTTCTGAGTCACCTAAGAAACTGCTGTGTCAGATGTTTTAAGTCAACATGCTGGAAATTAATGCTGTAGGATGACCAGAACAAAAATTATCATTTTCAAGAACTGCTTTCAGCACTGAATAAAGAAGCAAATTAATCCTCTACACTTTCGCTTGGCAGCATAAAGTAAGGTGCATTGGTTACATTAGACTTGTGTGAGTTGCTTTGTTGAATTTAACAGCAGCTTTGTTTTGATGAGCCAAACTCTGAGGGGCTGCAAACAGCAGTGGAGTTTCATCTAAGCCAGGCTGCCTTGTTCCAACAGAACTGGTGCTCAGTTTACAGACCTTGGTGGTTTACAGTGGCTCTCTAACTGATAAAAGTGATGCAGAAGGACTGCATCAATCATGCTTTGCAGTGTACCATTTTCAGTGTTTAAATACTTCCAAGATACAGTATGAAGTTGAAGGTTTAGTGTACTGCTCACTGTCCCAAAAGCACAGATCTTACAGAGCTGGACTACAGATTGGTGAGTGGCCACATCCTGTGTATCCAGTTTAGCACCTTTGTCTATTTGTGGAACGTTGCAGAGTTTGATAAATCAAGTTGGAGTTGAGCTAGTGGCAAGCTCTACCTGACACAGCAGATTCTCTGCCTTCTTACTGTAATTTAGAGCAGGCTTCAGGGAACTTTTTTAATTATGCACAATATGTCTATGGTGTTTGGCTATCTAGGCTGGAGGGGATTGAATTATGGCATAGGTTCCCTTACTACTTGCTTAACTTGTATATTATGGATGAAGACTCATTATGGCTGAGAATCTGATTCTGAAATACTTTTTTATTACATTAGTGTGAAATTCAAAGTTAGTCTCAAATGTGTATTTACAGGGCATAAAGTTAGGGAATAGATTGATAATTTTGCATAGTGACTTCTTCAAAATGGTCTTTGGAGTAGTTAGACAGGGACATATGCTAAATGAGTCTCGTGGTTTTGTGTGTGGTAGGGAGAAGATCCATTTTTATCACTTTTTCTGGAGATTTAAGCTTCAAATTCCCAAGCAATATGTGCCCACATTAAAAGCACTATGGAGTTGTAGGTAGGGACTCAATATAGGCTAAATAGGGAGGGGGAAAAAAGACCTTCTCAAATTCCATCCACTTATCACTCCTCACAGATGTTGCTGTAATTTCCTGTAGTCAAGTGACATTTAAAAATGTTCTTTGTCTTTGTGGTTTCTAACAAATAACAAAATTCATGAGGTACTGAAGAATGAGAGGTATTTTCCAAGCTCTGGATGAGTAACTCCACATCCCAGTGAGATAGTGCCAGTCTGGAATATTTAAAAGCTGCTTAGAACAGTATATAAGGAAAAGAAAGTTTGCTGGGAAACTTCTTATCTGTTCCGAAACACTTCACTACCCCTTTGTGGGTCCACATGCATTCAGACATTGACACCTGTTTATTTTCAGTTCTCTGCTTATAATTTCCTAGCTGTCTATCAGGAACCAACATTCTGTCTGTAGGTGAAGTACACTGAATTTCCTTCTTCATGGGTACAGACTTCTCATGAGGTAGTATTGACTTGAAAGGGAAGAGTAGGAAGGACTATACGGATCTCTCCTTGAACTAGAGAGGAGAGTAATATATTTATCCTTTCTGAGCATGATCCTTTCACCTTTTGTATGGCACAGATCAATCGTATGGTACAGTACAGTCATCAATGATTGCAGATTGATTGCCAGAACTGAGGAAACTAAGAATATTTAATAAATCTTCTTTGAGCTCCAGACAGAAGTCTTGCTGTTACATGAATTTTTGACGAAGTCAGGGTGGGGAAAGCACTATTAACAATTGCCTTGATTAAGCAACTCTTTCTCAGATACAAAGCTTTGGGAATTTGCTGTGTTTGTTTTCTTTCAATGTAATTTGTTTGATACGTGTTATTCGGTTGGCTCAGAATGCTTTTTTTTGTGTCATTGGTTTTCTTAGAGATTCCTGGGTTGCTATGGTGTTGTGATGTTGACTAATCATTAGTTGCCTGTATGGTCTGGTGAAAATGAATTAAAATTGATTGGAATCCAAAGGAAACACACATTCTGTTTTTATCTTATGAAAGGGTGCAGAGCAGTTCCTCTAATATAGATATCTATCTACTGAGTGGCCATCTGGTTCACTTATAACATTCACTTATACAGCAATATTTCACATATAGAAGCTAGGATCTATAAAGGTAGCTTTGATTTATCGCTGTTTGATCTGTATTTGAAATCATTTAGTCCTAATTTTCCTGATGCCATTTTCAAATGAGTGCTGAAGATTTTAGATTTCACTAGGAACAATGCAAAATCTTAATCACTATAAAGTAGGTGGTAACATTTTACTTCATTTTGTCCCACTTTGCTCTGGTAATGCCATTCCATTTTCCTTTTCTGACTATTTTGTGTATGTTAATTCCATGGAAAACCACCTTAAGAAAACAGTGAAACTTTGCCAGAACATGAATAGAGGCTTAGGGTTATTTTCCATGAGAATATAGTTAAAATTTGTAAAATTGTGAAGATCTGGCCTGAAAATATTATCACTTCTGGACCTAACCATATATATATATTTTTTTTTTTTTTCAATTAGAATGGAACAAATAATTGGGCTGTGGATCTAACTTTGAAAAAGAATGATAGCAGTACACATATTTTGACTATAAATGGGAAAAGTATGACATAAGCGTCCCACAGTAAAACATTTTGCTTGTATGCATTGGAACTTGATTAGCTGCATAACTCTGGCAGCTGCTTTGAGTATCTTTCTCCCTGTGTATGCAATCTCTGTCTGTGTTCTGTGCCACTACATTTCATCTGCACAGTTCTCTCATTTACCTTTTTCTTGTTGCTCTCCCTAAACCAGAGCTCTTACAATCTATCCTGACAGTGTGTGGATGTAAGAATTACAAGAAATGACCCATACTAGACAAGTTTATCACAGCTGTTTTTGACTGAGTTGTGAGGACAGTTCTTATTTTGCTCTGCCTTCTAGACCTTCTGTCTATGCATTGATTTATTTGTAGCAGGGAAGGTTAAGATATCCAAAATGAAATCTGTGTTTCTTAGATTTAAGTAAGGGAAAGGAGGAATGCATTTCCCCATTTTCTAGCTGTAAGTTGGTGTACTACTTCAGTCTAAAGCTCTCGCATGTTTAGTAAAACCTAGCAATCCTTGACTGATTTCATTATGTAAACCAACTTAAGGTCCTGAGTGAAAGGGAGATTTCAAAACTGAACAGAGACAAAGTACTTAAAGGCTGGGATAAATTACCTGCTTGCAGCTGTGTTTAGTGACAAAAGGCAAAATTAAGGCATGTGTCCTAAGATGTTGCCAGGTTAGCTAATGACAGAGTAATTCCTTCTCTTTCCTTTTATTGCAATTACCAAAAAAAACCCCACAACTTGATACATCAGTAAAGGTATCAATGAAAATAGTCATTGATTTGATGTCTGTCTTGTTTACTCTAGATAAGTCAGGCATTTGTTCACTAGCTTGCATTGCCTAAACTGGCTAAATAGAAACCTTTACAGTCACAAGTCCAACCAATCCAAACAGTTCTGATTGGTACAGTTTAGCTGAGATGCTTTGAATCTGGATGTAGATCCCAAGATTAGGCTTCCAGTGCTGCAAGTCCTGATCTTAATCAAGAGGGAGCGGAAGAAAACAGAAATTGTCAGACAATTTGTTTGCTATGTCATTGGTATGTGGGACTCGGTACATAACTGCCCTGCAATACTTATCAGGAGGTTATGAAATAGATATGAGACTGATGCTCTATAATAGACTAAGGTGGAAGGTTCAGGCACAATTGGCATAAATTGAAACAGGACAGGTTCAGACTAGATATAGGGAAAGTCCTGATCAGGTAGGTAAGTCAAGCATTTGAACAGATTGACAAGAGAGATTGCACAGTCTCTATCCTTGGAAGTTTTCCAAACCCAACTGGATGTAGCCCCTAGCAACCTGGGTTGACTACACGTTGTGCAGGAGTATGGACTAGCAACTTTCTAAGGTTTCTTCCAACCTGAGCTATCCTACGATCTTATGACTGCAGGATCTATGTATATTCAAAATGGACGTGTGAATGTAGCATAACTGCCACACCCATGGTAACTTCAAAGTAGATATTGTAGGCACAAATAGCAGTGATGGACTTCAATAGCACCAGGCAACAAGGCAGTTTTGAAAGTATTTGATTTTAATGAAGTTATTTTAGTGCTAAAATTATATTCTGTCTGTGGGTTACAGTTGCATTTTCATGTCCATAAGGCAGACACTTTGCAGTATTTGAAAGCCACAGATTAATTTTTTGGCAGTACTTTGATAAAAAAAGATGTGATGTAACTTCTTCCAGGCTACAATCAGCACGGGCTAATGGATTTTAAAACGCCGCTCATTTTGCTAATGTAGTCTAGTACCCTGGGATATCACTGGTCATGACTGCTCAATTGAAATAATTTCTGTGATTATATATGGGTTTGAAGTTGACATCACATTGAGATGAGCAGCCCTTCAGGGGAATGACAATCCATTCAGGTGGATGGTACTGCACCAGTGAGTTTTATACATTTCTGCCTTTTCTGTTTACTTAGAGACATACCTTTCAAGGCTGAAGTATGGGTAAGAGCAATGGTACAAAAATAATACAGAAATATAGACTCCTATGGTCTGAGTCTGTAAGTGCTTACATCTAAGAGCAGCACTTACTGCTGGGAGTAGTCTCATTGATTTCTATTATTTCACAGAAATCAATGAGACTACTCCCAGCAGTAAGCACTACAGGCCAGATTCTCAGTCACCTAAAACTGAAGACACCAGCCGTGAGTTTTATCCAAACCTCAGTAATGAGTGTTAGTTTGCACTGTCTGGTACCTATCTCTTTTTTGCACCTGTATTTTGTCTCACAGGTTTGCCAGGACAAGCTGGAACACATCCTTGCAATGTCTGAAGCATGCAGAGATGATGTTCAAATTGCTTCTTTCCTGAAACCCATCAAAAGTCTTGCTTCTGAAAAATAACAGTGTTTCACAGCAGCTTTCCAAACAAATTAACCTTTGAGTTGAGAGCAGGCATAGAAATACTGACCCTCAGAGGAGAATTTTTTGAAAGTAATGAGCTCATGTAAACATTGGGTATGCTGCAGCACTGAACAGTTATCTCAACCAATGCAAAAAAGCAGATATAACAGCACTGTACATCTTTTCATCTATGCCTGTCTACAGAATGCAGAGTAATTGTTTTACATGGAACAGCTGATAGAGACACATTCAGGACCACGTTAGTACTGCCTCAATCGCTCATGCTTTGGCAGAAACACAATTGCACCTATGCTTACCTCTTAAAAGCCCCAGTTTTAAAAACTGCAGTGAGTTTCTCTAACATCCAAATACTAAGACTTCTCAAAATTGGAGAGTACTTCATGAATCTGACTTCAATGAATGAGACAGTGATATATTTGACAAAAAATGAGAGATGCCTACTGTTCCATTACAGAATCACAGGAACATTCAGATTGGAAAAGACCCTCAGGATCACCCAGTCCAACCTAGAACCCTACTCTACAAGGTTCACCCCTAAACCATATCCCCAAGCACCACATCCAAATGACATTTAAACGCATCTAGGGTTGGTGACCCCACCACCTCTCTGGGCAGCACATTCCAATGCCTGACCACTCTTGCCATGAAAAAATATTTCCTACTGTCCAGTCTAACCCTACCTAGTCATAGCATGAAGACATTCCCGCTTGTTCTGACACTAATTACCTGTGAGAAGAGACTTGCACCAGCATCTCTGCAATGTCCTTTCAGGTAGTTGTAGACAGCAATGAGGTCTCCCCTTGGCCACCTCTTTTCCAAATTAACCATCCCCAGATCCTAGTAAGATTTATTCTCCAGGTTCTTCCCCAGCTTTGTTGCCCTCCTCCATACTAGCTTCAGCACCTCCACATCTCTCTTGTACTGAGGTGCCCAAAACTGAACACAATACTCAAGGTGTGGCCTCACCAGAGATGAGTACCAGTGTATAATCACCTCGCTGCTCCTGCTGGACACAGCATTTCTAACCAAGCCAAGATGCCACTGGCTTTCTTGGCCACCTGGACACACTGCTTGGTCATATTCAGTTGCTTAAGAGCAAGTCCTAGACTGGCTCTCGTACTACATATACTCCTAACATGTTATCTACATAGCACCTGCCACGGGTTCACAACAACCAGACTGAAAATGTAATGCCTATAGCTGCAATGTGCATTTACAGATTTGATTTTTCATTTTCTTGATAGGCTGAAAACACAGACTGGAGATTTGTAACTGTGCTGCTTATAAAAATATCAGTTTGTACTGAAACATGAGGTTATTGATTGTAGAGCTAAAGGTTAAACCTGTAGTAATGACACGCTTGAATTAATGACACATTCAAGAATGTCGCTCCTAAATTAAAGACATTCCATAGTGTTCCTGCAAGAAATTATTATAAGGGCACACAGGAGACAAGTGGCAAGATTCATATTATCTTCTGATATTTGATGTGGGACTAATAGGCATTTATTTTAACTGCAAACCACATCACGTGTTTGTGTTTTATTCTAGCTAGCAGACAACTTTAAAGAGTCCCAGGCAGAAGGCACAAATATCACTAGTAATAATTCTGAATATTTTCCAATATGATGACTAACAGCAGCATTCATAATTGAGAGCAAATTGAAATTGTTTGAAAGAAACAACAAAAAATAATTGAAGATCAGGAAAAAATGCAGCTTTTTTACTAATTTTTATGAAACTTACACTCTTATTGTAACATAAAATTATTGTTTCTAAGGCAAAACCCAAGCAGATGAAAGCTGAATAGAAATTGTGAGAGAGCATTCTCACTAGCTGTGATTGTTTTGATTTTACTTAACAGCAAACACTATTTGTGTATGTGAGAGTTGGCAGACAAACTCAAGTTTAGGAGTCTGAAGCAGTCTCCTACTGAACCCATTTTGTTTGAGTCAATGAGTTTTAGGAGTATGTTTGTGAGTTGTGGTGAAAAGAGATACTTCTATACATTGAAACAGAAAGCTTTTTAGAGGACATTGACCATAAATAATGGTGATATTACTGTCATGTTTATTTTGTTTCACAGTGACTTATTAAAAGATAACTAAGGTTCTGCCCTCAAATAGCATGAGCAATTATTACCTGCAATGAGGTTGAAGTATCAGTTTTTACTTTTTACCTTGAGTAGAATCTTGGGCTTCAGTTCAGAGAGATGGGGGGACAGAGAGTAAGTAAGCTCTAGTTCAGTCCCCCATAATATGTCAATAAACCCAAGAACAACAGATTGGCAACAGAGCAGCAAGAGTGTTGCCAAAGATCGTATTTTCATCCCTTCTGAAAAGAATCCCTCAAGCTCATTTCCCTATCTGGGGCCTCTGGGTGTCCAGGGCCGAGGCTGGTGTCAGAAGGGAGAGCTATTCCAGACAGAACAGTGGTGCTGCCCTGCTCTCTTTGCACAGCATGGGCTCACATTTGACAGCTTGAGTACTGCCTGGTGAGGCCCCTGCCCTCTCTACTATGTTGTCTTGCCCTTGCTGCACCTGAGATCTTGCTCTGCCCAACAGTAAGCAAATGGCTTTTACCAATGCAGGACAGACTTGTGTGTTTCAGACATTCACAGGGCCCTTAAAAGCAAACATTCATTAAAATGTAAATATGTATTTGTTTTCCAAAAATGTTTCCTGCAATCTGAAGGGGATGTGAGGAAATAACATGTACAAAATTAATACACTGATCTCTGTCACAAATAACATCAAAAGTGATAACATGAAAATCCTTACTCTGGCTTTCAAATAAGCTTTGCAAGAAGTGTTTTCTATTAAAAGCTGAGAATGTGGCAAACTGCTGGGAACCTAAGTGCAGCAGTATATGTATTATGAAGAGATTCATGTTATGTTTTGTGTACAAATGTATGCAACTATTGAAGGAAAAATAATACACTTGTCACATGGAAACTAATGAGCTATATCATTAATTAGAATGCAGTGTAAACTTCTAGAAGTATAGCTTTTATTCAAAAATAAAACCCCAAACCCTTGTGAAGTTTGCATGAGTTCAAGCAAGACTGAGTCACAGTTACTGTGGGAATTTGTTACTTGCTCTGTTGTAGCAGAGTGTTGTAAGGAACTTTTGGAGAGTTGTGCAAATAAATTTATTAGGGAAGCTTTGTGATGGATCCAGCTACAAACTATCAACTGTCATGCAATCATTGGAAAAAACTAATACAGAATGGCATGAAACTGAAATTTCCCGTAGGGGTTGAAGTGTTGAATGAAGGACTTCAAACAAAGAGTTTGTTTAAAATGGAACATTTCAGTGTTGGCAGCTGTTTTAAGTGAGTTTGTCTGGATAGTCAGATGAAACAAAGACTACTGGAGGGAAAGTGCAGTATAGAAGTGGTGGTAAGAATGGGAAATATATATCTTGTATTGAATTGTGAACTTCACCAAGAACAGTCAAAGGATGCCAGGAAGGAAAAGAGCTTAAGCACACAATAGCTTAATGCTACTAGATTGCAGTTTACATCTTCAGCAAAAGCCACAGAAAGTATGCACTATTGAGATGAACAAAAATGTTTGCATTTTATTTTCTTTAGTGTTTTCTCAGGTACTTGCACATCTCACCACAGTATTGACTGAACTGATCACAAGACCAAAGATAGGTATGGGAGGAATGTAACTGATCTGTTATTTTGTGGGAAATTGTTGAATATAGCTTAGGTAATGCTTGATCTAAGAAGTGAAGATTTACTGGGATTTCAGAAACGGATGTTATTTGATGCAGTGACAGAACCCTTAAAGTCTTTCACCTACAGAGGACTAAGAACAAGAGATAAAAAGAAACAGACTTCAGTGAAAACATGTTTAGGTTTTATCCCTCATGAAGACAATCTTTCAAAGAGTTCCTTCCAAATTTGTTGTGTTCTTTTTATCATCAGTGCAACGGTGCTCATTCATCAAGCTAATATTTTCTTCCCTTGTAAAAGGCACTTGTCACAAAATGACAGTTGAAAGCATTGTCTTGAAGCTTTGGAATATTTGTAGAGAATTTACCTATTAGTTATCTATGCTGACAAAATGATGGCTTGGGTGGGGGGATGGGGATCTAATAAAAGAATATGAAAACACCTTGGAATCATAGTGCAGAAATTACCTTTTTTTAATCACAAAGCTTCACGTGAAGTCCTTTTGCTAGAGGAGACCTTGAGAAAATCTTCTCAACAAGATATTCAGAATCAAATATTTCTGTGTGCTGGACACTTGATTCAACACAAGTTGTGCAGTCTATATTTAGCTCATTTATGTAGCAGCTACTCTATTTTCTAAGGACTATGCTGTTGGAACAGTAAGTACCCAATAACAAAAGTTGTAATTTTTCTTGTGAAAGGCAGAATTAGCTGATGGTGTAAATAAGTCTTTAAGTGCTGCTACTGATGAAATGAAGATTAAAAGCAAAGGAAAAGCTATGCAAATTCTGTTTTGTATTCTCAGTGTTGAATGTTTTTAAATCATCCTGTGTATTAAATATGTGATACTGCTAGCAAAATATGTAAGGCTTGTATGCAGTTTGTTCTTAGTCTCCACAATGTACACTTTATGGAATTTTAAGGCTCTGGTTTATACCTTTGGGTGTTCAGTGTATCTTTTTTATTCCTCTTCAGTTTTGAGACTAACTCTCTTTCATATGACAATTATGCTTCTAGTTTTATATACTTGGTGTCTTTAGTACTTTGTAACTCCATGCAGGACTGAATTAAATCCATTCTTCTTCCCTTCAGGCCACATCTGTTGGGCTCAACACCTAAGGGTTTTTTTTTTTGTTTTTTTTTTTTTTTTATCAGTAAAAAATCCAGTAAAGTCTGTTTGTAAGCTTCCATTAAACATCATTATTGTCTTCCAAAGATCTTGCTTTGTTTCTATGTTCTAGCAACTCTTTCATAGGCCACTTTAGACAGCTGAATAAATTTCATTACTTCATTTCTAGATACTTCATGCATGAATCTACAGCAAATACTGCCTTCCCCCCCCCAGTCTGCCAGCTTTGGACAAAAGTTGGTGTATCTGTTACTTCTACCAACCAAGTGTCCACCAACAACTTTTGATTACATAACCCACACAAGTAACTTTATTGCCTCTACTGCATTGTTTTTGGGTTGTTGACTTCAATACCTAGAGACATATCAAAGAGTCCAGATGCTTTATGCTACTATAGCTGTCATAACTAGGAAGTGAGGAAGCCTAGAAGCACACTTATCTAGCAGGTGGTCTCTGGTGTTTGACACACATCCTAAAATGGGATCTAATAAGCTGAGAAACTGATGATGTATTTTTCCACCAGGATTTCTGGTAAGGTTTAGGATATTAGTTTGAGAGAGCCATGTCCCAGTAACAGATATTCAACAATTTCTTTTTTTTTTTTTTTTTTGTGGCATATAAAAGAATGAGCAAATGCTCAGGAGCATTGAGATAACTGCAGCACTAACCTGTGCATGGACACATCACTTTCATTTCCAAATACAGTAGCATGACTTTGCTTAGCTGGCAGTAATAGGTAACTTCAGCTGCATAACTTGTTTATTGTTTTCTGACATCTGTCACACTATGAAAATAATTTTGATGAGATGTCATACGACTGATTTTTATTTTTTTTTTCCCCACTTCCTTGGATGGTGATCTCATATTTGTTTGACTCCTGGCAGAGACAATTCTCCTTCTGATCTCCTTTTCCAAACTGAATACGACCAAAGGGGTTTACAATTGTGTAGCTATTACAGAAGAAAAAACTATGCTGATAATAATTGAACATACCTAAGTATGCTCGCAGCTTGGTTTAGAGAGCTGAAACTTATGTAATTATTCTGATTTAGTCCGCTACAGGCAAAATGCTTTTCTTTTATCATGTACAGCAGCTTTTCTGATTAGGGCCTTAAAAACACTGATTCTTTTGCTAAACCTTCTGCTTTTAATCTAATTCTTTATCAAATTTTGAGCACACCATTTTTCTGTCACTTCTACCCTTGAGCCTTGCAATTCTTTATTTGGTTGCCTCTACGAAATTCCACCTGTTGATAATATGCTACATGTTCACCAAGTCTATGGGGATCAATTTATTCATATTACAATAAATATTTATAATACCTGTAATAATAAATTCCTTCCCATAGTCCTTGCTTCTTTCAAACCTGATAGACAACTCAAAAATTCAGGAGGATTCTTATACGTCTTTCTCATTAGAATGGTTTGTTTTCTGTGTAGATTCATCTATATTTTAAAGGGCAGCTTATTCATAGTAATAATAAAGAGAATGGGACTTTTTTTATGTTTTAATACTTTCAGAAATTATTTATTAGATAACTCCTCTATGCATTTCTGTACATTAAAATTCAGCTTAAAGCAGCAAAAAGAATCAGAGTGACTTGCAATGTAATGAATGTGTTATATGACAGCAGTTTAGAGATTGTTTAAGCAGGGCGAATAACCATTCTGACAATACTTCATTCTGAAAGAGACATTTGAGGTGATTTTGAGGTTGAAAGAGAACAAGAAAATCATAGGGATTGAAAGAACTCTTTTTTTATGTCTTGTGCGGGACAAATACCTTGTGGATGCCAATAATAAATTTGCAATTTATTTTCTAATACAGTGATTGTCATTTAACTGATGATTAATAATTGCAAGCCTGAAGGTAGATTTTGAAGTTATAGCCCTCTGACTAGCAGGGAGAATACAAACAGCTGGGTCTAGTTTTGTGTGGTTTTGGTCTTACTGCTAAGATTATGATCACAAATTGATAGTTTAAAAAAATTTAAACAAAAATGTAATGATTTAACCTTTCTACATCTGTGCATGGTAGCAATGTCTGAAGGCAATGTTTCTGCTTGATATTCTGTTGTGCCAGAATTTTAGATAACATTTGTGAACTCAGTTTATGACACAGAGTACATAATTCATAAGGCAGTGGGCAGCTATGAAACTATCTATGGAACCTAAGCGGAGATGGCTTACATTGTGCCATTAAAACTTGGAGTGAAAAATAAAACTGAGATTTAAATCAGTTTGTAAAGTTGTTTCAGATATAGGCAGAACTTAGAGTTTAAAAAGCCAGTTGGAGTTTTTTCCCCTTTCCTATTTTATTCCTAGCTTTACAAACTCTTCCTTTCTTGGAGGGATCAGGGATAGTATCAAGATCCAAAGCAACAAAAAGTTCCACTCTTTGCCCTCATTCATAACATTGAGTCATGCCAAGAAAATATAGTTCACTGCCCATACCCTGTGGAAGGTAAGAAGTTAAAGCCCTATGCTCAATTAGAGGAAGAACAGACTTTTCACTTCAACTATTCAGGTTAGTAACAGTCAAGAAATAGCATGGGAAAGCCAAATTTAGGTCCTTCTGGGCAAACCCCATTTCCTTCCCTACTGCTGTGTCTTGAAACTAGAAAAAAGCAAATTTAGATTGGATGTTAGGAACAGGTTCTTTACTATGAGGGTGGTGGAACACTGAAACAGGCTGCCAGGGATGTGTTTGGGCTCTCTTCCCTGGAGAAATTCAAAGTGAGGATTGACAGGACTCTGGGCAGCCTGATCTAGTAGATGTCCCTGCTGACTGCAGAGGGGGTTGGATTAGTTGACTTTCAGAGGTCCCTTCCAACCCAGACCATTCTATGGTCTAAGGAAAATGGATGCTGTCCCCTATCTTTGTAAGGAAAGTTATTGGGCACAACTTTGTACAATAAAATGCTTTCAGCTTAATGACAAATGATGACTTGAATTTCTTAAAATACTGGAAGAGTATTAAAATAATGATGAAAAATCCTATGTAATCTCAAATGTAAGTAAAATATCTTAAATGTCTGGAAATTTTTCTGTGGTATGTATTGGCTATAGGTAATGCTTTAGGTAAGCTGCACCAAATTGCATTCTGACAGCTAACCTTTATGGTAAGTCTAATCGTGTTGAGGTGCCAAGTAATTAAAATAAGCCTCCATAGCCTCTGGGCTGCCTGCCGATTGCTGTACAAAAATGGCACTGCCTGAAGCACCTGCTCCTGTTTCCAAATTAGAGAGAGCACTGTTTCTGGAAGAATCTGTTAACTGAGCAGAACACAAGTGACTTGAAAAAGGTAAAAGGTCACTCTTAAAATGAGTTTTCCTTCTCATATTTTGCCCTAAATGTAGACTGTTAAATCTTAAGTACTGCTAGGGTAAAATTTTGGAAATAACATGCCATTAATGGGGGGGAGGGAAGGAAATATTTATGGTCTAATTTAGAACTGTTTTCAAACAAGTTTTACCCACATGCAAAACTAGTTTTCCCAAGTCTGAAATTCTTTTTTGGTGCTGAGTTGTAAATGCTTTTCAGTCTGGGACAAACACTGAATGCCTCCTCTGTTCTGACTTTTGGTGGAAGTGACAGAAATTGTTTTTAAGTCTGGATCTTGGATCCAAATCCCACAAGTACTTGTCTTTAGTGAACCGGAGCTATTCTTTGTTTTATATAGCTATTTCACCTAACATTTACCCACCTGATGAGTAGCTTTTCCTCCTCAGTGTTTACTTTGCTAGCCCAGATAAGGAAAGCCATCTGTCTCTTGTTATGAGAGATCTATCCTCTCATCTCCTCTAAGTTCCAATCTGAATTGATCTTCCTTGAGTATGGTGATCAGAAAGATGAGTGATAGCTCATGTGAGCTCGCACTTGTTTTGAAAAAAGTTTATCTATTCATGCCTGTAAGACAGAAGCATGAGAAGCGTTTCACTGACTTTTTTTGTGACCCCGTTATTTTGGGGCTTTTAATCTTGTGGCTAATAGATCTTTGTCTTTCTCTTCCTCAGTAATTTCTATTCAGGTTGCTAACTTACTGCAGCCTTTCTGATTATTAGTCCCCATGGGTATGACCTTGCACTTGGATTCAGTTCCATATCTAATGTTGTTTTCCTTTAAGTCATCTAAATTGTGGTAATACTGGGATCTCTCTTCAGTTTTGACTCAACAAATGTTATAAGCGTACACCCACACACATATATTGGCTGTTCTCCCTTTTTTTCCTGTTGTTTTCTGGCCTTACAACAGATTTTGCTGTTAAGTACTTTTCCAATGTTCTCACAAAGGCATTGTGTTGGTTTTTTGTTGCTCTTTATACTAATTGTTCATCCACTTAGGCCTCACTTTTCTATTTACTTGGTGCTTCCAATTCTTAAAGTATCCATTCCTAGATTACATGGTTGACAGAATATTTTTCTACAGTATATCACCAGACAGAAAAATTAATGGTTTTTGCTTACTATTTGTAGCTATTTTCCCCCAGAGAACATCATCTAGGTTGTTGTACAACTGACACTAAATCTTTTTTTAAACAATTGATGAGTGTTTTTCCTGTGCTTTAGTCTATCATCCTATGCCAAAGGTAAAATTTCTCATTTAATCTTATTACTAGTGCCAGGGGATTAATGTCAGGTGGCACTTGTGGTGACAGTGAAAAGATTAAAATATAATTCCATTAAACTTGTCTACTGCATTTGGTATTTGAACCGTTAATAAGAGGGATTACCTTCTTTGTAGGCCATAGTAAAAATAAGCTCAGCATAATTGTCTCATGAACCAAAGGCCTCCTTGCTTCTAATACATGAAATATTCTATTTCAGAAAGATCTCTGATTAAAGCAGTCATTGAGAATTTAGTCATATTAGGCTTATGGTGAAGATCAGCATAATAGTTTTCTTTTTCTGCTGATAAACATAGGGTTTTCTGAGACTACATAAGCATAGTTAATTCCTTTTAAATTTCTACATTTTTCCATATGGTTTGTATTATGTTATTTCCTCATCCCAGTTTATCAGAAGGGAGAAGTAAAAAACATAAATGTAAATAATTAATAGGAACCTTTCTGCAAATATCTTTGGCTCTTTTAAATTAATTTCTTGTTTAGCAATTTACTCTGTTCTTATGTTCCCATAGCAGGAAAAATTAGAGGTTTAAAGTTTCTCCGATAAACCTACATTACATTACATGTTGGTTTATAGCTGGGATTAATTTATTATCATTTCTGCATCTGGAAAATGAAGAAGAGGTAGTAGCTCTGTGCAATCTCATCCATGACAGAACTTCAGATCATGAATGATCAACAAGTGATGAGCTGCAATTCTAAATATTTAGCAGTATATTATGTTTTGACCTTGATAAAAGCCTAACCCATAACATATTTTATGACCAATCACTGGAATTTTCTTGGCCATCCTCACTGCTGCAGAAGGAAGCCTTAAATCATCCAAAAACATTAGTGCAGAGTTAACTACCAGTCCCTCTCTCCTTGCTTCAGGGAAAGCAGCATTAGTCTCTCCTAAGCAGTGATGATATAATGAAATGAGTTTTATGTCTTTTTATACTTTTGTTGAAAAATGAGTAAGACAGAAAATAGATTTCTTCATGCAGTACAACACAGCAAAAACTTCTGGAAAAGAACTTTGATTTTTCAATTTTTAATTAATTTTTTTAATCCATCAGATTGCAGGCTGAATTTCCAGATAAGTATTTCAGCTACATTTTTATCTCTCTTTGACCAGAACATCTGCTTTTCAGTTCTCAGTAGGTGTTTTTGTTTACTATGCATTCTACCCTGATTGCCTAGTCAAGAGTAGCTTTGCAATGATTTAGCTTGACTGAAACTTAGACTGCTGTGGTAATGAGGACAAATATCACAGACCTTATACTGTTGGAGACTATCTGTTCTTTTTTTAAAACAAATGGGGTTAATTTACATTTGCAGCTTCTTAAGTGTGTGTTTTCTTGAAGTATGCAGTATCTGAATTTGCAGGCAGGAAGATTTGAAGGCATTTCAGAGGGGAAACTAACAAACAGAGGTAAACAATAAAAGACAGAAAAAAATTGTGAGGAAGGCAATGGGAACATCCATTTCTAAAAGAGGATAATTGATCCATGAGAGGCTGAAAAAACTGTCTAGAGGCAGTATTCAGGATAGAAGAGCCAAAATGTTTTCTATGACTCTGTTGGATAACAGTGTACACTAACAAATGCAACTGTATCAACTGGAAAAGCAATTCTGAAATGTTTGCCTTCTCTGTGAGGAGAAATATACCACATAGCTATTATGTTCAAAGCACTTTGTAATTTCAAGGACCCTTTGTAAAACTAACAGCTTGTGCTTCTAGAAACGTGGTTAGAGGAAAAGGCATAATGAATAAATTGCTGGCTAATTCTGACTAGTGGAAATTTGAGGGACTTGTATTGTGCTGTGCCTTGCTGCATATTTGTGTTAATTTATAACTGTGAGACTGAGTGCAGGCCTGTATTGTAAAGACTTGGTTGAAAACAACCCAAACTAAAAAACAAAGTAATTAAAACCAAAACAAAACCAAAACCACAAACATACCCCCCAACAAACAGATCCTAATTTTTTCTAGTAAGTTGTGAAGCTTGTTGGAGGATGCTGGGCAATTATTTACATAAAACTTTTTAGAAATTTAAACAGCTCTTACTTAAACTGCACTTATCTTGATTCTTAAAGGCTTATAGCCTTAACCCACGACCCTAAGCTGTTCCAGAATTCTGTACCTCTGTACTCTTCACAGAAAGAGTAATTGGCCATTGGGATGGCCTTAACCAGAGAGGTGGTGGAGTCACCATCCCTGGAGGCATTCAAAAAAAGGATTTATGTGGCACTTGAAGCCATGGTTTAGTTAGTCATGAGGTGTTAGGTATTAGGTAATAGGTTGGACTTGATCTCTGAGGTCTTTTCCAACCTGGTTGATTCTATGAACACTGGCATTTAATTTTCTAGCTCTTCTTCCTCCCTCGTTTTTATCTTTCTCACTTCTTTTTACAGAAAATTATTAATTAGCACAGCATTAGTCTTAGTTTTGCTTGGCTCTACGAACCATAGTGTTTAGATATTATTTCTGAAAGAGATTATCCAGTCCTATGCTTGTAGTGGTTGCCTTTCTCTGGATGTATTCCATCTGGAAGATGTATTTTTGAGCATAGGAGACCCAAATAATATTTCTGATGTCCAGATATGATTCTTGGATAGTATCTCACCTGTGACTTTTACAGCAGTATTGATCTTTCTTACCTCTTCTGGTACTGTTTTATCTGATAAATTCAATATTGTTTTTCAAAGCAGACTTACTCTCTCTACTTATCTATGAATCATCTGTGTTATATCTATGATTTGCTGCTGCCGAGCACTGTCTTTTTACAGAAATGTTATCAGTCTGAAAATGCATGGTACTGCATGTTAATGGTATTTTATTTCACTTTTAGTATGCCAAATCAAGCTGTTTAATTCCTCTTGATTTTCTAATTCTCTGTGCTGGCAATGCTTTAGCAAAATCATTTTATTAACACCTTTCTCTTTGGGGTATTATAAGTCTAAATATTTAACAAAACTGGGTCCAAAGTGATCCCTGAATAACCTATTTAGCAACAGACCTTCAGTCTCAGCAGTTGGCCTTTCAGTACAACCTGTTTCCCTTTTCCATTTAACTATAAATCTGTTCTGTTAGTCAAAATATTAGCTTAGCTTTATGCACTGAGCTATATGACTTGATACCAAATTAAATTCAAGTATGTGCTTAATTTTACTAGACCTTAACATCTACTTTACGTGTGTGTTTCCAGTGAAAAACAATAGCATCAATGAATCTGAATTTCCTTCTAGGGGAATAAGAAGAGAAGCTAAAACAAATTATGGTAAAAATATGCAATTGTAGGTGGCAGTGATCGTGATTCTGAGTTTCATGCTCAAACAGCTGAGAAACTGAATGGTCTGCTGCAACTCCAGATCTGAGAAATGTGCTCCCCCTACATGAATTTCATTGCTGAGCTTCATCATCCAGGTTATTAAAGCTTCCTGCTTCTCCAACATTAATATAAGGTATTGTTCAGTATATTGATTGGTCTGAAAGAGCAATTATTTCATTACCTAGAATAAAAGGAAGTGATATATAGAAATATTATTCATTAAGATTAATCTTATGAGCTTAATATTATTTTTTACAGCTAATCTTTTCTTTGAGTTAATCTTCATAGGCTTTTCTTGCCCCCTACATTAGCTGTTTGTAATTTCTTGAAATACAGCCAAACAACACAGTCAAACATTGAAATACATACACAGCATGATAAAATTGGAAGATGATAGCAGGTAATAAGACTTTTGTAAAGAGAGCAGAAAAAGATAGTCAGCAGGTAATAAGCCTTTCATCAGATGTAGCAACAGATAGTTACCTATTTCTAGCGACAAGTGTGTGTGCATGTGCACCAGCCAATGTGCATATGTGGAGCCACAATGAATCTGTATTCAACTTGCTTGTATAAAGGTTCACTGAACTTATGGTGTGCTGCTGCTCACAGGAGGCTGCCAAACATTTGGAAATACCAAAAAGTGCATTCATTGCAAAGGGAGATGCTGTTAATACAAATGCTCTTCCTCTAGCCCAGTATCTCACATCTAACTGTAGGCAAAAAGGAGTTGTAAAGGGAAAAGTACAGGAAGGAGCTACCATGATCCTTCCCCTACGTATTCTGTCATCAGCCTCTGTACTTCTGTGGACTCTTTTTCCTGCTCCAGCAGTGATTAGCTGATATTCTTTTGTTTGTTAAATGGGGGTGCCTCACTTTAAACACCCTGGCAACATGAGATTCTCTGAAGTTCTCTTAGTTTCCTGTGACAACTACTTTTGAAATTCAGGAACTGACATCTTGAAGTAAGCTCTTTTGCAAGGTATGGCAAGACTAAAAATAGATGCAAGCTGTTGACTCTAATAACCCTGTCTGTGTGGAGCATCTTCAAAGTTTCATGTTGGTCACCACTGAGTATTATGTTAAGGAAGACCTACAGGGAATAGAAACCGAGGGGTGATAAAAATCTCATGCAGTGCAGGAAAGTAACTTTGTAATACTATTCATAATTTCAACTTCACAACATGAAACTACTGGAAATTAAGTGAAGGTAGAAACCATAGTTTTATGGATAGCCTTGAATCAAACTTTGAGATCTTTAAATCGGAAGATGTAACAGCAATTCCATTTCTGCTATTCCTGTCAAGAATGAAGTTTCTTTTAACATTAAGTGAATGGTTTCCTTTCTAGCAACAATGATCTACAAGGATAAAACTGAAATTCTAAAAAAGACTCCAAGTCATCCTGGTGCAGATGAATTCAGATAAATTGTTTTGACTTTTGAAAGCTCTGTTTACCTACAGTCCTCCTGGCTTTGTTTCTTGGTTTTGTTTTGTTATTGGTTTTTTGTTGTTGTTTTTAAAGCTGTCTGTATCTCTGTAACTTTATAATAATTATTACTTTTTAAAAGTGGTAGTTTAGAACTTTTGATCCATTCTCTTTAAAGATGCAATCACATAGAAAGGGTTTTTCTTTCATGTGGCTGTTTCTTCAACTTTTCAAAAATCATTCTACAATTTCCTCATGTGAGGGAGCAAACAGAACAGTGGTGCCAAAAATGAACTTTAAGCAGTCTCTTCCTTTCGTGGTTACTCTCACTTCCTGTCCTTATCTAAGTTTTCTTGAAGTCAGCTTGAGTCAAAAGAGAGCAATTATCACTCTGTTAATTAGGCTTAAAATAAACAACAAAGTACTAACACAAAAGGAATCCATTCTTAATTTTCTCAAAGTATGCCTCACTTTTCTCAGGTTGAGTAGGGTAGCAGTTTCCAGGTTTTGAGCAAAAGAAGATGAAGTACTTCTTAATGCACTCCTAGGTTTTGGGGTATTTTCTCCCTTGCTGGTGTGAAGAAGCCTGTTATTTAAGTGTCAGTAGCCAGATTTAAAGCTACTTGTGTTTCAAGACTCTGTATGTATTCAGATGTTGATGCACCTGTACTGCTTGCGCATGTCAGTGAATTTGTCCTCACAGATCTACCAAGAAGAATGTAAGTGTGATTCCAAGTTTTTTAGATGAAAAAATGAAGTACTGAGAAATTACTGCAAAGTGGTAGAGGCTGGGACAGGACCAGGTCTGTGATTCAAATGTGCTGATTTCTAGCCTTCTACTGTAGGGTTAGAGACAACAATATATATTCCCCATGCTTTTTATCCATTCAGAATGATTTGAGATCTTAGTTGTTACTGTGTATGTCTTTAGTTATGTTTTCTCATGAGTTGGCATAAATAAAGAAACTTAAGAGCTAAGTGGGAAAGATTACACTGTCTCATGAGTAACAAATGAAGTGTGATAGGGACCCACATTATCTTTTAAATTGTATGTAACTAATTTGTTAATTGCAGTCAGAAACAGTGCTCCTACCTTAGTGGAAAATCCTCAAATGAATCTGAGGTTTGCAGCCCAAGTTTAATATGTGACATGGGTTAATATCCCATGGTGAAAAAACCCTGCAGGACTTGGCCCAGAGTTTAAGTAGGATTTCTTTGTTTCCCGGCCTGTTTGGAGTTGTTGGACACACCTAGTGTATGTGTGTGTGTCCCCACCCCTCCCCAACAGTGCAGCAATGTGCTAGATGTGGTAAGAAGAAACGGCCTTTCCACACATGGATTAGAATCCAGTATAGGTAAAACCTGACATAAATCTAATCTGATCTTTTAAATAAAGATGGACACAGTGGGGAAAGCAATTGAGATTATCCTTAGACATAAAAGAAGCAAAATGCTTTCTGACTTCAAATTTCACTGTACAGAGCATGTTAATCCCAATTTTATACCAGCTTCAGAGTTGGCAAAGTCAACAGAAGGGCACCTGACCTTTAATCTTTCTCCTAGCTCATGGAATTGAGTAGAGGGTCAGGACTGCAGGCAGCATGGCTTTGTTTTAATGAATTTAACCTGATGCATGTAAAGAAAGATACCTAAAGACCTCCTCATGACTTTAATGTTCTCTTTATTTTCATGCTGATATACTACTGCAAAGTCCACTGAGAAATTCTTAATTATTTCTTTACTCTTTAACTTTGCTCTTAGCCACCTGAAGCAAAGAATGCTCACTTTTCTAATGCCACCATCCTCAGACAGCTCATCCTGGACTTTGCTGGGTGATTTCTAAGGGAAGTACTGAATTTTTCTCTTTAACTGTTATGCTACACATTTCTGTCAGAGACTTCTCTATGTTGGAAGTCAGATTGTGAATGAATAATACAAAACAAGCAGCAGTATAGGAATAGTATTATATCTTGTCATGTGATAATTTGGGAGGAAACATCACTGCTTTTGTTTGACATTCCCATGATTTCACTTTAAAGTTTCACAACCTAATGAAACAATCTCTGTAACATCTCCATATAGAATAGTCAGTTCCTCTGGTCCTTTCATGCCTTTTCTCCTGCTGTTTTTTACCGTGGTGGGGGTGGTGTGGTCTGTGTGTAAAACCAGAAAGTGTCTGCAAAATGATAATACTTTCCATTTTAAATTTTTTGTGTCAAGATGTCTTTAAACACTTGGACCTTTGTAGGTAAATTGATGCACAAGTGACTACAACTTACCACTTTAATAGATGCCCTCCTGTTCTAGACCCTACATGTGTAATGTTTGTATTGCTGTTTTTTAATTCAGCAGGATTAGTTTTATTGACTAACTTCCTTTATTGTTTATCATATTTGAATATGACTGCATATAGGTGTAGCCTGTAGCTCAATTTATTAAAATACAGCTGCATAATGGAAAAGTTTCAAAACATTTTCATTTGTATCTGACTATTTGATACTAAAATATAGAGATCTTAATAAAGTGGTGTGCATCACAACATTGTATACCTTTATGCTAAGTCTATCTGACTTCAGTTTGAACAGTGTTGTGATAGGATGGATATTTATGCTGTGAGCTAGATATGTAATTTGGAATCAGATGGTTATTGCCTTCCCAAATAATGAGGGGAGAGCAATGTTCATTTTAATACTAGAAAAATATGTAAGCAATTTCTGCAGTAGTGGAGACAGCAATATCTCCATGGACTGTCTCATACAGCAACATTTCCTTAGCAAGTTGTGGGATTTTTTGGGTGAAAAAAAATTAAAAAAAAAAAAAAGTCATGGTTCTAAGAGATGAAGAATATTCACCTGTGAGGGTGAGATTTCAGGAGCATCTAATAATTATTTGTGACTGAAGAGAATTTAGGAAATTGGAAAACATGTTTATGCTATAGTTCTGTTAACATAAAGGGTTTTCTTCATTGCAGGTTATTCTTAGGCAAGCTGACCCCTTTGACCTGAATTGGTTTGCTTAAACCAAGAAGCAAAATATTTACTGATACTTATAGGACTTGGAAGAAACCCTGTTTGGAGTTAAGGCTGAGTTTCCTCAAGGAGATGATAGGATAATCATGGAACCAGGTCCTAGAGACACATAATGTAGAAATACATAATGAAGTTGTAATGGCAGAGATCAAAGGTGACTCTGGTTTAGAATCATGTCCCTGGTTCATATGCGATGAAGAACATAAGAACAGGTGCTCTGCATGAATACTGTTCTATTATCCAGAGATCTTTAGGTCAGGCACTTGCCAAATTAGGAGTGATGCTATGGCATTAAGTAACCTCATGTGCATCTTTATCTCATCAGTTTGCCCCTGTAAACTTTCAAGCATCTAAAAGACCCTCCTGAAAGTTGTTCTAAAACCTGACTGAAATGGAGAACTTCTGTTTACATACTGTGAATTTGCCTTTGCCCCTTTCACTTGATGACCTCTATTATTTTCTATTGGAAGAGACTGTGAACAGCTGTGCTGTCTGGGTTTGACAGACTGCTGTAGACTTTTTTCTCTCAATGATTTTACAGGGCAAAGCCATGCTCACTTCAGTAGCCCCTCTAAGGAAGTTGTTCTATGTGTCTCTCATGATCTATCTCATTGTTCCCTGGTTGTTAAGCATTTGTGAATCCTCCTTGAGATGGTTAGTACTTCCTTTAGATGTATACAGAAGTTACTTTGATAAACCCATTGGTCCAGTTTGGTAGTATGAAGTATAATAATTTTTACCCTGTTTCAATCCTTCATGGATAATCTCCCTTTTGAGACTACAGACTAATGCCTTTCTGATATACTTCTGAAAGAATCATGTTGAAAGAGTAGACTGGGCAAGAAAACCTTCTTTTGACCCTTCCCTATTGATTTCTTTCTCTCTTACATGGCGTTTATGCACACAAACTGTAATGAACATCAATATTCAGTCTCAGTGCCTGCATAAAAAACAAGTCTGATGTGTTGCAATTCAAGTGTTCAGTAAACTGAAAGAAACAATTACGGTTTGGGTTTATTTGTTGGTGTTGTTTTGGGGGTTTTTTGATTATGGAAAACCTCTGGGAAGATTAAATTTCTTCCTTACAGAAGACAATTGCCACAAAACCCCCACAGAGTCCAGAGCTGTTCAGAAGTTTTCTTTAAAACAGTTTCTTTTCTGTCATGGAATAAATGAGTGTAAATGTATATTTAATTGTGCTTACTGATTTGAAGTGAAAAGTGAAAATAAGTTTATTTGGACTCCTAGCCCCTACTTGTGAACACATGAATGCATGATTCTTCTTCATATTAAATCATCATTACTGAAGGAAAAGCTGGTGTGAGAACATTGAGGGAACAGCTACTTTAAGAGATATATATGATGAGATATACAGAGAACAGTCCATTTAGGCAGAGTTTTCTGCATATAGGTAGTCTAAATTTATTGCCTTTCCATTCAGGGTCTTAAAAAAGGTTTGCTGCCTTTAAGTTTACTGATATTTCAAGATGACAAAAATGTTTGTATCATATGAATTCTAATATTGTGTAGGCAATTGGAAAAGATACAAGATTTATGTCAACCAAATCCAGCTTATTTTCCAAAGCCAAATACTAGGCAAAATAGGCTACATTTTCTGGAATGGACTGAATAGATGATGTTACCTTTGGTTAGCATGAATCAAATGATTGTGCAAATTTCCTAATGATGTAAGGCTTAGAAGCTTTAGTTTAAAATACTTTAATTGACAATAGTTAAAATGTACCTATTTCTAAGGAATTTGAATGGACTTGTGTGTTTATTATATACTGCTAAGGTGATCTGATAAGTACAGTGAAGAAATAGAATAGCACACTAAAATTAAATCTACACAGATCAATTATTTTTTTGGTTTTGGGGAAGAACAGAATGAATTTTCAAACTAATCAAGACTATGTGATCTGGGACTACAGAAATATGTGGGAAGGGATTTTATTAATAAGTATAATTAGAAAAAGGTTAGAGGTGAAGTAGTAGTAGAAATAAATTCTGGATCCTGATGACCTTTCAGATTTTGGTCATCTTTTCCAAATTCTAGGTAGTAAACAATTCAAAAGCAAGTAAGGACTTAATAGTTTCCTATTGTTTTAATGCAAGTCTGCTTTATGGAGATGAAGTGGTTGAGAGGTATAACACCAGAGCTCATCTAGCAGATCTAAGAGCACAGAACTTATTTTCACCGCAAACAGAAATTTGTGATGTTTAAAGAAGTAGTTGAAGTTGCCTGGTGGCACAAAAATCTCCGCTTTCCATCAATATACATCTGTTTAAGAAACAGGACTATTTATAATGTGTTTAATAGAGTATTTGCAAACTTTTGGTGTTTTTGATAGGCATGGCAGGAACTTCAGGGACCAGTTTGTGTTTCTTGGATCTGCTGTTTCTGACATCTAAGTAGGAAGTTGCTATGCTGTTTAGGTAGTGATCACGCATCAACATTTTTACTTGTAAAAGAGCATTCTTTCTAATTAAAAATAATGTTCTGAAATGATTATAAAACTTTAAACTTTTTTTGTTCTTAAATCCCTCCCATATCCTAGGTCTCTTGTATTTTAAGGTGAGAAAGCACCAAAGGCCAAACAGGCATTTTCAGGATGCCCACAGAGAGAAGGCAACCTGATTTTATCTCTTATTTTTTTAAAAACAATATGGGTTCTGTAGAAGAGATGGCATTTGTGATGCACTCTTTGGCTGTCTTGTTCACTGGGAAAGTGAGAAATGACTCCTGAATTTTCTAAGTATACTTTTGTGGATTCAGATGCGGGTGTGTAATTTTATTGCACAATTTACCAAATGGTAAGATGGTTGCAGCTGCAAATCTTTTTAGATGACTCCCTTGGAGATTAGCATCAATTACCTGAAGCAGGTGGGAGAGAGAGGAAACAAAAGGATGTATAAAGGCTCAAGATATTTTTTTTTTTTCCCCCCTCTTTTTAATATTATTGCTTAAGTTCAAACAGGGGGCAGCTCAACAGAAATGAACCAAAAAGGCATAACAACGCCCCCCTACCCCCAAAACAAAACAAAATCCCCAATAAAACCAAAAAACACCCCCCCCCCCAAAAAAAAACCCAGGTTGAGGCAAGTAAGTATAGTTTATGGAGTAAAGGAGAGGAATGCAAAATGCCTTTCCTGTAGCCTTGCTCATGCAGCTCAAGCCGAGGCTGTTCCTGTTAGCTGTGCTCAGGCTTCAGGTGCCACCCACCCTGCTGCCCCTGGCTCCCACCACATGGCTGTGTGCACCAATATGGCACAGGGGAACAGCCAAACAGGTGCTGCCATGAAATAGGGAAAGGAAAACTGAGCTTTTTTACAGCTGCTGGAGTGCCAGAAAGTGCAGCCAGCCTTCATGATATGATCTGACAGCTACTTTTATGGTGTAGAAGTGATAAAATTGAGGGACTGTGCTGTGAAGGAGGGAGGCCAGGCACTAGGATCTGTCTTGTGCTGTGGTAGGTAGGCTGTGTTGTACTTCCTGCTTATCTTGCCCTGTTTGCAACCCTGACTTCCTGTTTTGTTTTTTTTTTTTTTTAAGCAACACTGAAATTACAAGATAATTCCCCAACCCATAATAAGTTTGTGTATTCAAGAGCTTATAGGGGATAATTCAGCTTTTTCTGTCACCGCTGCTCTCAACCATCATTTCATTCTTGTTAACAAGCTTTGGATGGAAAATGCTGAAATTTGAGATCATAAAATTGTTAAATGCTATTTACTCTTTAATAGGTTAAAAAGTAGCTTTAATTTGTAGTAAATACTTAGAATATATCAAAGGAATTAAGGAGTGTTGAAGTGCTGAACTTAGCGTTCAACAACTTAATTTATATTTTAATTATAGAATTGCTAAGTTGGAAGAGACCTTTGAGATCATCATGTCCAACTGCTTGCCTAGAGCTCACAATCCCACCACTAAGATACTATCACTAAACCATGTACCTAAGCAACTTATCCATGCATCTTTTCAATACCTCTAGGGATGGTGACTCCACCACCTCCCTGGGCAGCCCCATCCAATGCCTGATAACCCTTTCTTGAAGACATTTCCTAATATCCAACCTGGACCTTCCATAGCATAACTCGAGGCCATTCCCTCCTGTCCCATCACTTGTTGCATTCGAGAAGAGGCTGACCCCCACCTCACTCTAATGTCCTTTAAGGCAGTTGTAGAGGGTGATGATCTCTCCTCAGCCTACTCTTCTGAAGACTAAACAATCCTAGTTCCCTCAGGCATTCCTCTAATTCTGAATCTTTGTGATGTTCATCATGATAATTTAAATAAAACGAATGCTCGAGAGAACCTCAGGGCAGATTTCACTGTTTGCTGTGTAATCCCGAGGCTGCTTGCATTGAAATACATGCAACAGAGTCAAAAGCTGGTTTCATTTGATCTGCAGGATTAACTCTCTGAAAGAGACACCCCAGCCAGCACAAACATTGGAGGTGGTACTCTCCTTCTGTAACCCAATGCATTCTGTAGCAACCAAATTTAGAGAAACTTTGACAGTGTTTGTTTGTACCTAAGTAACAGGGATCTGGCAGATGGGGGACAGCTCTTTCCATGCCTTGTGCTAGCAGTTTTGCCATGTGTCAGTGTTTCCTTGGGGAAGAAAAACAGTTTCTGCCTCCAGTGAGAGCTCCTGACCAAGCTGTAGCATGAAATGGGTTGGAAGATGCAAACAGGAGTGTGTTGTAGCAAAAAAGCAGTTAGAAACTCCTGAGAAAAGTGAGGAGGAAGTCATGCCTAAACCTCCAATGTGCTATAGTTCTGGAAAGCTTTGGAGGAAGCAGTATAAAATGAGCAGATTTTTCTTACTAGTAGTTTTGTTTTAATCTATCAGCATTGCTAATTTTTCTGTTGAAAGTGTTATGCTGTGCTGGTGTATTCTAATGCATCTTGGCTTAAATGATGGAAGAGTCCTTTGGTATTCCTTGCCTGTTTCTATTCCAAAGAGAAGATGAGGCAATGCCATTTGAGAGCTTTGACTGATTTGGGAACCTCTCTGTTACAGTAGTGGCTGTGGAGGTGTTAGTTTCATGGTCAGACTTGATCTTAGAGTTGTCCTAGTTGGAAAAGATCTCTATTCTATAAATTAGCCCATAATGCTTTGCTACCTCTTAGCTAATGTGTAGCACTGCAATAGAGGAGGGGAAATGTGAAAACCTGTGACTCATGAGGACCTTGTAAGTGTGGGTAGTGGATTTCTCTTACGTTCACAGTGGTTCCTTCCTGTGTGTGCACACACTTCTGGTTATTTTTGAATCTATCAAGTTTAGATCTGTTTTCCTTTCCCCATTTCTTTTTCCTTTGTAGTGGGTATATTTGTTGCACTGATTATTCTTATGTTTAATCTTTGCTAGTTTATTCTTTCTGGAAACTTGTCCTGAACCTCATTTATTTATTTATTTTTACTATTTTAATGGTCTTACAGTGATCTTGAGCTTCTGACTTATTGTATTCTGCTGGAAAACCAGCTGCAGTACATTTTTATTTTTTATTTCTTCTCCCTTACATCTAAAACTCTGCTCTGCTGTATTGAGCAGCTGAATTTCCCCATCCGTGGGGAACCCCTTTCTGGCAAATTAGTCAGGGACAGAATAGGTTGTGTGCCACTTAATCTCTGGCAATGAAATATTACCAGACAAGTTTTGATGCTTCTTTCATAAGTGATTCTAGTCTCTGAATACAATCCTGTGGTGTCTTTATTTTGGTTTGGTTTGGTTTTTTTTTGGTGTGTGTGGGTTGTAGGTGAGGGTGGTTTTTATAGTTGAATGTGAACATAGGCTAAACAAGATTTGTTGCTATTTCAAATGAGTCTGATTAAAGCCAAAGAAGGTAAAGATGTAAGAATGTGACTTGGGATGTGAGGACAGGTGTTTTGGTCTGAAGCAAATGCACCCATAGTGTGCATTGTGTTACTTAATAGTACCTTCTTTTGCTACAGTAGAACAGAAGATTCCAATGTAAAGCCAGTGGTTTGGAATCTAGATGCACCTTCCTGTAATGGGGATAAATGTCTTTTAACGAAAGATACTCCATAGAGAATGTATACTAGTATCTGATTTTAGTGGTCAAATTAGCAGTAGACTGACTGTATTTCATGTGCCATGAACTGAGTAATGTGTTGAAATGGGCATAGTGCTCTGAAATCTAATTTGCATCTACAGTAACATTATTAAACCCAGGAAGTTTCCACCTCTATCTTGTTTGTATTTCTGTCATATATAGATCTTAAAAATGCACACCCCCCCCCCCCCCCCCTTTTTTTTTAATAGCCACATCAATGGAAATTGATTTAGATCCACTAATGTTATTGCAGCTCTATAGAATCTTACTCATCTGTTGCTTTTTGGATACTTTCCCTTGTGCTGCTGACCTCTATGTCTAGCTTATGTATATTTTTCCGGACTGCATCATGCTGGTGGATAGTTGATGTGTTTTGGTTTTTTAGGCATCATGTTTGTTATAGATGACATGAAAATTTTGACCTTTGGAAAGTTTCTGATTAATTTAGATGTGGTGGCCCAAGAATGCTACTGGCAAATTTTTGAGTCGACACAGCAATAATGATAGTCATGTAGGGACATTCAGATGTGAGTGGGATTATGGTGTGACTTGGAGAAAAGGAGTAGGTATTGCCTAACAAATTTAAAATCTATAATAATTGTAATTTATTTCTAAATATGCAGTTTTCAGGCAGTTGTTAGAACTGAATTACATTTATCAGCTAAAGCTGCATGCAATACAGGTGTGTAACTAAAAGCTCATAAAAAGCGGTTCTTTAGCTATAGAAGCTGATCGAGTCACCTATGAAAGTGGCCTGAAACTGATCAGCTACACTATTTTGGGCAATCCTGAACATGTTATCATCCAAGACTGCTTAGTTGCTTGTGCCATATGATTTCAGTTGCAAAATCACAATTCCTTCATGCATGGATGCTTCATTTGATAAAGCAAACAAGAGCTTAAACTGTAATCTTTATGCCATAGCTCAAGTCTTAGATTTTTTTGGGGTAATTTTTCTTCTAAAGCAACAGTTGCTCATCTGTGTTCAAGTGATTACCTGGCCTGTCCTTTAGCTCTTTAAAGAATATTGTACAGACAATGCTAACTTTCATTGAGAGCCTACTGATCACGTTTACAACCCGCCTTGCCCTTGTCTCTGGAGCTATGTGTTTTATTTAAATTCAGCTCAGACACCAAAATACATGGGCTAGTTCCCAAAATAGTTTGGCCTTTGTTTTGTTACCTGGAGACAAGTGTGTGTGACAACTCTTAGGTGCTGGCACATATTGTAAGATTTTAGTAATCCCAAATTCTTTCCCTGCTGTGGTAGCAAATAGAGAAGTAGTTGGTCTTAAATTAAGAGTCTGTCCATGTCTATGATGATATGGCATATTGAATTCTTTTGATAATAAACCTTCACTTTGGTGTCTAAATGAGCTGTGAATTCTTTTGAAAATTTGAAATACTGGTGTTATCTTTAATTAAAGTGTGTAACACTTCCATTGAATTTGCTTCTGATAACTTCCACACTTAGCCAGTGGTGAATAATTGACTTGTGACAAAAGACACTGCAATGAATCTTTGGACTATTAAGGAGGGTGAAAAATGAGAGAAGTAAGTTGTAGAATATTGAGGTAAAGTAAGAGCATGCCATTTCACAGATAAATGGCTGCATATAGGATGATTTTCTTGGCAGTTTTTATCTGACTGTAGGAGGTTGATGAAATTTTTTTCATCAGTGCGTTGAAATGACTGGGAGGCTTGTGCACTGGAAATCACAATTTGTTCATCTCAATGTAATACTAAAAGCTGAAGCAATCCCTGAGAGAAGATATATGGTTCATGGGGTTGGGGTTTTTTTGTTGTTTGTTTCTTTCAGGAACTGAAGTACCGATCTCTCACATATGAGATCTTTGTATCACTTCAGCAGATCATGTTTTATGATGACTGAAACTATAGTAGGGACACTGAACAGAGATAAGCATCATGCTTAATTCTGTGATTATTTAAGACTATTTTAGTTATCTGAAGTGCATAATTTAATCTATATGTTTCTTTGCAAGTGATACAGAGAACATCTTATGTTGTGTTTTGAAGAGGACTGGAGCTTGATTTTCAATAGTTAGACAGTAAAGATGTTTTCCTGTTTACTCAGTAAGGTTTTAAGCTCCCTTTGATTGCTCATCCTGAAATGACTTGCCTTGGAAAGTCTTTAGCAGGGCATTGACACCTATATCCAGTCAGTCTTGTTATCTCTGTACTCTTTGTCCACCAAGACTCCCAGATTTGTTTATAGAGAACACACTTCATCCATGTGGGGGCTGGGACTACACGTTTCATAATCTAATGGCACCACTTGAAAGATTTGTGATTTAAGAATGAATCGCACAGAAATCTAAAAGATCTGTGACCTTCTGAAATGTCAAATGAATTAGGAAGGAGTCCAACTGTATGTAGCCATTTGCTGTGCAGATAGATTCTCAGTTCTAATTATAAAATATTAGCATAATCCCATGCAGATCAGATTTGACAGTCAATTTCCATAGTACATGACTAGAAAAGGAAAAAAACCCACAACACCAAAGTGTCAAAGCCATACAAATCTGCTTTCTTACGGTAAGTAGTTTTCTGATGCTTTAGACAAAATTCCATTCATTTTGGGCATTTAAGTACCAGTGTGGCTAACAGTTTCTTCACCTGTGAACTCTGACAAGGTTTGATACACAATTTGTCCTTAATCTGTACCATGTAAGTACACAGTGATGTTAGAAATTTTACTTAGTCTACAGTGTCCACTGGAGACAAGAGGCTCCATACCAATACAAAAAGTAATCAAATATACATTATATAGTATACTTCTGATAACAACTGTAATGGTAGAAGGCAAAACAGCCTAAATTTTTCATCCGTGTCTGCTTTTCTTTTTCCCAAATAAAAGACCCTCTAGAGTTTTTCGTCTTGCAACACAGTGACAGATTCTATAACACTGATAAAATGTTTACACAATATGACTTACTTATCAAAAGCACAGGCATTTATGAAAAGTCAGAATCTCAAGATCTGTATTGCCCCTGGGTCTAAACCTTCTCAATAATTTTCTTCAACTTTTTTGCTTTTAGAAGCTCACCCGATGGCTATAAAGAACTATTTTCTTTCCTTAATTCTTAAGGAATATTCATCATGCCTTATATATATATCTGTTTGTGGTGGTTTTAGACTGTGCCTTTAAAATTTAGTTACAGATTTTGAGCTGAAAAGTAGAAAAATTATAAGTAAATCACTATTGGGTGTAAAAAGGAAAACAAAGGATTATTCTAAACAAATTCACTGAATAAATATCTAGAATAAGATGGGCTGTACCTAAACAACTCTTTCTTTTTTCCTGATCTCTGCTGTTCTGCTTCTCTTGGCAGAGACTAACCTGCTTGTTGGCTGGCCTTGGCTGAGTTTAGTTAAGTCTAACCCACTGCTTTCCCTCTGCCCCTTTCTCCCTGCCCCTTTCTCCCTTGAGACAGGAGGGTTTGGGGGGGCATTGGAACAGCTTTCTGTGTCTTTTGACCGGGGGGTGTGTGTTCGTGCTGTTTGCTAATTGTAAATGTCTGTGTAATATTGTAAATACTGTATGTTTTGTACATATTACTGTGTCCAGTTCTGGGCCCCTCAGTTTAGGAAGGATGTTGACTTGCTGGAACGAGTCCAGAGAAGAGCAACAAAGTTGGTGAGGGGTCTGGAACACAAGCCCTACGAGGAGAGGCTGAGGGAGATGGGGTTGCTTAGCCTGGAGAAGAGGAGATTCAGGGATGACCTTATTACTCTCTACAACTACCTGAAGGGAGGTTGTAGACAGGTGGATGTTGGTCTCTTCTCCCAGGCAGCCAGTACCAGGACAAGAGGACACAGTGTTAGGCTGCGCCAGGGGAGGTTCAGGCTAGATGTTAGGAAAAAGTTCTATACGGAAAGAGTGATTGCACATTGGAATGGGCTGCCTGGGGAGGTGGTGGAGTCGCCATCACTGGAGGTTTTCAGGAGAAGACTTGATGGGGTGCTTGATGCTGTGGGTTAGTTGTTTAGGTGGTGTTGGATTGGTTGATGGGTTGGACGCGATGATCTTGAAGGTCTCTTCCAACCTGGTTTATTCTATGTATATGTATAATCTATGTATTTATTGCATTCCATCATAGAGTGTAATTTTTACTTGTAAAAATACAGCTTTGTTTGCCTCTGAGTTGATCTGGCAAATTTGATGATGGGGGGAAACTTCAAGCCACCACACGTTTATTGCTTTGCCAGGCATATTTCTCAGAGGAAAAAAGTTCCTTGTTTGTTTAGCTCTTATGTAAGTATCAGAAGAATAAGAATATAGTAGGCAGCATTTTAACTACACTCTTGAATGAAGGCTTCCATTAGCTTGTTAAATAACGAAGAGCCTAAGACAAAAATTTCCTCCGTGGATTCATCCCATGTTGTATCATCTGTGGCAGAGATCCTTGAGATCAGGTTCCTGGGAAAAATCTGTAATGTCAGGGTGTTCTTCCTTATGGTTTGTCTGTGACTTTTTAAATTTGTTTTTGGCTGATGGTATGCTTGAGGTGATAGTCCCATGGAGGCATAGGTTATTCAGTCATGCAATACGCTCAAACTTTTTATGAACCCCCAGCCAGAAAAGTTTGGAAAGAAACATTATTTTCTCAGTTAATTCCTCACAGTAGAAGTCTTAGCTTTGTCAGGTGCTCCTCTAAGCAATTTCTGCATCATATAGTACCATAATGAGCAGAAATGATGTCTGCACTGTAGAAGGTTTACCAGGTTCTTCCTGTCTGTCATGTGGAAGAGTTGCTACTCTTGAAGAAAATTTTATAATTGTTTTCAAATAGAATTTGAAGCATATTTTCTACATCAATTACATTTCCCTACAGTAAGTTTTAAAAAGTAATCTTAGTGATTTCCTTCCTCCTCTTTAAGATCCTTTCAAAGAAATTCTCTTCTCAGTACCAATGCTTTCCTGGCCAATGGGAATAAAACTTGCATTCATATGAAACAGGTACGGCTTATTTTGTTAGAAATGTTTAATCTATATTCTGCTTTTCACAAATAGCTGACAAAGGCTATTCTTTACAGGCTGAAAGGCTTTTCTTAGCCTAAATGGCTACTGTAGTTACAGATATTTCAATATGAGAATCTTTTACAGAAGGAGCCAAAAGTGAACCTGCCTATACAGGAGACAGAATTCCCCTTCTGCCACTCAGGGAATCTTAAAATCAGTAATGTTGGCTCTACAAGAAAGAGCAAATGACAGTAACACTGCAAGTCAAGGCTGGCATTCATGGAAAACTATAGGCTTTTAGCATTGAACTACATACATATATATATATTTATACACACACACCCCTAGTTTTTAGCTCCAAGTATCCAAATTGCTTTGCCACTCAGCACTTTTTCTTCTTTTATTTTTTTTTCTGTTTTTTCTTTTTTTTTTTTTAAACTTTATCCCCCCCCCCTTTTTTTTTCTTTCCCAAAAGAGAGGCAGAAAGAGATGCTTTCTTCATGTTCTTTCACGTTTTCTTCTTTCTTTTCTCCTGACTTCAAATCTGTTCCCAGAATGAGACAAAAAATGACATCCAAAATGGAATTTAGGTCTCCCCTCAAAAGATGTTGTTGGAGCTCATGACCACCAGATGAGGTCAGTTTAAAAAAGAATGCCCTGACATAGAATGAGGAAAGTGCTTGCATAGTTTCACTTTTATTCTAGCTTGATCTGTACAAAGAAGTAATTTCAAAAAAATAATGGTCCAATACAGGGCAACAGTGCATTCCCAGTGCCTGTTGAATTTGAAAGTGGAAAAGCTGAGGACCTATTTCCCTGTAATTGTCAAGTACTATTCACAGAACAGAACTTAGAGAGCAATCTGGTCTCCTAAGTTAAGTTTGACAGAAATAATTCATGAAGACCACAGTCTCTTGCTGTGCTAACAGTGGCTGAATATCAGCTGGAATTACATGCACAGAAGATTTACACATATTTTATATACCTTTTCTCAGGAGAAGAATGAACTCTCTTTACAATTACATTTTTCCTAATTTTCGTATGTTCTTTTAAAGGGCATTTGGTATTGAAGGGAATTACACATTCAGGTCTTGGTATCTGATTTACTGCGCATTGAAAGCTTTCTATAGCTACAGAAATGCAGCAATTTTAACTGGGCACTGTGTGGGTATGGTTGTCTGCCAAATTATTACCAAGTCTTGAGTTCAGGAAACTCAATCTAACCTGGCGGTGGTTGGTTGGTTTTAAAGGTGGTTAATTTGGTAGTGTAATAATTTATTATAGGAATTTGGAATAGTTCTATTGGAGATCACATAATTGTTACAGTACAAATTGTTGAAAGAACTGAATCTTGTGAGCTTGTTGTCTGAAAAACAAACAAAAAATACCCCCTCCAATCTCCCCCCCCCCCCCCCCCAAAAAAAAAAAACCACCCCAAAAAAACCCAAACAAACTGAGAGCATTAAAGCACAGCTGGCCAAGGATGTGAAAAAATGTTGAGTCTGAAATAAGTGATAACACAAAAAGAAGCTAAAACTAGATGGTACCAACCAAGATTTGGCTTTAATGAATAGGACATAAAGTTCAGATATGTTGTGTATTTTTTTCTTTAATGCAATACAATGCAACTGCTTTTCACTCATAACTGAATATGCAGGAGGAGAAATACTTCAGAATGTAGCTCACAATAGAGCCCTTTCATTTTAACTATGCACCTTCCAATATTTGTCTCCTTTCAGCAGTCATCAGAAAGCCTGCACAGTCAAAAGTCAGAAAGTGAAATTGTTCATGAATTTTCTGTTGGTCACTAAAAGTTTCTTCTACTAGAAAAAGTATGCTACATGCTCTTCTGAAGAGGTCTGTCTCTATTTTGCTTGCATGATATTTAATCATCACAAATTGTTTTGCTAGCATCATCTAATACAACACACACACCCCCTGTATTTAGGGAGCAATCATTGGGTGCTTCCCCCCCCCTTATAGCCTGGACTTCTAGGTAGCAAGGTAAATAGCATTAGTCAGATTTTCAGCAAGCATTTTCTAGTTGGACAAAGAATTTACGTTCTGCTAAAGAACATGGAAAAAAAAAATTAAGACATGCTTTACAATAACTACCTACAAGCACAGCAGTGAATCCTGTTGTTTAATTTCCTAGTAGCTGCTTGGACTATTCCTTAAATTGCCTGGTAGCTACATGTTTTTTCAGCTTAGTTACTAACTGTACTTAATGAATTGAGAGTGGTTTTACAGTCTTTACTTGTCAGTGTTCTTGCTGATTAGTGATGTCAGGTAGCAAATTTTGCTTGTTAATTGAATCATAAATATGCTTCTTGCATTTATTCTCTTTGCACTGTTTTTCCACTTAGTTGCCTGCTTATATCTGTCCCACTTCCAATCTCAGCTGCTATTTTTACATGAGATTGAGAGCTGCAGTGTGTAACTCTTACCTCTTTTCACATTTGCTGCAGATTTCATTTATATTTCCTTGTCAACAGAGGCTGAATAATTTCACAGATATTCCCTAAAAAGTTTTAATTGGTGTAAATGTCTGTTGAAATAGGTGGTTATCTCTAGAATGTCCCCTGGTATGTGACTTTATAAAACAGCAAGACTAACAGGAGCTATTTTTGTGACAATGATGTACTTGCTGTCAACTCTTCATACAGTTACCAGTGGAATGTTTTCAGCAAGTGATGTAACTTATCTATTGCAACTGATTTTACCTTTAAAAAATAATTAGCAAATAGAATTTTCACTGCCTGTCAGTCAATACACCTGTGGTAAATTCCTGTGAGGCTTTGCATCTCCTACTGACCTAAAGAGGTATTGTAGAAATTATTCCCTACCTTTAACTTTCCCTACAACTTAACTTTTAAGCAATCCTGTTCTAAAGTAAGGTTTAAATATGAGCATTTTGACTGTTGTGTGTATTTCTACATCTCCAGTTCAGATAAAGATTAGTAACATCTATAAACCCCTCTGTAGCAGCTCATGAGACATTTGACTTTTTAAACTTTTACTGTAGTGTTGCTCAAACTGTTTCATTTCAACGTTTCACTCAAGCAATTCACTAATTCCATAATACTTATATGAAAATTCAAATGCACAAGATAACTTTTCAGCATATTAAGAAAACCCTTAATAAAATGGGAGTTCTGGAAAATTATACTACTATGGTTCTTAAAAACATAACAGAAGAAGCCTTTGGAAATGGTTTGGTTTCTGTTGCTGGAAAGCAAATGGAAAAAAATCCTGATAAATGCAAGCTGTTTTCAAAGGCAAAGATCTTTTGATAGATCATTTAGGTGGCTATAGAATGATAAATTATTTCAGTCTGTCTCCTGATATATGCATCTCTCCAGTTCTATAGAAAAATCTTGACTGCAAGAGCAAGCAGGAAAACCTCCGTGTCTGGAGTATAGAAAAGGAACAAGAAGCCCATTAAGCATTGATTTGTAATGCCTGTTACACACTCCTGATATGCTTGCCCTAAAGCTAAAACAAACTTCATTTGACACTGATGGTATTTGGTCAGTAGTGTTCTGCAACATAGAAGGTGCTGAGCATAAGATGTTCTTCAAATCTGCTCATGGTATTAGTGCAGACCTGGTATTCTGGCAGGGCTTTCATTGTGCAAATAGCATAATTTAAGCCATTATCATCTTTCAGAGGTATAAGTAGCTAATTTGTCAGAAAATGGCAAATTGTCATAAATGTATTTCATGATAAATGTCTTCTTTTTTTCTAAACTGGATCTACAGTTTACCAGAGAGTGAGATGAATATTCCAGGATTATATTTAAAAAGTTAACAATTATAAACAAAAAAAGGGAACTTTTGTGTCCTCCCCACAGGAATGAATTTGCTCATAGTGTGTATTTTTACAAATTGGTATCCCTGCATGCTCAGCATTCAGTCTATTTTGGCTTTTAATGTGTTGTAGCTACAATTAATGTTTATTGGGCA
The DNA here is from genome assembly GCF_014839835.1 of Dryobates pubescens. Lineage (NCBI taxonomy): Eukaryota > Metazoa > Chordata > Aves > Piciformes > Picidae > Dryobates > Dryobates pubescens. The sequence continues at coordinate 27,142,168 of NC_071622.1, read as the reverse complement.
AGAATGCAGGAGAACTTTTCTTGAACTTGGTGCCATCCAGCTGAGGAACCTGTTTCATTGACATCCAGTTGTTTTGCTCTTCCTGACTTGTTTTTCTTTTTTTTTTTTTTAATGAACAAATATCATGTAATCAAATGCCTTAAAATGCAATTGCCAGTAGTTCAAGAATATAGATTTCTTACTTTTTGTCATAAACTTGGCTAGATCGTAAACTACCACTTAGGATTACTGGAGTATGCAACAACGTGCAAGTGTGAATAGCAGAATGATAGTCTCCTGTGCCAGACAACATCATCATTGTTGTTTTTCTGGTATGTATACAGTTCCTGCAACATTTTACTCTACCAAGGTTTTTGAGAAGTACAACATTTTGATAATACAGGTTTCCCAACAAATGAAAAGATTTAAGAATATCTGTTTGTAGAAGGCTGAAGCAATTGTTTGTTCCAAAGCAGCCCAGATGCTGCTTGTTCTCTTCTGTGAAAAGAGTGGTGATGGTTTTAAGATTTCTCTCTGGCAAATCATCATGATCTTTTAAAAGCTATAGATGTATAATTGATGTACTTGGATAGGAAATTGAAACTGTCCTCTTCGCTAATACAGTAATTGAGTAAATGGTCACTGTGTTTTTCAACTTCAAGTAACAATAGCAGCCAGGGAAGTTGTCCAGGGGACTTTCATCATTGTCTGCTGCCTGGGGTAGAACTAGGGTAAAACACTTTTGTTTTGAGGAAGGATTTTGAAGCATTGCTAATATTTTTAGATTTCCTTAATGTGCCTGCAGAGAATGAAAATTTTTACTTGTGTTCTTCTGTTTCAATAGCGTTTGCAGTTGTAACCTGAACAATTACCTTTAAGTGTTTGGCAGGGTGGGGGGGAGGCAGACTGAATCCAGCTGGCTATGGAACGAAAGTTGAGGAGGCAAATCTTAGTGCATCAAGAGCACTATTTTAGATAAACTAAACTAAGTTAAAGCCTCTGACAGTTTGTCCTTGTTCTTAGAAGTGCTACTTTGCAATGGAGTAAAGTGCAACTAAATCTAACATCCATTGCACAGATGTTGCATCATCTTTGTCTGTTGCTGTTCAAATTGTTACCTATAAAATTACAGGAAAAGGCAATGGTTTGGAAAGAGTACCGCTGCCAGTCAAAAGTCTTTTTGAAGGTCCGTTCCATGGTTAAGAACTGAGCATAAAGGAGAGGGGTGTTCAGTAGGAAAGGCCTTCCTATGACTTTCTTCCTGTCTATAGGACTTACATTAATCTCTGAGAGCAATATCCTACTGCTGGAGTAACTCCTTGTCATGAGCTTTGGAAACCTAGACTGCACAGAAGCCTGTGATCTTGCAGAAACCAAAGTAGATTTCCAGAGACCTCTGCTTGAGCTTTAGTGGGACTCTTCACAGAATGTTTTGGTTTTAGCAGAAGAGCTTTTCTTGAAAAAGGCAACCTTGTTGGTCCTGTGATTGAGTTACAACTCCATATGATGATTCAGGCTGGAAAGCTGCCTGGAGGAATAGAATAGAATAGAATTAACCAGGTTGGAAAAGACCTCTGAGATGGAGTCCAACCTATCATCCAACACTATCTAATCAACTAAACCATGGCACCAAAAGCCCTATCCTGTCTCTTCCTAAATGCCTCCAGCAATGATGACTCCACCACCTCCCTGGGCAGCCCATTCCAATGGCCAATCACTTCTTCCTAACATCCAGCCTAAACCTCCCCTGGTGCAGCTTGAGACTGTGTTCTCTTGTTCTGGTGCTGGTTGCTTGGGAGAAGAGACCAGCCTCCACCTGGCTACAACCTCCATATGAATGATCCGTCAGTGAGCTCAGGTGGTGAAGAAGCCCAGCAGAATCTTGGTTTATATCAGAAATAGCATGGCCAGCAGGACTACGGAAGTAACTGATTGTCCTTTTGTACTCAACACTGGTGAGACTGCACCTTGCATACTGCGTTCAGTTTTGGGCTCTTCACTATAAGAAGGACATTGAGATATCTGAGCAAGTCCAAAATGGTAACAAAGCTGGTGAGAGGTTCTAGAGCACAAGTCTTATAAGGTATGGCTGAGGGAACTGAGCTTGTTTAGTCTGGAGAAAAGGAGGCTCAGGACACATTCTTGCTCTCTACAGCTATCTGAAAGGAGGCTGTAGGGAGGTGGTGGTTGTTCTCTTCTCTGAAGATACAAGAGATAGGGCAAAAATGAATGGCCTCAAGTTGTACTGGAGGTTGTTTGTACTGGATACTAGGAAAAGAATTTCTGCTGAAAGGCTTGTCAAACATCGGAAAAAGCTTCCCTGAGAACTGGTTGAGACACCATCCATGGAGCTATTTAAGAGTTAGATGTGGCACTTGGTGACATGGTTTAGTGGGGGGATATGGCAGTGCTATATTAGCAGGTAGACTCAATGATCTTAGTTTGTTGTTTTTTGGTTTGTTCCCCCCCCCCCAGCTTAAGTTATTCTGTCATTACTGCAGAGTTTTCAATCTGCATTACACTGCAGATGAGGAAATATTTAGGTACTTTCCAGTCCAGAAGCTATTTTCATGAAGGATTTTTGAATTTCCTAAAAAAAAAAACCACAACCAAAAAACCCCCCAACCAACCAAAAAACCCACACCAAAACCCAAAAAAATAAAAACACTACCTACAAAAAAACCCCCACCCCTTCAAGTATTTGGAAGAATTTTGTTGCAACCATTCAGCAGCATCTGGACTCTGTAGCAGTTGTTTACAAAGTCTGCCATTTTCTGTTCATAAATTGCATTCTCTCTTCTTCCTCTACACAGGTTGCTCTTTCCCCTTCTCTTGTCCCTTCTGTATTACTACTCCTCCTCTTCTATGTCCAAATACCCCATTTTCATGACAGGACAATATTTTGTGCTGCTTCTGCTTATGCCTAGTGGAGGAATTCCCAACATGCTGTGCTGACATGAGATATTCCATCAATGAGTTTCCAGACCTAAATATTTAAGTGTTTACAGCTCCATCTTTCTAGGCATGCCAGAGAGTATTTCCAGGCCAAAACTGTGCATATGCAACCATTCTTCATCTCCCTTAGTACAAGACAGGCACTCCAAATCAACTGCTGTTTTCCTAGTGACAAAGTGAAGTAAAATTGTTTTAACAAAGCAGCTCTGAGGTTTCTCAGACTCTTCAGGGCACTGAAAGCTGCACAGTCCAGCTCCCCAGTGTGATCATGGACAGTGTGTGGATACATCATCCTGTTTTTAATTTTTCACTAGCCTGGTCAGATCTCTTTTCCTTCAAAGAGTTTTCTGGGGGGGGAAAAAAAATAAAAAATCTGTCAAGTAGAGAAGTGCACTAATCTCCTTTCATATCTACTTCTTCAGTCACAGGCACTTCCCAGTTTTGCTATGCAGCTCTGTCCCTTTGAGCATCTGCTTAACGCTAACAAACCCATCTACTCTCCTCTTTCAGAACATTTTCAGAGTTTCACTCTGTCAAATCTTACTTTAAAAGCACTTTCACTAAAGATCATTCTTTTCCTTCCTTCCACTATGTGCTAATACCTTGCTAGTTTTCATGAGCACTTACTATGGGGTCACTACAGCTTGAAGTGGTGCCTCATGCATTTTCTGGTTTTCCCTCTTTGTGCCTGAGTGTGGTTTTGTGCTGTTTTTTCTCTTTCATGCTGAAGTGCTGTATGATGACTCTGAGTCAAAACAGGTAAAAATACATTCTTTAATGTATGGAAAACATTCTGTCTGGTGCATTTGACTGGAATTACTGGGCATGTCACTTGTCTGCTCAAAAGATGTTGGGGCTACCTCCTCCTGGAGAGATGTATGCTCCCTAAGTTGGGGGGCAGGGCGAAGATAATAGTTTTGTCTTCGTTAGGTTAAATTTGATCTTGGAAAAGGGAAGACACTTATATTGCCTTGCTTTTCTGGGGATAATACCAAGTATATGCTATTAAAATGACTGTCTGGTAATAAAAGCAATTATTAGGAAAAATATTTCAATTTCTGAACCTTCTGCAGATTAAGCATGTTGTGGTCGTTTGAGGCTGTGCCTTTAAGAACAAACACTGCTGGAACACACTGGCTAATGTTTTTGGTACTAGAACCAAAACATTCTGATATTCTAAACGAATTTCATTGGTTGATAAACAAAAATTCAGCTTTAGATTGTGAAGCGGTTGGAAAATTTTTTTTTCCTCAGTTCAGTTGGGTTTGGGAGTTGGGGGAGTTGGGTGTTTCAGCCTGTTCTCCCTGCCTGCTTCTTCTGCGAACTGCTGGACTTGGCCTTCAGATAAGCAAACACTAATCCTGCATGGGCTTTTGAAGCTTGCTAACAACTCTTTTCCTTAGTAACTTGCCTTTCTCTCTCTCTAACCCCTTTTTGGGGAAAAAGGGAGGTAAGGGGGGGAGAGAGGGGGTTCCAAAGAGGGGATCCCTCCCTGAGGGAGGGATTTTTGTTGTGTTATTTGTCTTTGCTGTGTATTTCTGTGTATATATTGTAAATACCTGTATATATTGTGTTATATATAACCTGCTTTCCATATATGCTTGTAAATATATAGCTTTTGCTCTTCGACTGAGTTAGCTGTGGTTTCTTACTCTGTGGAGGAGGGAGAGCTAAGCCCTCTCTCAAACTACTACACATGTCTACATCACTCTTAATGAATTCTGTTTGAAGATGAAGCTGTGTAGTGGACAGCTGCTTGCCAGTTGTAATTGGTTTATCTTCCAGATTTAAAAAAAAAATACACTTTTTTTGTGTGTGTGTGTAGCTGAGATTCTGTCCTTGATAGCATTGTGAATAGCTTTCATGAGTCAGTTAATAGGTGACCTTTTCTTCTGAAAATAAAGCTAAATGTTTTCTCCCAACATCATAAACTCAGACTTGGCTTTAAAGATGCTCTCCAGGTTCTCTTGGCTTGACTGTGGGCCAAATTTCTCAGTAATCTCATTGTGCATAACAGTGCTTAGCCTTAAAGCACCAGGGATTTTTTGTTGTTGTTGTTTGTTAGTAGTAATCCAAATAATATATAAAATTAAAGATTTTGTTTGTTTTTAATTAAGAAGTGTATCCATCCCTGGAGGTTAGTACAAGTGAGGCTTGATGGGGTTCTGAGAGACTTGATCTTGTGGAGGGTGTCCCTGCTCGATGCAGGGTGTTGAGACTAGATGACCCTTAGAGGTCCCTTCCAATGTGGCTGGTTCTATGATTTTTAGAGAAAGAACAAACCCAGAAGTACTACTTCTGGTGAGCATATTATTTTTGTAGACCTCATCCTGCACTGCTTGGTCTCTTTAACTGAAGTGCCTCACTCAGGCTATATACATGAGTTTAACTTGCCCTTATTTGAGTTGGTTCTGATCTGTGAACATCACATATCCACAGCCTCTTACTGTTCCAATTCTATTCCCAGAAGCTATTGTGTCATTAACCCTTTGCCTTCATGCTTCAGAAATGTGACTGAGCTAGAAACCCAAACCAAATTCTTTAGTAAGAGAAGAAAAGCCATGGCAAATCACTTCAGAGTTATACTGGAAATTAAACTCTATCATTGCCTATATTTGAAGAATAATAATTACTACTCCAAAAAGCCCCAAATGACTACACTAAGTGGGAAGGCTTTTACCTTGAACTCTTAAAGCTTCTCCTCTTCCCTCAAACAAACCCAACCAAAACCTAAGCTCCTCTCAGTTTTATACATTTCTAATTCTGAGGCATGCAGCTGAGGAAATTCCATCAAAAACATATGAATTCCTATTTTATTGTTTTTCCAAACATGTATTCACTGTAGCTCCTCATAGCTTAAATGAATGTTTTCTCACTGCTGTTCTTAGTTTTGTTGGGCAAGGCCTCAGAGCTTGCTTCTAAATTCTGTACTGTGATATGAAACAGACAAGCAGTATGTAGGCAACTGAGGAATCTATTTTTGGTATTAAGTAAGTTGTCAACAGAAAGATATTCATGTGGGCTACTGGATTGTGTTCAGTGACATAGCTGTCTCATTTGTACAGCAATCTTTCTTACTTCCAGGAGAATAGGTATCACCTTAATCAAATGTCTGTGGGATTCTGTCTTCTACATAGCAGAAACCTCTAGAGTTTGCTCCTTCATCAGATTTAAAGCCAGGGAAAAAAGAAAACCCAAAAGAGAAAAGCCCAAGAAAGCTCTTCAGTGTTTCTATTAGGAAAAAACCTGCAACTCTGCTAGAGGAGAAATGATTTTCACTTCAGCAGGCTGCAATATTCAGGAGTGGAGAAAGAGAAGACATCAAAGTTGCATGCAGCTGACTGTTTCACATGCTACTTTCTCAGTATTTCTTACTCAGATTATTAAAGTATGCTGCTGGTTTAGACAGGTGATCTGAAAAATAGCAAGTTTTGAGAACTTTCATGTTGTCAGATGTGCTCTTCAGGTCACTAATTGGAGAAAAATATTTCTTTTAGCTACCCACATGCTAATTAGTTTCTTATCCTGTTGCTTTTTTTAAAATTCTTTGCCTTTTTTCCCCTTCACATTCTTTGCTACCCTCCTTGGAGAACATGATTTAACATTACAAAAATCAAAGTAAATGTCAGTTAATCACTTTACCTCTTAGGTGTTTTATGCTAATGTAAGACAAATACTTTAATCTACTGGAAGTGGGGATGGGGGAGGAAGAGGGGTCAGGAGGGAAGTTTTTTCTTCAGCTCTTCAAAGCATTTGGGTAAAGGCTTCTGCTGCCTTGAAGTAGTTTCCATCAGATGGTTCAGGAGGCCACCTGTGTAGCTGGAGGGTTGCCCAAGGCCCTTTTCTTCTTTCTCCTGATAAACCTAGGTTTAGACACTGTTGGGTCTGTGCCTTAGTGAGATAGCATGTGGAAGAAAGGCTGTCCCCTAAACGAAGAATAGAGATGGGAGAAAAAAGTAGTAGAGTCCATGTTTCCATACAGGGAAAAAGATTTCTGGGCCTCAAGATGAGGGGAGGTGAAAACAAGACAGGATATGCAGCTTCTTCTAGAGAGTAGTAATAGTGAGCAAAAGGTGCCTTGGAGGCAGTGTTTAGTATGTAGGTCATGAACCATCTTTGTTTTGAATAACTAATTCACCAAAATTAATCAGTCTCCCCTTCTGACTCTTTTGCACTGGTTATTTTTTTGTCATTCTTTGTTGTTGTTGTTTTCTTGCCTTGCTTTACAAACTGTAGGAGAAAGATCCTTCTGTCTCCAGAAGTTGGAGAACTCTCTGAATGAAAAGGACATCTGGCAGTGTGGTAGGGAATCGCAGCACTGCTAGGCATTTTGTCTAAGTGCTACCAAAACCAGTAGCACTTACAGGTTCAGATTTCCTCTCTTGCACTGATCTGCAGTGTCGTGTGGCCTCTTGGTATAGTTTATCATGAAAAGCAGTCCTAAATAATGAAGTCATTTTGTTTGCTGTGATGTCTGCAGAAAAAGGGGACATTCAGTGAATACAGAAAACCACTCAACTTTCTTAATTAACTCCATACTGAATTATGCTGAATTAGAAGACAGTCTTCATCTATAGATATGTATTGAATACATATCCAATACAAACTATATCCTTGTTTTCACTTTAATGATGCAGCTGAGACAAAATAGATAATTCTTTAGTTTAATCAGAGTGACTAGCTAGCAGAAATACAGCTGTGTACAGCTAAAATATAGCTAAATACAGAACAAAATATGGGGTTTGTGACAGACAAAAAATAATAGAAGAAAATAAATTAATATCAGGTGTGAGATTGCTTGTTTGAATGTAGAGGCATGGTTATTAAATTACATAATATAAGGAATGCTTTTGAAATTGAAGCCTAATGTGTATTATGTTGATAACACACAAGCAGTGTTAGAACTGCAATACTTAATTAGGAATTTCTTTTATTTCTATTAATTTTGTTTGTACCTTTCACTAGTATGACTATTAAAGAGGCATGGGTAATAACTTGGAAAGTTGGTAACCTGACAGACAAAGTTAGTTAGTAGGAATTTTCCTGCAGCATTCATAGAAGCAAAATTTATAATAGGATTCTGCTTTCCTTTGGAAAACAACAGGACTGATCAAAATTCTGAACTGTGGCTCTTGGGAGGAATGCTGCTGTCACTTGAGGACAAATATACATTGAAAAGTGACAGTTGTCAGATGATAATAATTATGGCACCTTAAATATTAATACATTTGTAGGTTACTGTAAAAATTTATTTCTTCATCTGGAAGATTCTGTGATGTTAGGAATTATATTCCAGACTTTTTTGTGGTTTGATGCCCAGGGCTGTGTTATAAAGAACCATTTTGGTTGCAGGAAACGTTTTTTCCTTTCTTGAGTCAATTAGAAGGTAACAAGTTAGAAAGCTATCTGAGGTTTGAGAAAGTGCCAGATAGTTCATCCACAAAGGTGCATTTGTAGCTTTTGTATTTCTGAGTGTTGTTCAGCAACAGTGTTGGTTTAGCAACTATAGTAATTAATACTGTAATTATAACAATGTCTAGAGTAATTATTCCATTGCTTAGTTGGTTCTTTGATTTTTATGTCTCATTTTCAGTGCTCTGAGCATGTGAGAAAGCAACAGTCCTGGTAAAATATTCAGAAGGCTCAGAGCAGATACCTGAGGCTAAGGCCACATGAGGCTGGAATAATGCAGGAAACAGTTTGCCTTGTGTTCTTCTGTTTAGATCCAATCTTGCTGTTGGTAAAGGAGAAGAAAATCTGATGTGCAAAAGATATTGTAGCCTTCAGTGAAAAGCCATAAGAATATTGATTGCTCCTACTTATGTTTCTTAAGGTACAAGGAATGCAAAATAATACAGTGTTAACAGTATCTCCAGTGCCCCATGCTTCTGCAAAGTACTGAACATGGTAACTTTTGAAAGCAATTTGGTCATTGTCACTGTGATGCCACAGTACATCCACGGGCTTGAAGAGTGAATGCCCTTGCATTGGTTAGGATGAACAGGTTCTAGCATTTTTTGATATAAAATTCCAAGCATAGAGTGAAAATTTAAAGGGTTGTTTTTGGCTTTTTTCTACATTCCTTTGGCTAATATGGAATGGCTTGGATTGAATGTTGTTCATTAGGCTAAATTCTCCTTACTCATGAATCAGGACATACCTGTTTAAATTCAGCAGAGACTTGCACAAATAAATCATTTGGGAAGCCACTGGGGGGGGGGGTAGGGGTAGGGGGAGGCTTATACCCAGCAATTATATTTTCTTCTCACCATTAAATCTTGGTTTGGTACACTTTCACTCAGGCACCAGTATTTCTCTTAAACTGAATGCCTCTACTGTCTTCATTTTTGTTTGCTTTCCCCTTCACACTGTTAGCCAAATGTAGTACCTGCACAAGAAAAGCACGTTGTATTGTGCCGTAGTACTACAGCACCTTGACAGTCCCAGAGGACATCAGAACTTGAACCAGGGTGCTTTGTGAACTATGTGAGAGGGTCAAAATCTGGGTTTAAAATAAAATCCTGCAAGATATTCCTTGGCAAAACAGTTGCACTGATTGGCTGAAGGTAAAGGTCATGGCCAAAATTAGAACACAGTATGTTACAGGAACACTTGAAATGAGATTTCCCTGCCTGCAGGTTCCCTGTGCTTTATTGGACCATGATGCTGCTTAGCAAGTTTTATCTTACCAGCTCTCCCTCAGGGGAAAGAACAGTGTGTAAATCAGTATTTATGAATATGGCAGTTATTCTAAGGCACTGTCACAAAATTATGATTTTAATCTTATGTAATGTTTTACATTGCTACCTCCTTTTCCAACATTTTTTTCCGCCCCAGTTTCTGGAAATGAACAAAGGTAGGGTGGGAAGACAAACAAGTGTGAGTAAAATAATTAATATTCCAATGAACAAATCTAGTCAATGGGAAGATGAAAATGTAAATTTAAGACAATGTTTTAAAAATGATCAGTTTTGTGATATACTTCATATGCAGCCTTAGATTTCATAAAGAAAAAGTATCTCTTCTTTTCCTGGCGTTTGGTTTGTTGGTGTCCACTCCCCCCTTACCTGGTCTAGCTACCAGATTAATTTTCCATTGCAGTGAAGTGTTTGATTCTTGCCCAGATGATAGAAACCAGCACTGATATGTGCATGATTAAGATTTAGGCTGAAGTTGTTGGGGATTGTCAGTACTAACCTCTCCCCGCCGCCCCCCCCCCCCCCCCCCCAGTACTTTATTTTTCAAAATAAAGTGTGTGGGGTTTTTTGTTTGTTTATTTTGATTTTCAGAAGTTTTATTGCCTAAACTGTTGTAACTCTTCTCAATACCTTTTGTGTGTTACAGATGTAACTTAAACTTATGTTTTGCTGCCTTTTTTTTTTTGGTGTGTATGCTTCAGGAACTTTATTCTGCTGGACAAAATTGTAGCATGGACTGTACTCTTCTGGGAGACTTTTAAAGAAGAAACAAAACCCAAACCAACCACCACAAAACAAACAAAAAATACCCCAGAAACCAACAGAACAACAACAAAAAACAAACAAACAAAACTCCCCTCCAAACCCCCTTTAAAAAACCAACCACAAATGAACAAATGTGAATTTCAAGTCTATTTTATGTGTTTCTGAGTGGGGCTTTATATGTACTCTCTATTTTTGGTTTAAGATGCAGTCTTGTATATGTTTATATACTACACTCACAATTTTCCTCCCTCCTTACATTTTCCTGATAATTTGTTAGTGGAAAAGAATTAACAGTGGCACACTAAAACATATAAATCCCTGTCACATAAACAGCACAGCAGTCTTTAGTCCAGACATGGTCATTCCCTCTGCCCTCAGTTGTAAGAATTCATTTTCTACCTGTTCATGGAGGTGTTAAATTTGTTCTTCCTTAAATGTATACAAAAATGTGAATGTGACAGGTTTATGAGGTGAGTTTATGGGGTCAGAAAGCCTCAGGAGCCAAAGGAATACAAATACAGGCAGAGAAGCAGATGTGAAATTTGCTTTGAGGAGGTGAAGAGTATGTCAATAAAATAAAAGCAGACTATAGCTAGATATGTTTAGTACAAAAAATATGTTGTCATGACTGGACAGCTCAACAAATTAGGGTACCTCATGAGTCTTTTTCTGAGCTACTGCAGGGATGTAACTACAACTTTCATCTGCTTCGTGATTAAGTACATTTTGCTCTTGGTAACTAAAACTTGAGGATTGAACTGTTAACCATATCTCTCTTTATTAAAATGCAGCAAATTCCTTGCAACAATCAGAAGTCTTCTGCAATGGTATATACATTCTAAAAACTTATACACAAACCCTCTGTTTTTGTTTGTGTGACATTCCAGTTTTGTTAGAATGTTTTCGTTAGAATCACAGCTGCGATGGTGGAATCCTTCCCAGTCCAGACATGGAAAATCTTTCTCCTTAAACATAGTGAAAATCCAATCCCTTAGTGTATGTTTCATTTGGTAAAAATTAGTTAGACTGTACTTGAAAGTTATCTCTGTATCATTCCTGTCCCTCTTCCCTTCACCCAACTGGAGGGGCTTGGGGAACAGAACAAACCAAAAATGTAACACAACAAGAGAAGAGAACAATGGGAAACCATGATAATGAGATTAAATATCAGTTCCTCTTGTTCTGGAATAATAATAAAATGCCTTTAGCCTTGTCTCAGTGTGGCAGCAGCCTAAAGTTAATTTAAAAGGATTCTGTTTTATAGTAAAGCAAATTAAACCTAACTTTAGAGAATTCTAATCCATCAAATCACAAATGCATAATACAAGTTCAGAGAAATGTCCCAACCTTCTACCTTCAGTTCTTGATCCTATAGAATTAGTTATTTCTGCTGGGCTTTTGTGGCAGTGCAGACCAGATCATTTTGATGGTGATGTGATAATGCCTGCACCTGCTTGGTTTAAGACTTTCTGGTGTGGAAGAACAAAACCTGAGAATTTGGAATTAAAGGTTTTGCCACAATCACACATAGGAATACACAGTCTTCCATAAATTGTGGTGATAGCTGTTCTCTTATGTTTTTGGTAGCATACTATGATGGTAGCATTTTAACACAAGTAGTTTAATTCAAAACGGTAGCTGTTTGTCATTTACATCATGTTATGTTATGTCAGAAGTGCCATGAAGAGCTACATGCTTTAAACTTGTGGTCTACTGGGAATACATAGGGGAAAAAATGCTGAAATAGAAACGTTAAGTTGAACTTTTATCACCGCACTGCTCTTTCTACTGTGCCTGCACTGGCAGTCATAAAAGCAGATTTACTATCTCCCCCTATTGTCAGATTCTTGGAGTTTACAAACTGAAGCCCTGTTCTGTCATGTGGAGGACATTTTGAAAGCCAGGTAGTATGGAACGTTGATCTTCAGGGTGCTGCAAGATAGTAGGAACAGGTACCCTTGCCTGGTTACAATACATTTCCAGTCTTTGACCTTTGGATGGTCTGAAGTGTGGAAAGGACAGTACTGAACCATCTGTTATCTTGATGTATTCATATATCTCTTCACAGGGAAGATGGGTGCAAAACCCAATAGTTTCGTGGACATGACTTCTTCCTCTTCTTAGCACTTTTTGGATTCTCCTATTTTCTCCTTTGCTTTTTTTAGCTCTGGAGATTTTGAGCCTGTTAATGTGCTAGCACTGAAGAGCTACAGTACTTAGTATTGCCTGTCAAAGGTCTGAATTTAGGAGGTGCTAACCAGTCATGGTGTCACAAATGTTAACAAGAGTTCACTGGATTGTGGATGGCCAGTGTGTGTTCTGTATGCAGCTGGTAGATTCTGGGAATTTCCCAAGCTTGAGAAGGGTGTATCATAGTCTAAATGGTTCTCATGTATGACAAAACTTAATAATGAAGACAAACCCATAGCTTTTCCCATTCTTGAGTAGAGAACATAAATTAAGTGTGATTCAACCTGTTAATATTTATTAAGTATGAATAATTATCTGTCTAACAGTGAATGTTTGAGACAGCAGGATTCAAGATTTGGCTGGCATTCCTGCTGAGGTCAGATGTTTAAAGGTACTTGAATGAATTATCTGTCACAGAACAAGATTTCTTTGCTGTTTTGTTTCTGTCTCAAATACAGTCTGGAGCAACAGCTAAAGAAGTAGTAATGGAAAGAACATGAACTAGATACTTATTGCTATAAGTCAGTATAGATTTTGGACTCCAACAAACTTGCATGGATTTCTGCAGGCTTGACTATGTTAATGAATATAAAGGAATACATGGGTCTACAGTGGTCTTTGCCTAGAACTTCTGGGATGTGGGCTCTCTACTAGCAACTTGCCAGAGAAACTTTGGAGAAAGTTTGGTGGCTGGCACTCCAAATCTTCTCACTTTTTTGCTGACTGGTAGGTTTTTCTCTGCCCTCTGTGCTTCCTACTTGTGTTGCTAGATGCTACAACTCTGCATGTTCTGACCTTTTGTCTCCGTGTAAGTTGTATGCTTTGCCTCATGATACTTTCTAATTGTTTTTCATATAAGATTAGTCTTTGTTTCTTAGCAGAACAAAGTAGAGAGGTTTTTCTTTATCAGAATTAAAGAACAGCGGCAGTTTCCAACACAGTGCTGTGTATTTGGCAATAAGGTATGTTTCTAGTTGAAGTTTCTTAGCAGTGGTCTTTAATGCACTAGCAATTTGTTGTATGCATTATGTCACGCTGACATAATATGATGCAAATCATATTAATTACAAAAAATAAAATTTGTCAAAGGAATATTTTTCACACCCTGAATCTGAAATATTTTTTCAGCTCTCAGCAGAGTCCATGCATGTCTTGTCTTTGCAGCGTGAGGAAGATCTTGATCATAGAAACACTGTTTTTTGAGGTCAGGCTTCTGCGTTATCTCTCGCCACATTTTTGGCATAGTTTGGTCATGAGTAGAATCTGCACTTGTGCCTGTAGCATAAACAAGTTGTATCTGTGTGTGAACTAAAGGAATATGCAAAAAGATCTTGCACGAGACGTGTATTTATCATGTAAGACCAATTTTAGCTGAAGGGAAGAACTTGATGACTGCCGGTGATGAATATTATTGTAACATAGGGAGCAACAGAGTGATCAAACATAGAATTCATGTGTGTTAATAAAACGTGTAGCTCTAAATACTTTAACATATGCTGTTTTATTAGAGTGACAAGATGAGTGTATACATACACTTATAAGGAGTCTGTTTAGGAAAAAAGATAACTGATCAAAGATTACTCTGGCTTTTATTTTCCTTCAGTAAGAGTTTTCAATTATCTTAATGCACTTTTGCCTTTTTTCACTTTCGTTTTGTGAATTTGTTTGGTATGCACGACCAAGTTTGAATGCCCTTTCCCAATTTATAGATCTTAGAGTAAAAATTCCTTTGGCATCTCACAACATCTCATTCAGTAAAATTATTTTATAATGTATGAAAAGAAGTCCCTTAGATAAGTTGGTAAAAAGGCAAATGGAACACAAGTCACCTCATCTGGCTCAGCAATTACTAGGATGATGGCAGCTATCTTGATGTAAAGTAACAGAATACTGAATCATGTAACAAAATTTAATATTCAATTTATTAGAATTACATTGAAATTGCTATGAAAATATTAAACTAACATTACCTTTCTTTAGTGATATCTCAGTTAAAATTATTGCTGCTGTCTGCCTGTGTAAGTGTAGTTCCTTTCCTTTTGACACTTCCTCATGTTAAATATTGGCCAGAATCTCTGTGTGAGAAGAGTTGGTGTTTCTTTAAGTGCAGCAGGCACAACCTGCAGTGTTGTTTCTTAATACAGTCTCCTCTAAGAATTTGTAGCAAAGGAAGCTTAACTGGCAATAAGGGAAGTTTATCTCTGTATTTTCTACATAAATGCATAATCTCTTGTTGAGAGTCAGTACTAGAAACACTTTCCAGTGTTCCTCAAATACTGTCAGAAGTACTAATCAAGAAATTCTGGTTGTTTTCTTGTTCTGAGTTTGCTTCTGCTTAGATCAACCTACCTACAACTGTTGTCTTAGCAAAGGGATTGAATCACTTTGTCTACACTTCCAATGTAAATTGTGGTATGTTTGTTTTCTTTCACTAAAAACTGCTTTGAGAACTCAGTTAATGTGACAAGTTGAGCAAAATTTAAAATCACACTTATAATACTAGATGGTTTCTTTAAACAAAGTTGTGCATACTTTTTTTTATCCCTGAAAGGCTCGTGTGGCTGCTGTGGAACTGTATACTGAGCTCTGTAGACTCTGTCACAAGAGGTAATCACATGATAAAGTATGTCGGACTGATGTGTAGTCACACATATAGTAAAGTAAGAGAGGAAGATCCTTCCAGCTGTCACGTGTGAGGTCATCCTGGGGAGTGAACTTTGGACTTCCCTTGTGCAAACCAAACAGCTTTTGATTTTGTGACTGCTGTCTGCATACAATCTCTTTAATACTTTGTTAGATAGGTTAATGCCAGTTGATGTAATCTGTTGCATGCCCTAGTGGTGGTTAAACACTCAATGAGCATGTCTCCAGTGATGGAGCAAGCACCACAGATCCTAGGGCAGATATCAAGACACAAGATGTTCTCGTATGCAGAATCCATCTTGCAAGCTGTACATTTGTTTATGATTTAAATCGAACTTGTCTGGAAACTTAACCCACTGAGAGGCTTTAACACAGTGATTTGAGTGCCATTAAGAGAAATAGAAACTGGCAGCAGTCATTTAGAGTCACTTTTGTATTGCCATAGTCATCTTCAACATTACTTGAAGGACGATGATGAACTTCTACATGGATGAATTTGATTCTTGTGCTAAAATCTTACATTTTAATGGGCCCATCCAATATAAGCAGTTTCTTTTTATGAATGCGCTTCCTTGGAAACATTAGCACAGCAGACATCACCCTGGGATATGCTGGAATACGACCAAATTAGTATTCCTGGACATCCTCTATCAATAATATCATTCTCACCTATACATGTCCTCTTAAGATACGTGTTTCTTGAAGCAGAAATTCAGATCTCAAGTTTAAATGACAACAAATTATTTCAACACAGCAGCTGGATGTAGGAAAGTCATTGTCTGGAGAACTGCCAGCTCTGACAAAGCAACAATGTGTTGCTATTGTGTCCATGAAATTGGCAGAAGTACAGGGTGCAGGCTTGATAACCAGAACTTTGCTTACAGTCAGCTTATTGAATTTTGTGTCCATGATTCCTGGCAGAATGCAGGCTCCAGTTAGTCCTGTTAAGTATGTTATGATATGGCCAAATAGGCTGAAAGAGGTTCTGGCTTATTAGGCAAGAGCTGAAGCATCAGATTCTTGTTACACCTGTCTTTACACTTGTTTGTGAACAGTTATCTTTGTGTATAACCAAAGTAGAAGGGTGTAAACCCTTGCATTTTCACATCTTGAATAGGCATCAGATAGTTGTCAGCAGCTACTATGTAAAATGTGTTGGATGCAGAGCAGCCTGACATTGTGGATGTCATTTTTTTCCACTTACTTAGCTCAATCTCTTCAGTCTGTCCAAGGCTTGTCTTCAGCTGGGAGTCTGAATGCAGTTTCTGGTTCTGTTGTTAGTTATGAGAGTTTTCTCAGACATTTGTCCCTATATGTTTTATTGCAGCATATATGAGGACATGACATGTTCTCTATAAAGACTTGGCATAAAACTTCCTCTTGAAGAGTCACATTTTTAATGTGAAGAATTGTTCCAGATAAAAATCTGTTGTTGATTTATTCCCTTGTCTTGCTTTTGGCTCCTATCTCTGACTAGAGCAATAGCCTTGCTCACTCCTATTTTGTTCTCTATTTTAAAACTGCAGACAAGTGCTGCTGGTATATTCTAATTTTTCATTGCCTTGTAAGTTTGGATTGATTATGGCCAACAAAAAAGTGTGTTTTGACTCAAGTTTTCAAATGTATTTATTAACCTTTGAGGAGAAATTGTAGCAGAATTTCAGATTTGCTAGGGAGTTTATTTTGCCTTTTTTAGTCATTATTCACCTACTTGAGCCTTTTCTGTAAGGTATCGTCGCTGAAATACAGGTGATTTCTTAGCTGAAATTCAAGAAGTGAAACATGCATCAGGGAAGAACAGGAACTACAGAAAAACAGCCCTGCTTTAGGAAGAAACTTAGTAAGCAGAGTAATTAAAGGGCATGTATTGGAGTTGTGATTCTTCTATACACCAAAACTTTATTTATGATAATGTAGACAAGAATGAGTGGACAGCCTGTGCTTTTGACATCTGTTGGCAATAGTTAACTATAGGTGTCATCTTCAGGAGGGTGCCAACTTCTAGCCATAAACCCTTCCCCAGTTTATGTTGTAAAAGATAAAGATATTAAACGAGAAAAATCTGAGTATGGGTGCCTTCAGTACTGCAATTTTACCAACATCCAGCTACAGTATGAGCCACTAATCACTGCCTTCTCAACCTAATTGATTGTCCAACAATTTTTTTCCCTCTTGGGCTGTCTACCCAGGCAGGCCATAAAATCCCAACTTCAGGGGCAGAACTGTGAGAGAGAGTGGTGAATCCTTTGCTAAACTTGGGGTAAATCATGTTTGTTGATCTCTCCATCTGTGCAAATTCAATCATTTCATTGTAAAAGGAAACGAGGTTGTTCAGGCATGGCCTAGTCTTCACAAATTTATTCCAGTGGTTCCCCAAAATCATGCCAGTTTTATGCCCAGAAACTAATTCCCAGGGACTGAAATCAGCCTGGCTTGCTTATAGTTCTCTTGGTTGATCTTTCATAAATTTTTCACAAATCTTAGGCATTTCAGTCCTCAGTAGCTGGAAGTGAAATATATTGGCAGGTATGCTTATTGATGGTTTGGTTTTAATCTGGGGAAAAAGAGGTCTTGATGCTTTTTATTTTTGGTTTCCAATGTGTTATAAAATGATTTTGCTTCCAAATATGCTGTCCAGGATAATATATGGCAATCTTGAGCGAGGTCATCAACCTATGAAGGAAATGCTTCCTCCATTACTTTTACCTGTGGGATAGGCAACCACCTGATTTTATTTGGCCAGGCATTCATTATAAGCACCACATAGTACTTCTGCATTCATTCATTCATTCTCCTGTGCATCACCTTCATACATTAGTCTGGCAAAGCACGTTAATATCATGATGTTTGACTCTGTAATAGCTATTCCTTGAGCACTTGACTTTGTGAGAATTTTAAGAATCAAATACCTCTAATGAGAAACGTGTATTGATTCTTTATCCCATTGATGGTCTGTATGGTTTCTTAACTTGCATTGCTACAGTGTTAGCTGACAAATGGAATTCTCATGGAAAATATTACTAGTCTGTGCTCGAACCAAGGTCTTCAAAAGGTGATCCTTGAGAAGGTTTATTTTATTCCTCACTTGTTTTAATGAATTTATGCTAATTGGAATCAAAATAAATAGTTTTTGCATATCAGTGTGTTCATGAGAGGGCACAGAAAATTTCCTCCTAGCATTTGAAAACCAATCAATTTCTCATTTCTGAGTGAAGTTCACAATCTTTTTACCAAAGGAATAGTAAACAGACCAATACATATTCTTAGTGGCATTCACCTGTGGTTAAGCTGTGAACCAGTTTCTGGGGAGCTAAAGGGTATCTGAGCATTTTGTATTTAAAATACTTAATCTTTTTTATCTATGCATAGTGCTCATAGTTTGAGAGATGAAAAAGGGACAAACTCTAAAAATAGTTTGCAAGTTGCTTTGGTTCTACTGATGAAGTGTGCTGTAAACAAGAACAAGCTTGTTTTGTCTTAGCAGTGTTACCTTGCTGTCTGAATAGGAGTAAAGTGTAGGTGGTGAAAAGCACACTGGGAAAAGACCAATTCAGCCCAGTATGTTATTTCTCAATATCACAAACTGTACTTTATGAAGGGATAATATGAATCTCTCTAGTAGCTGTTTCCAAAATGGAACAAGCTCACACATTGCATTTCAAGTGGCAGATAAGGCTATGAAAAGTAGAAATAAATTTAAGACCTTAAGCTTATTTTAAAATGCTTCCTGATGTTTCACTGCCATATGGTAGTGTAATGGTTTTTGACCTGAAGTGACCTTACTAGAAAACATAACATATATGTCCATGATCAAGAACAAGAAATTCAGAATGAGAATAGTTAGGACTAAATTGCTTCTGATCTTTATTGGCTTGAACTTATGTTTAAGGCTCATTTTAGACACCTGTGCATAATTGAAACTTTTTTGTTGATGGATCTTAAAGAACAAATCTCTGAGATATGAATAATTTGCTTTACTTCATCTGGGCGGCTGGTTGAGAAGCAGAAGTGTTTCAGGCCATATCATCAAGGTAAAACACAGTATGTCATAATGGTTTTGAGGGATTGTGTCAGAACTTTGAGTTCTGTTTGCAAAACTGTCACAGTCATGACAATCAAATTGCAGCTAAGATACTTTGAGATAGGGTTAATCATGAATACAACACAAAATATGAATATCATTCAGATGGAATCCTACTTGGGGCAGAGAATTTGTACTTTCTCCTTGATACTGTTTTTGTATTTGGATAAAGGAGAAATGTTGAAAAGGTTTTGTTGTAGGTCACAACCTGACCTCAATCATTTTGAAGTCATAGTGGAATAAGGGATTGGATGTGGCACTTGAAGCCATGGTTTAGTTAGTCATGAGGTGTTGGACTTGATGATCTCAGAGGTCTTTTCCAACCTTATTGATTCTATGATTTTAAGTCTTTGTTTAAATGGAATTGCTTAAATTTTGTATTGCTGTGAGTTCAATTTTATCCTGTCTCTAAACCGTTCTTGCTGAAGATTGGAAGTATTAAATAGAGTAAGTAGGTCACACAAGTGGGATGATACTGCCCCTTATCTTTAAACAATATTCTAATTTGACTTTAGCACAACAAAAAGAAATGAATACTGTATGTGCTCCCATGTGAGCTGTCAGAAAGATAAAACTGAGTATTCTCTAAATCAGCTTTTCCATGGACAACTGCTTCATCATCATTAGTATGTATATCCTTATAAATAACTAGGCCACCCAGTTATGAGACCCTAGACTGCAGCTTTTCATAATTTACAACTACTGCTGTAATTTTCAGCAGGTTTGTATGCATGACCTATCACAGAATGAACACTTGATATATTTCTGAGTCTTTCCAATGTGTTCTTTTGAAATAAGGGCTAAGAATAAATGTATCCATCTGTTTAGAAAGCTGCATTTATGCACAGTGTGGTGATCCTTGCCAACTGCTTTACTTAGCCTAGATGTATGTGAAAGGACTGGTCACTGTGAGGTGCCTGGGAGTTTGGAATTGAGACAGTTTGGCAGATGAGGACAGACAAAATTAAGTCAATATACAAGTTAAGAACAGATTATAAATAAATCAAAATTCTGTGATTTCCCAGTTTATAAATGTATTTAATTTTCAGACTTTGCCCCAGTCAGGAAAATTTTGAAGGTGTTTCCAGACTGCTCACAGTCTCTTCATCTGGTTAAAAAAATTGAGTTCAGGACCAGATATTCACTCATAAATAGGAAGCAGTATAAATGTGAGTGGAATAGAAATGAATGTAGACAGGTTTGAAGGGTGAGGCTAGGAAAAACCAATATAGAGGTGACTATTGTAAGCACTGTTTACTTATGCAACGAATAAACATAATACAGTGTGGACTGTACTAGTCTGAATGATTGACTGCAGTGACAGCAGCTAGAAATGAAGGGTTCAGATCATTGTTCTGTGCCAGGTGGAATTTAAGATTTACATTTCTGGTATGAGATCGGCCTTATGATGTTTGGATTTTTCAGTGTGTTAAAAATGCCAAGTGATTTCTTTTGTTCCACAAATTTCTGAGGTCCTATATCCAGAGTGATAAGAAAAGCTATTCCTTGGTCTTAACAATTATGCTATTAACTACAGCTCTGTCAAAGTAAGCAGTGCGCAGGGGAACTAAATGAAAATCAGCCAAGCAGTAAACACTCCTTATTAAAAAACACTTTCTCTATAGGCATCTCTGGAGAGATCTTGATGAAGATGGTATTTTAAGAGTCGTTTGTGGTGAAAGAACTCTTTCATAGGTAAAATAAAACCCAATTATGCTGTTCCTTAACCCAGCAGCATGTCCCAGAGCTGTGTAACTAGACTTCTTTATTGATAAAGGAGTGTAACTTCCCTAAGCAATGGTGAAACCTCTTTTCATTGCCTTGGCTAATATGAAATGTATGTTAATTGTTAGAAGTAGAGGAACCTAACTGTGCCTTTCTAAACAAAGGAAGCTCTTGAGTTTCTTCAAGTGAATCATGATCGTAGCCTTGAGACAAGTACATTGATTAATCTTAATTTTAAACTGAGATAAAATCTTATCAGGTTTACTCAATGTGTGCTTCCTAGGCATACATAGTCTATACAATCTAAATCATCATTGAAACAGTTAGTTGTTGTTTTTTCTTAATCTTTGAATTGTAGGGGAAAAAAAAAGTAAATCACATTTCATATAGATTATTGCACCCTTCCTCAAGTTTTTTTGTACAACCTGCTTGAAGCTCTACTTTT
This sequence comes from Dryobates pubescens, assembly GCF_014839835.1. Classification (NCBI taxonomy): domain Eukaryota; kingdom Metazoa; phylum Chordata; class Aves; order Piciformes; family Picidae; genus Dryobates; species Dryobates pubescens. The sequence continues at coordinate 27,120,687 of NC_071622.1, read as the reverse complement.
TTTTCCTTTCTCCCTTTTTCTGGTTAGGTGCCATTATCTTCTGTTAAACAGCTTGTTCTAAAGCACAATTATTCTTAAGTAAACATAATGTGCTTCTTGTGATGAATCATATACACTCATGAGACAGAATGTGCTGTTACTGAGTCACAGCTGAAGAAAATATGCAGATGGTTAATACAAGAATCTTAAGTGTTGGAATACTGCAAAACATGAAACGAAGAGGATGTAACACTGGTTTGAGAAATAGTTCTGGCTTCCACACAGTCTCAACAGCAAATGCTTTTCAAGTTATGGGACAGTACCTACATCAGTAGCAAGCACATTTCATTTAAGACCTAAAACTCACTGCTCTATTCTGAAACTGACCAGGATCTATTCCCTTTAAGGCATTTTGCTCTTTATTTTGAATTATTTATTTTGCTGTATGGATATGTAGATGTGATTTCACTATAAATCTTGAGCCTCAGTATCCCACTTGCACCCACTTTCCATTGATTTGCCTCTCCTGCTGTTTGATTGTAATATTTATTTGATTGTATTTTGTTTTAAAAGTGTCTCCATTTATTTTAAAGAATTTCCCCCCTTCTTTTTCTGTGGTGGTGTAACAGTAACATTTTATTACTCTGCTGGTGGGGTTTGCACCATTTCACAACTCAAGAATTAGAGCCTTTTTGAGTGGTAAAGTGAGAATATCTAGCTTGTAAACAGAGCTACAGCCAGAATGGTCTTGTAAGTGTCTTTCACAACTTAGAAATTTTCTCAGGAGCACAAGTAATATGTGTCAGAACTGAGCCTAGGACTCTCGGTACATTGGCAGCTGGACTCAGGGAGGTTATGAAGAGGGCTGCGGAGAAAAAACTACAGGGCAGACAATATTTTGCTCCTAGAAAGCTCTTCCACTTTTCATATCCTGAGCAATTTGAAAAACAATGTTTTCTATTGAAAAGCCATAATTCTCCCTGTGAAAGCATTTAAGGGGTAAAACTGACAATGATAATTTTAAAAGATACAATCTTTTTTTAATCATGTCTATTGTAACTTAGGACATTTGGACGTTACAGACACTTAGTTTTCAATCTATTTTACTTTATGCTGCACTTTTTTTCTCTTGCATGACTTGTCTGCATGAATTTTATTGGTGTGTGGGTTTTTTGGGGTTCCCCCCCCAAATCATTGTGTAGTTTATTTTAATAAAGAATAAGAATAGAATGTGCCAGGATAAAAGTAGAAAGGAAAATTGTTATAGAAATACCTTCCAGGTAAACCAGCCTCAGCTATGCATTGAATTGAGAGTAATATCAAATGTTCTGTATTCTGTAAACACCATAACAAAATATCTGTCATACATGGAACTAATGTAGTTGCTGGTTTTACATCTTAATTGTGTATGTGAGCAAAAATTAACCTCCCTAATTGAGACTGTTTTTCTATAAAATGCATATTTGCTTAGGAGTCTGCAAGTTAAATCACATTCATTATGGGTTAGTATTAAACCACATCAGCATTGGTAAGTGCTTTCCTAACACTAAAGAGCCAGTTCTTGCACCAGGAGGCTTTCCATCTCTACATAACCACTACTTGCTTGCTGTTTGCAGGATGATTTCCACTAGTAAGTGGTATCACTGCTCTCTTCTTGTCAAAATGAGCTGCACCACACACATTCACTAGTGGTTTTTTGAAGTTCCCAGTGATGGCAACAGAGGATTCCTTTGGGCCTTAAGACCCTTTTTTAACCTGAGTTTCTCTTCTGTTGGTGTTGATTAAATCTTAACTGCTGCTCAACAGCCTTTAAAAGTACCACTAGGTAGAGTTTAAAAGTACTTAACTCACAGGTTATATAAACTACAATAATGTAAGAACTGGGTAAGAACTATGTGACCAAGCTAACATGAAAATCTTTCACAGTACACAATAGCAACAGAAATAAATGCAGCTTTACTGAAGCTATTTCCATACCAGCAAACTGTGTCCTCTCTTTAATGATTTTCCTGTATGCAGATTCTGTTCTGCAAAGTTCCAGAACTTAAACATGAAGTATTTGGATGTAGCCAACAAATAAGTGTGACTGTTAATCCTTACATTTGTGTTCAAGGAATATAAAATGTTTCTTGTGAAAAACCTTAAGGTGGTCTGTTTTGTACTTATCCATCTAGCTTGAACAAAAGCAGTGCATGTGAGAACAGGAAAATGCTGGCTTGAGATGTATTTATTTATTTCTGCATCTCCCAGGACTTTCTAGCAGTAGTATACATTAGTGTTTTCAGGATCTCTAGGTATTCACACATACTTCCAGCAGTTATAAATTCACTTGTGTCATAGTATCAGTCAGGGTTGGAAGGGACCACAAGGATCATCTAGTTCCAACCCCCCTGCCACGGGCAGGGACACCCCACACTAGATCAGGCTGGCCAGAGCCTCATCCAGCCTGGGCTTAAACACCTCCAGGGATGAGGCCCCAACCACCTCCCTGGACAACTTGTACTTAAGAGCAAGTGTAAAGTCTGATTCTGAGAGTAGATTTTTAAAGCAGATATAAGCACCTTAGAAAGTCATGCATGGAGGTTATTTTCCAGTTTGGTACCAAAGTCAACAAATTTTGAAAAGACACAGCAAAGTAAACAAAATTAGAATCAAATAATGTACAGAGGTGATTGCTTTAAATAATATTCTAGACTAAATTAAGACTTTATGGCAAAAAAGCTATTGGAAGAGCTTAAAAAAACTGAAGCCCCCAAAAAATCCCCACTAAGTTTGGGGCTAGAAACCTGAAATAGGTTTTGAAGTGTTATAAGAAATGGTTTCCTATGGTATTAATGGAAGCAGTAGGTCAGGAACCTTACTAGAAAAATTGTGGTAGTGATTTGCTTCAGAGACATGAAGAATGTAGTTGTATTCAAAGCAGAAAAGAAGTAGTTTTAGGAAGGTGACACAGTAATATTACCATTTTAATATGAACTGTTCACATTTGGTACAAATATTGAATGCGCCTCAATATTCTCCTATAAGTAGATCTGTATTTTGAGCCCATGCAGACCTTTAAGTGCAGCTGTTCTATGGATCACATTGTTCATTTCACAGAACCTGGCATAGTACTGAAATAATACATCCAAATCAAAGTACTCTACTTTGTGCAGCTATAATTAGAATGTAATCTTTAATGAGATGGCCACAAGATAAAGGAACAAGCTATAACCAGTTCTACTCTGTAAAGAACTCCTTTAGTAGAGGAGTTGCTGGTTCTCATAGTTTCATTACTTGAGAAAAGCTCTCTGAAAATGTTTGAAGAATAAAGTTTGCATGGGATTATTAATGAAATCAATTTAGTTTTAATCAAGGCACTTTCCTATTTTGAACCTTTCTTTTGCTTTTTATTAATATAAATCCCATTTAAAATTTAGTCCAAAGCTGACAGAAGTCAAATGGAATTTTATTAATCCAGACATTTAGTTGATTTTTGTAACATGAAGTCATTTCTTCCCTTCAGAGGGAACTCTGACTCAGTCCAGGAATTGTAAATGAGCTCTGATATCTGCTAGACTTTCTATGTTTCATTTCTCTATGTCCTGCAAGAGGTTCTCATCCTATGTAAAGCAGATCTATAGGATAAGCATAAAGTATTTCTGGCCATAATGATAATCTTGTTCAGCTTGCAACTTCAGCAGTAAAGATATAAATATTTGCACTAAAAATACTTAGAGATTTAATTAAAAAAAAAAAAAGTCTTAAACTTTTGTGTGGGATTTAATGTTGTAAGACGGTGTCAGAAATGCTAGGCTGCACATTTAGAATGTTTCTATTATCCTGGACTGTCTGGAATTGCTGTGAGTGTATTGAATCATAATAGGAAAGTGTGGCAATAAAAATATGAGGAGAGTAATGTGACACTAGTCAGCTCTCCTCTTGAGATTAAAGATCGCTAATAAGGGGGAAAGTAGATTTTTTTAGTGATAGAGTAAGTGAAGACTCAGTTTCTTCCTTGAATAAAATTATTATGTTAATTGATGAAAAAGGGAAAGGCAGACATCAAGGAACTGATTCACTTAGTGTTGGTAACATACATTTTAGGTTTTTTCTCCTCCCCCCCCCCCCCCATGCACAAATCCATGCCTATCCTGACTTCAGACTACTTCTGGAGTGCTTACATTTAATTCTAGCCAATTTTTGATTCCATCAATCCTTTTTATAATACTGAATATTGCAGTCAGTATTATATATATATATAAAAGATATATATATATAACTTAATACAATTAAAATAGTTGAAAGCTACATTTTTTAGAACACTTATGTTTGTTTCTGAGAATTTTAATTGCTGTCCTGAAGTGCCTGCTATCTTTTTCACTGGCTGAAATAGACTGAAGAGAATGTACCTAATAAAAATATATCCTTAGTTGTGCTCATATTTGAAACTTAAAATGGACAACTTGGAGGTTCTTAGTAGGATTTTTAAATGAACTGGAAGTAGTTTTATAAACGGTGATATTTGTAATGTGATATATTTGAGGCTGGCCCCTTATTTTATCCTTTTTCTTTCTGTATTGCTAGTGTGTTTCTCTTCCTACCCTTCTGTAACACAACAAATACCGAAGTATTCAAATTTCAGAACTGCAGATTTCTTTGCATGCTTTTTATAATGCTGAGACACCTCTTAAAACTGTCATTTGCCTGATACTGGCCACCTGCAGGCTGACAGACAATCTGATTATACATCCTAGCTGAAAGCAGAATGCATTCCATTTAAAAACATGATAAACCACTACTCTTTCAAACCTGCCACAAGGTAAGAAATTTGTCACTGTTGCCCTGGTTAATTTAAGACTGTTATTTAAAGATTGGTGTCAATTTAAACTAGCCAACACATTTTGGGAAAGCAGCTAGGATTTGCTTTTGAAGAGTTTGAGAATGTCTCAGTTTCTTCTGCTGTAAAAGAGGAATAGCAGGAGCCATCACATTTATGAAGTAGAAACAATTCCTACTGAATTTACATGACAATGCAAATAGATCTTCACTTTCCTGACTTAATAGTCTGATTCTTAAGTGAATAATTATTTGTCCTTCGCCCTTATCATTTAGCACATCTTAGAAACTGGATTCTTGATGAGGAAAGATAAGATAATGTAATTGCCCTTAAACCACAAATGAAATCTTTTAGGACATAGCCAGTAAGTGAGATTACAGAATGAACGATTTGGAGTAATGAAAGTTGATGCACTTTGCATTAAATTAATCATGTACCAACACTTCTTGTACAGTCGATCACATTATCAACAAAACTTGCTAGATGGACTGAATTTAAAAATTTGATTAGTAGTATTTTATGTTCTGAATGGCCTTGGGTTAGTTCCCTATAATATGCAGTGCTGATTAGGATATTTTTTGCAGAAGTCCTTCATAGTTTTCCTTCAAATGATTTTTTATAATCAAAAAATTATTCTTATTTGGTCATAGATGTCCACAGAGTTACAGAGACATTTGTACAAAGAGCGTTAGTGTGTTAATTGCTAATAAAACTTGATCAATAGGAGATACTTAGATCTGAATAATATAATTTTTTCAATCATAAAATGATACTGAGTGAAGCAGACACCTCAAGTTCAGGGAGTTTATGTAAGGATTACAGAGTTAGATTTTGAGAGTGTCTTGGCTAATACAAAACCAGGATACTCTCTCTAGAGAAGAGTTAGCTCACTAGTTAGCCTAAGAGCAATATTATACTGGTCATGTAAAAACTACTTTATACTATTAACCTATCATCCTTTTGCATCATCCTCAGAAATTGAATGCACCCAGTACTCATATAATACTAACAGACCAGTTGCATGCTCTGTAAGACTGGAGTATCCCTGCCTTAACAGTATTAACAGAGAGCAAAGCAGAGCAAATAATTTACAAACAAGAGTGCCTTTTCTTGATGTTGGAAAATACATGTGTTTAACTTGTCTTGCAGAGACCTGTGTTTGATACTTCAGCCCCATTGATGAATTTAAGGGCTTGCAATACTTTGTTTTTTTCTCCTCTGTGAGCCCTAATTTAATATTTTCTGTTTATAATAATTCTTTTCAAGTTTTATATGTTTACAGCATAGGCATTGATTCATCCTGTGGAAACTATCATTAGTAGGTAATGTTTTATTTTACTACCAAACACCTTTAATTCTCAATGAATTATACTCTCATCTGCTGACTGCCACATTCTACTGCTGATTTGGGGAGACAAGGTATGCCTGCATAATTTGTAATCCACAGGAGTTCAGGATACCTTGTTCAGCCACTTTATTTCATTTATAACATGAAATTATGGAACTGCATTTCTTCTACTGTTTCAAACATTCATAGTAATTTCCCCCAAATGGGAAAGTTTTTTTTACTAAAACAATTAAAGCACAATGCTGGTTTTTCTGTAATGCTCTGAAGAAAATTAAGTTTCTACCATGCAAAGAATTCAGGCTTTTCATTTTAGTTTTTCAAGGCAGAACAATTATACGGGAATTTTATATAAAAGCAAATTGACATATCAAAGTTATTAGTATCCAATCATCAGTAACTCACAAAATGCCCCCAGTGTTCTTTTCAAGAAATGTAAGGTTTGGATTTTTCTTTAGAGGAGGACTGGGAAGTCTCTAAGCAACTCTTCTGTCTTGACAGAGAATCTCAGTAGATTTGCAGCAAATTAAAGACATAGCAAAACTTTATTTACCTTTCAAAATGTTCTAACTCATTATGTTTTGGGATTCAGCCTAACATTTTTCCAAACAAAGATGATGAACTCATAAAAGCAAAGGAAAATAAAAAGGTTAATTGTAACATGTATTCTTGTTTCTTCTTTCATAACCAATTTATTATAGGGCTACTTCTTTGTCAAAAGTGAGTCTTGAATGTCAGGATATTAGCCTTTGAAAGCTGCGATCATTGATAAGTCATGTTGTTCATTTTAGAAATGAAGAGTTTTTAATTTGGAAAAATTGCAAAGAGCCTTCCTAGTAGTTATGAAATGAATCTTAATGCTCTTATTGTGGGAATCAGCAGCATTGATTTTGATGCATATCATTAATAACAAAAAGCCTCATTCTAGTTATTAAAATGCTCTTGCATATTCTGTACTGATGATTTTTGAGTTTTTACAGTTTGTTGCTTGTATTACTCCCTGGTGACATTATATGTGTAGATTGTTCTCCAAGTATGTACAACTGAATAATAATATTAAAAACTAATAACTTCCTTTCAGTGCACTGTAGAATTAAAACAGGAAAACAGTTTTAAACCTTTAATATAATGAAAAATTATATTGGAGCTTTAATATTGTTTTGCTTATGCATCAGTTATTGCTTTCATTAAAGTTTTAATTTCCAGAGATATTGCTTTGATAAAATTAAGTAAACTTCTTTGTTTAGTATCTGTGTACACACTGAAATTTATGTGCCTTTTCCTCCTCATTTATTGCTATCTACTTTCCATTATATTTACCCTATTACACGCATATAATACAGCAAGATTGAATTATAATAAATAATCTATGTGAATCAAGGGAAAGTATGTGGAGATTAAGATGATAATCTTCAAAATCTGGCACTACAGTAAAAGCATGACAGGTTAGATCACTGTTTTTCATAGTAATGCTGTTTCTTCTATTGATTGTAAGCACAAGTATTAAAAGACATTTGATGGGGAGAATATTTGCCTATTGGAGGTGTTACTATGCTCCTAAAGAATTCTGTAATTTCAGTTTAAATAATTTTGTAAGATAGCTGTGAATTATTAGCCATTGTGATGTAGATGTGAAAACTGAAACCAGAACAGGTTGGATCAAAACTTCATTGCTTCAGTGGGTTCACACTGTATGAGTGGTGTCAAATCCACTGGCTACCAAAAGCACAGAGTAATTGATAGGGAAAGGTTGTTTTTCAAATAGTAACCACAATAGCAGGAGTTGACCATGGTTTATATAATTTCAGTTAGTTCTAGGCCAACTGGATAGTGTTACCTGCACTTCTGTATGTGTGTAGATGGGTAGCTGCATAAAAACAGTCTCATGATATTAATCTTCATTCTCAGATTGCCCCCATGTACAGGGCAGGAAGTGCAAACAGGCTGTGTTGTGGAGAAGGGATGATTATATGTGTAATAGTAGATCTTTAAAATGTTGGGTGCCTGAAAAGGATGAGGGAAGCATTGGTAGTGATTTGTGAAAGCCTTTTACTGTATTCATGAGGCCTTCGGTTCTGAAAGCCTAAATTCTCTGGTGTTTTATCATCTGGTTTGTTGTGGTCTATTGTTTCTGGGGTGCTATTGTTTGTTTGGTCATTGTTTTGGTTGTTTGGTTGTTTTTTTTATTCCATTAATTCTCTGTTGTTTGAATAGCTGAAGAAGTTGTCTAACAGTTCTAGACTGAATCTTTCTTCTTTGATAAATTGCATTGTTTTCTATCTTTAGCTACAGAGGCATCCTTTTATACTATCTGCTAAAGCAGCTGCTGCTGCATGTTGGACTTTTGGCCACAAAGTTGAATTATTGTCTATAATGTTTGGAGCAAAAGATTAGGAAACCTAACCAAAATATGAGGGTCAATATAAAATAAAGCATCTTCTTGCCTGTATATATAATTTTTCCTGTGGAAATATGGAACTATGGTAAAAAGTCCTTTTCTGGAGAAACCCACATATAAACAACCCTGTTGTTTCTTTGATATCAAGAGTTTTAAAAGGTTTTTTTATGACCAAAAGGTCACTGTGGCCTGGATGACATTCAAGTCACTACAAAAGTCAGGCAAATGCTTTAACTCTCACTAGTCTGACAAGCCACAGAAGTTTTCACTTTCTTGCATGTGTAGACGTAAATACAGATACATTTACCTTGCTTTGCAAAGGCTTGCAGGGGGATTGCTATTTTGACACTTCAGTTCACATCTTCACTCTGTAAAGGAAATTCTGTTGATTTCCTGTAAGAATTCTGACAGTTACCATGGTAGCTGTGTAAAAAACAACTTCTGTGGTTGTTAATTTTGTTTTTTTCAAGGATAAATATTTTAAACTCTTGTGGCTAGCTACTGAATAGTCCTAAAGAACAAGTGATTCATGTATGATTATCTTAGGTGTGTGAAGATAGTGACCAAAGTGTTTGGCATGTGTGAGGTGGAAAGACTTCAGATAATGCCAAATAAGTTTTTAGTCTCCAGTGAAAGATTCTTTTGTATTGTATAGTTTTACTCATAATGAATAAAGCAAGGACATTGTCTATGAAGATACAGTGATGGAGCATATGAAGTAGTTTTCTATTTTGGTCTATTGGTATATCCATGGTTGATTTAATCAGCCATTTTTTTGCCATGTACCTCCTGTTGGTATGATAATATTTTTCTGAGACATGACAAAACAGTATACCTGCATGCATCCCTGTGAATTGATCTTTAAGGCATGCTGAGTTGCAGGAATCCTCAATGTTGTGCTATTTCTATGCTTATCATTATGTGAATGTAATTACAGCACTGGCCCATTACCACATTTTAATGGTACAAGTTAGTTGGTATGCAGGGCAAAATATGTGTATGCTGTAAAGACATCTTGAAATCCTTTCATTTCTTCTTATCTGGTACCAACTTCATCTTCATTACATAGAAGTGCAGCTGAACCAGTGAATGAGACGAGGAACTTAGCATTTGTAAAGGGATGAGCTGGTAAGATTGTCTGGTAAGCACCTGGCAAAGCAGGTATGATTTAATTTTTTAAGAGTTGTGTTCATGGTGAAATACTAAAAGAATTTTGGTGCAACAAAGCTGAACATTTGCCCTAGTTTTACTTTTAAAACTTCACTTTTGTAATCAAAACCGGGACTATTTTGCAGGAAGGCCAACTTTCTCTGAGGTGGGCTTTAATGAGCTAAAGAAATGAGAGAAACGGTGAATTAATCCTTACTGGTTGGTGGCATAAGACTGGGTTTTCATTGTCATTATAGAAGTGAGAAGTAAATTATCTTGTATATGGAAATCTATGCTGCATGACTAGTGATGCCAGTAGCTAAATTGAACTGAAACATCTTGATTTAAACGGCTTATCATATACTAACTGCATAGTGAGAGTGTTTGTAAGAGCGGTGCCATGGGTAGTCCATTATCAATGGAGAGAAATATGCTCATGACACAGAAAATCATTATTCTCTCTGTTATACTAGTTTTGTCCCTTGATGCTGATTATCATTTATGTGATAACACACATGCCCTGAGAAAGTTGACTACAGTATTTGAGGGTCTGCCTGCTTTGATAGTGCATGGTCTAATAGTCTTCTGAGCATGTTTGATCTGCAACAAAACACTCTGATTGCTTTCTATATTAGCAACATCTGCTTGATCCTGTAGTTATGGTTACTATGTTTTATTGAATGTAGGAACAAATTTGATTCAGAAAAATATTCACAGCAATTGATATCTTGTTGGAAGAGCCAGTGTATGATAAATCATCCTGTATGAATCACTTCTCCACTTAGCAAAAAGAGAAAAAGAAACTTAGTGCAAGCTGTATGGAAAACTACCCTCAAATACATGACTTTAAGGGGAATGATATTACCTGTTTGAGTAGTGTGCTTTTGACTGAGAAGGATATACATTTTTTTCATATATTGGCTGGTGTATAGAGAAAAACAAACTCAGATTTCCAAAGGATTTCAAGAGATGAGAAAGCCATCTCTCAACTGCAGCTCTATTTTTTTTTTTTTTTTTTTTTTTGAGAACTAGGTCAAAGTGCTTGCTGCTATTACTGTCATTTAAGAGGGATTTACTTCAATTTTCACCCTAGTGATATCTGGTGAAACTTCATTCTAGTCAGTGCAGCACTGATTCAGATTTCTGTCTTCTCAAATCATTGGCTGTTGTCTTCATATCACTGATTGTAAAAATTGAGGATGGTTTTGTTAAAAATTGTTTGAAAACATAGAAAACTGCCAAAAGATGTTGGGGAGTTTCTTGAAACATTGATGTGGTGGGTAGTTTGCTGGTAAAAACCAGATGGAGTATTGAGCAATCTCCTGTTAATGCATTGCTATTATTTTAGCAATTGGTCCAAGCCACTTGGTTGACATTATGAACAAAGGTGTTTTTATACTGTTCTCATCTAGATTTACTGTCCTTCCTGTAGAGAGCCAGTAAAGCTGTTGGAGGATAAAATACTCATTTCCCTTACTGTGCTTGAGATTATAGGGTGGGCAGGTATCACATAAACCAGAACTAGATGATAGTGTCAAATGTTTCAGGGAGAGTTCAAACCATTGTTCTGAACTGAGCTAAAAAGTACAAGAAGTTTAATGAAATCCTTGTATCATTTCCTGTTAAATCTGAAAGCGTGTTTGAGCATTTGGGCCAAGCATGGATGTTTACAGAACATCTAATATGACTGTGTGCATTTCTGAGAATTAGCCGTTTGCTAAATAGGCCTTGGGGACTTTTGGCAATCTCTGCATTTGGATGCTGATCATCTGCCCACAGATTCTTTCAGCATCTAAGATGTTCTTATAAAGTTACTTCTTGCTGTTCCATTGTTAAATCTAGTTGAATCTGAGTAGAGGCACTGTGTATAACCAGGCCAACTATTTCGGAAGTTTTATGCTATAAAGTAGGGTCAAGTCTTAATCCTCTGCATTTTATGACTTTTTATGACATTTTATGGCTGATAAAAGCCATTTTCCATTTTGTACAAGTAATTGTTATGGGTTTAATTTTATATCAACCAGTTGAGCTTCACATCATATGTTTTATTGTTACAACTGGTTGTAGAACAGTTTGCTTTAATTGTTAGCAATGGTCTGACTCTTTCTAGTGGGTAATTCCAGACTACAAAACAAACAAACCAAAGAAAACCAACAAATAGAATCTCCAAACAAAACAACAAAAACCCCACCAACCCCAAAATCCAAAACCCAAAGCAAACATACACCAACAACAAACCCAGGCTAAATCAAAACAAACCCCAAAAACCTTGATAGAATTCACAGTATCATAGTACATTAGAGGTGGGAAGGGACTTCCAGCGATTATCCAGTCCAACCCCTGCTAGAGGAGGGGGTCACCCAGGGTAGTTTGCACAGGAATGCATCCAGGTGGGTTTTGAATGTGTCCAGAGGAGACTCCACAACTCCCCTGGGCAGCCTGTTCCAGGGTTCTGTTCAGGGCACTGTAAAGAAGTTTCTCCTCATGTTGAGGTGAAATCTTCTTTGTTCAAGCTTGAACCTGTTCTTTCTCATCTTATTACTGTGCACCACCAAAAAGAGCTTGGCCCCCTCCACTTGACAATTCTTAATGTTTAAATATTTGGCAAAAAAGGAGTACTTTAGTATTGAAGTACAACATTACACCTGGTTGATCAGCTACTTTGCATATCTGTTGCATTTTTTTTTTTAGTTTAAAGGAAATTATTTTTATATGGTGCTTGTATCTAACCTGATTGGTTCGACTTTAATTGATTCTGCAGTTCAGGTGAGGGAAGTGAATTTATTCTTATCAATGTAAATAAATACTTGAAGGTGTGCAGAAGATAGACCCAGGCTCTTTCTTTGAGTGGTGTCTAGTGACAAGGTTGACCCTCCAACACAGGAAAAAGAAAGGGAGAAACAGAAATGAGTTTATTAGGTAGTCACCAAAATGGTCAGGGACAGGAGGAGAGCAAATGAGGGAAAAGGGCTTGTTCAGCCTGGAGAAAATGTGTTTGGCAGCTCCCAAATATCTACAGAGGTAGCATAATGCAACCTAATACGGTTTAGTTTTCTCTCTCTCAAGCAAATTTTCAAGCATCTCAGTATGGTTAGAGTCAAATTTACTGCTTTCCAGCAGTCTTTTAAAGCAGGAGCTGAGAAGCTAACTGGTTTTGGCAGAGCCAACCACTACCTTAGGTTTCAATCCTTATTTTTAAGAAATGCTTGAATGTTTGCTCTGTCAAAGAGGAGAATGAATGGAATCAGCACTCGGTTTCAGACACAATCTTTTGTGTAGTCTAAGCACCATTTATTCCCTGATGTCTAATTTGTTTACTGAATGGCTTGTATGAAAATGGCATTCCAAAACCAATCGTTTGTTATAAATACAAGTGTAAAATTGTACTTTTCTCTTGGAACTTAAGGCCAGTTCTAATATGCAGGTTGACACACGCTCTTGAAGCTGGGTTTAATTGTAAATGATTCCCATGTGTCAGATTTCATAGACAAGATGCAACCAGAGATCTTGTCAGACAGATGAACACAAGGCCAACAGATTAGACTGGAAAAGGATATTCTGAGTTATGTTGTACCTCAAGCTGCTCCAGGGGAAGTTTAGACTCAAGGTGAAGAGAAAGTTCTTCACTGAGAGAGTTGTTAGGCTTTGGAATGGACTGCCCAGGGAGGTGGTGGAGTCACCATCCCCGGAGGTGTTCAAGAGGGGACTGGATGTTGCACTTGGTGCCATGGTCTAGTAGTCATGAGGTCTTGGGTGACAGGTTGGACTTTATGATTTTTGAGGTCTTTTCCAACCTTACTGATTCTATGAGTCTATGATTCTGACTGTTGTGCTAATTGGTCATCGTCACAGATTGCTTTTTCTGTATGAAAGGCACTTTTAAAAAAAGTAATGGATATTTTTAACATCCTGGAAAGCTTGATATAATCGCTCTGTTTTTTAAAAGTATGTAATTTTCTATTTCTTTCCTTATGTAGTGGCAGAATTCTGTACTTAGTAAACATGCATAATTAGCTGAAAACTGTAAGATTTTGGCAGAGCAGTTCTTGATTTCTTTACCTGCGGTTTTGTATAGGGCAAATGGACTTCTGTACAGAGTAGGGGAGTAAGTTTAAAGGCATAGGAAATTAAAATTTTATAAAAGTTTCTGCCCTCCAGGGTTGATGAATCGGACTGACTTCAAAGAGAAATGAGGTTTTAATGTCATCATCTGTTTTCAGTTTTTCTTATGCTTAAAGGGGTGGGAGCTTTCATGTATCTCTCTCTCTCATATGCTGCATCTTATCCAAAGCTGATCAAAGTATATTAGTTAATTTCGCTAGGCCTTCAGTAGATGTTAAAATTGGTTTTACTAATCACTGAAGGAAGGATGAGATTTCTCAGCCACCTGAAGAGTGCATAGGTTCCATTAAGATCTTGTGGAAATCAACACTGAAATATATAGTAGTGCATGAATTCCATTAACAGTGGAGTGAAGAAGTACTTCCCAGGGAATACAGAATCATAGAATTGTTAGGGTTGGAAGGGACCTCAAGGATCACCTGGTTCCAACCCCCCTACCGTAGTGTAATAAACTTGTGAATTTATAATTAAGATATGGCAAATATGAATATGAATTAAAAAACCCCAAATTTTTATTACTATGAAAATTGCCAAAACATATCACATAGGTTTGTTGTACAGTTGGAATATATCTTTACAGTGGGAATGTACAGTATTTAGGCAAAAAGAGCAATTTTTAACAATTTTAAGCAAGCAAGGAAGAATATCAGGGAAAGAGAAGATTTCCAGGAGCAATATGGCACTTGACCACAGCAGAGGAGGGACTCTACAAGGACTGTTAAGCCAAGGAGGCAATGAATTAATTACTCACAGCTGATTTCACCCAAGCAGGGAGTGCTGCTGCTGTGTATTAGCCGTTGAGGCTTTCAGGGCGCTCTCGTGAGCTTTTACCCCAAAAGGAGACTTGTTTAACAGACACATTAGGTCCTGTCCTTTTGTTCCTTTTCCCACATTACCCCAACCTCTGCAAGAAGGAGGAGGGAGAGGGAGACACATTAGGGCCTGTTTGGGTTTGTGCTGGGCCTGTTTGGCCCTACCAGCACACATAGGCAGGGACACCTCACTGTAGATCAGGTTGCTCAGAGCCATGTCTAGTCTGGCCTTAAAGACCTCCAATCTGCTGGCTACACTTCTCCTGATGCCACCCAGGATCCAGCTGGCTTTCTGGACTGCAAGTGCATGTTGAGCTTCTCATCCACCAGCATCCCCAAGTCTTTTATATATAGCCACAATATGACTAAATGAAATAGTGCTGTTCTTTTTTTACCTTTGTTGTCCAGGGCTATTTTATATCTCAATAGGCAGCTGCAAAACTGAAGAGTGTCTTCAGCAAATGAACAAACTTTATGAAAAGGAAAAATCAAGTTTGTAAACTTTTAACAATGTATAAACTCCTTCTCCTGCACTAAGTATGCCATTTTCTTTCTTTGCTGACTGAGTCCACACACGACATCATTTTTAGGTTAGCCTATGACAAATGACTGTATGAACCATAGAAAGCAGAGGGCAAGATATAAAGCTCAGGTTTGTAAAAGCTTGTCATCATAGTAGAAATGAAGTGTTGCAGTTGAAAAGCCAACTATGACTGCCTCCATCACAAGTGACCCCTTCAGCCTGTCTATACTTGCTGTATGATTAGTGTTTATTTTGCCCAAGGGACAGACATGCTGTGTACATTCCAACAGCTGCTCCTATAAGCAATGCAAGGCATTACAAGAGCAAGAAAGAGGAAAGATTTTCCTTTGTGGTAAATGGATTAAAGACTTGAGCTAGAAAGTCTCATTTACTAGGAAATTATTTGATGAACATTGGTATTAAAGGGGAAAAAAAATACATCCATATAGCATGTTTTGAACCACTTAGAAAAACATGTGGCTATTACTTTCTGCTACAATGAAATTTACTACATAACTCATTAATGTCCTTTAACTGTGACTAATAGAAAATCAGGTTTATGCACAACCTTCATGGCCTCTCTCCAAAGTGATAAGAAGTATGCCATCTGTGATACTAATTCATGCGATGTATACATATATGACCAGAGAACTGGGAAGATAATTGAAAGTGTTGTTTCTGCCTAGGATCAGGAATATGTATGTGATGGCAGGGTGACTTTGTGCTACTGTCAAGTTGAAATGAAGTCAAGCCTGATGTCTGAATGACTCTGCTCTGTTAACACTTCCCTGAGGTACTGCAACCTGTTCTGGGTTGGAATTTGGATTAGTTCACAGATGGCATTGCTAGTTTCATGGTCATTCCTGCACTTCAGTCTGAATCGCAAGGTTCAGATAGAACAGAGATCATGATTTGAAACAGGCAGATTGAAGTATTTTCAAATGACACCTAAAGATATTTTTTTCATGGATTTGAATGACACATGTCTGTTTCTCTGGGCATTAATTTGTTCTCTTATGAAAGATGACTATTTCCTTCCACTTCTGAATATCAAACTGTCACAACATATTAAACATTATGTGTAAATATGTTGTATTTCACGATGTTTCAGAGCACAGGTGAAAAATCAAAGTAGAAGACAAAAGAAAGTTCTATAGTCAGCAGGGATGTAGAAGCAGAATATAACATATATAAGGAAATAGATTTCCCCTCCCCACCTAGAATCATCTGAGTTGGAAGAGACCTCCAAAGGCCATCTAGTCCAACCCCCTCTACAGTAACCAGGGACATCCTCAACTAGATCAGGCTGCCCAGAGCCCTGTTCAGCCTCACTTTGAATATCTATAGGGAGATAGGGGCCCCAACCATCTCCCTGGGCAACCTGTTCCAGTGTTTCACCACCCTCATAGTGAAGAACTTGTTCCTAACATCACATCTAAATCTGCTTTTCTCTAGTTTGAAGCCATTGGCCTATTGGGTTTTGGCATCTGCTTTAAAGAAAAGGACTATTGCAGTTAATCACACAGTCAATGTGAAAGCCTGTGGAATAATGAGGCCAAGTAACCTGAGTTTTCTTTTGCTTTTGGATCAGTGAAATTCATTGGGTATGTGGAAAAAGAGTCAGAAATGATCAGAGTACTGCCGATGTAACCATACCGCTCATAAAATCAGGCTACTTTCATTACTTTTTACATCAAAACAAGACTGTGGATGGAGAAGTCTGAGCATTTTTTAACCATTTGATATGGTTTGGGATTCTTTTGCTTTATTGCAGATCACAAAAAAAAAATCATTACAATACATTGTCTCCACTGGCAATCTGATTCCTTCAACTAGTGGCTGACTAGGTTCTGTTAGTCCAGTTTTACTGTTTCTATACAACGGCATTAAGCAGGCATATATTACTATTTTATTTCCTACCTTAAATCAAACAGGTTTGCAATACATCTAGGTATAGGGAAAGCTGGCAGAATTTTGTAGATCCATCTTTATGCCACCCTGGTTTAGCCTTAACTGTAACAATGGGTCCCAAACTTGTATCGGAAGTAAACAAAGGTAGTGATTGATGTAGTGCTCTTTACAGTTCTGTGGTCTGTGTGAAATCGCCAATAGAAGAATTTATTTTTTTTTTTCACCTCCTTGATTTCTTAGCTGTTTCCAAATAGGACAAACTCATAATATGAAACATAAGCAGGCAAATGACATGTGCTAAGGTTTCCAAGAGCTGCTCAAATAATTGTGATTGCCTTCTAGCAATTGTACTGAAAACTAAGCCTAAATTGGTTCTAGGTTCATAAAATTGCTTCCCTTCTTTCTGAGGCTAAGCTAGAATCATGCTCATGAGCCTAAAGTCATGACTCTCCTCTGCTCTATCTGCTATGGTACAGAGGAATGGTAGCCTCACTTTAAAGAACAGCTTTTAATCTCTATTTGGAGCAGAGATATTTACATCATTGTGTGCTGCTCCTTTCCTGCTTCTTCAGCCCCTTAGCTTTCCAGCCAGCCGTAGCTTCATATTTGATCAACCTGATAATTTCCACATTGACAACTTCTACATCTTCTGGGTTCATACTCTAGCAGGTGTTTCCACAGTATAATGCTTCATTTCTTCCCTTCTTTAAGGATACAGCTACTCTTGTCATATGTTCTAACCAGTTTAAAGCTAATGTGATTAGGTTCTCCATGTTTTCCTCATCTGGAAGTATTTCCCTTTGCTGGTTGTGTCAGTGCAGTGGGATCTCACTGAAGGTTACTACTGCCCTTTTTTTCCCCCCCTTATATTTAATGGATCTAGTTCCTTATGTTTAGCATCTCTAGTTCCTGAGGATACTAGAAATTACTCACTTAAGCAAATCTTCCATTGTTTACCCCTAATGTGGTGTCTACTCCTACCTTTTTGGAGAACTACAATTCATTTGAAAGTGGCAATATTTTTGTTGTCTCTCTCTCTCAAGGGGCTAATACATTATCAGGGGAATCACTGAACAGGCCTAAAAATACCCATATCTTCTTTCCAGACACACTGCTGTGTTCTTCCACTACCTAACACTGCATGGCTTCATCAGGAAAGCTTGGAACACAGCACAATTCCTGTGAACTTACTACCAACTGGTTCCACAAGCAGTCTGAAGCAATGGGAGTCCCTACTTCCATCTGTTACACTAGCAGAAGTAAGCACACACATAGCCCACCTCAATGGCAGATCTTTTGGTTGTTTTTCTGCTTCTTTTATGAATAGTCACTGTAATTCTTGTGGCAATTAGTGGACAAAAGCCTTGATGTATTTCTGGTTTACAAAAAGAAACTAACCAACAACCCCCTACCTATCTAACTCATAGAACTGAAGTACATGGGACTGACAAGTCCTGTCTGCTGCTGGTGGTGGTGTTTCGCTCTGGAGAATCTAGCAGGGTTACATTTCTGGTAGCAATACTTGCAATAGGTGCCTTTGTCATATGAGTTGACAAAACATTTGCAGCCAACATTACTGATGCAGCTAGGTTATGGTATCTAATGCCTAGCTTTTAGCACCTGGCTTTGGGAACAGGACAGTATGAGATTACAATCCATGAAATGTTATCAAATTATAGGGAAAATTTGGGTCAGACCTGGAGTTTTTGAAGTAACTTGTCTAGCTGATGAACTCCTGCTTTTCACATGACTGCCCATTTGTGGCTGGCAGTCTGAATGTTACAGGGTAGCTGAGGAAGTAGCCTGAGTGCCATCTATTATAATCCAGAGGATGCTGTATCTCCCCCTTCTCCTCCCACACCCCAAAGCCGAACCCAGAAACCATTCCAAGTGTTACTACACTTACAGTAATAACTTTTAACACTTTTTAGTAAGACTGACATCTCATGTCTGATCTTGAAAATAGTGATGAGCTTACCTAATCAAAAAGATGGCTGAAAAAAGAGAAGGCATTCAAAGCATTTTTCTAGTGAAGAGGCTAGCCTCCTTTTCAGGCAAAGAAGCAATGCTTTACCTGTGAAGTTTTGTAGCAAGATCTGATTGTATCATCTAACCAGAGAGTAACAAAACATTTCTAGGCCTTTGTTAAGCCCCAAGAAGAAAAATCTGTCTGCAGAATAATTTTTTTAGGCTAATGCTGCTTCTCTCACACTTGGTATTCCTCATCTTCATTGGTGTAATTATGGAGAAGATTGTTATGGTAAGAATGAGGCAGCCACAGATGATTCTGTGTCTGCACATACTGTGTCTGCTACACAATCCATTCATGTGGTCACTTGCTGGAACAGTAAGATTAAAGGAAGGTGGATCCCCAGTGACACTTTACTACAAGTACCATATGATTTTTCACATGTAGCATCCCAAGCTTAGTTGTCCTAAGCCCATTGTGGTCCCTCAGGATCTGACAACACTGGTCTTCTGTTTCAGAAATGAACCAAGAGGTGAGTAACTGCAAGGAATGCAGTTTTCTCCTTAACGGAAAGTAAAACAATGAGTAGAAACTGGAGCTGTTCTGCAGTCTTGCAACAGGACTGCTCTAAGTACCACAGTCAGTGTGGCAATCTGCAGTTTAGTGCTACCCAGTGATTCCGTACTTGGCCTTAGCCTGGTGTTCTCCCTGTGCCTAACTATCTAGAGAGTAGACTCTGTGATCTTACAGGTCCTTTCCAACCTAAATGGTTCCATGATTCTAAGAGGCCAACTAATGTCATCTTCCCTACTTACAACCCTGAACATTACCATTATGTGCACACAAGTATTTTTTGGTTTCTTAATGTTGCTTGGAAAACTTCATCATATATCAGAGCAAGAAGGAATATCTTCTCTTAGGACTGGTAACAGCAGTAATAACTTATTTTGGTGACAGTTTGTTAAATAATCAGTTTTGCAGTGTTCTGATTTTGTTCAAAACAACATACTTTTTAATGACTTAAAGAAGACCTGAGGATAATTTAAATGTTTTGGAATTGTGACAGCGATGACCCCCCCCCCCCCCCCCCCCCCAACTCAGAACATAGCTGAGATTCCTGAAGCACTGTGTGTCTCCCTTCAGTAAATACTGCTGTCTCTAAAATCCATGGGCAGTCTTGCCCAGCTCATCCTGTCTGGTTAAACTGAGATGACGTAAGAATATGTAGGGTAACAAATAATGTAGAAACAGCTTTTTCTGTTTCACATTGAATAGGTGTTTGTCTTTATATCAAAACTGATCAACTTCAGAACAAATCTTGGATTTTTTTTTTTTTTTTAATTCACTGTTCTCCAATAATACATTAACTCAGTTGTGATGTATCAAATGCCTGACATTCCTGTTTAATCATCAAAGAGTTTTATCATTGGGTTTGTTTTTTTTTTTTTAATCTGAGCCTCTAGTTCTAAAAGCGTATTCTAAGTAAACAACTTAACCTGAAACCATCAGGATCACTTCTTCACATCTTTGACCTTGTCCTCTTGAGGTTTTTCTTAATTATTTTCATCTTCCATCAGGCAGTCAGATGCATAAGTATCTGGTTTTGTGCATTTCATCAATACATCCTTCTCCCAAGCGAAATACTTGGAGAGAGACAAGCAGTGTTCATTCTTTGCAACGGCTCTTCCTCATACGTTTTAGTGGTTCTGTTGAAAATGCTTTTTGTTTGCTCTCTGTGTGAACTGAATCTTGGGAATTTTACCATGTTTAATATTAATCAGTGTTAGAGCATTTTGATAGCAGTTTCAGATGAGTCTTCCTTTAATTTCTATGTTTGGAGCCAGCTGCTTTCTGGAAAATTTACCCTGTAGATGGAATTAATTTCTGTTTAATTTCAGGGCAGCAGTAGATTTTTTTTTTGGTTTTGTTTCTTTCTCTCTCTTCCCCCCCCTCCCTTCCCCCCCCCCCCCCCCCCCCAATATTTCCTTGTATTTATTGTGGTGTCCTGGAGGAAAAAAAATAAATCTGTGTGCAACAAAGCTGACCTTGTCTTTGTACTCTGATAATTAGGAAACCTTATTTAAAACTGGTCATGATCTTTCTTCTCCGGAGATTAGAATCTTTCAGATGCATGAAGTTCATTTTGAAGTAATTAAATTCATAAGGGTTTTTTCTGAACATATGGTGGAATTGCATCTTCTTTGAGTTGTGCTCTTGAATATGAACCCTTCCTGACTCCAGATTGACATCACCTTTGTTTAAATTCTCATATACATCACTCTCACCTTGACTGCTACTCTTCGTTTTACTACAACATCCCCAAATTCCAGCATACAGCATTTGTAAAATTATGCTGCCTGACTTGTAGGATATTCAGGAAGATCAGCTCATCATGTTCTGGCATAGGTGATCCTGCTCTGGCAGGGGGCTTGGACTAGATGATCTTTTGAGGTCCCTTCCAGCCCCTAAAACGCTGTGATCAGAAAGGAATGGTGTCACTATTGCTTGTTGCATAGCACCTGACTCCACTGTAATTGAGTCATGCAGGCAGGCAGGTAAGGACTCCCTGTGTGAGAGAGGCTCTGATGTAACAGGCAAGGAAAGGAAGCAGAAACAAAACAGGGAAGAGATTTGCTTGAGAATTACACTGCAATTTGATGATAAAGATGAGAATTCATAATTTCACAGTATCACCAAGGTTGGAAGAGACCACAAAGATCGAGTCCAACCTGTCACCACAGACCTCATGACTAGACCATGGCACCAAGTGCCACGTCCAATCCCCTCTTGAACACCTGCAGGGATGGTGACTCCACCACCTCCCTGGGCAGCCCATTCCAATGACAAATGACTCTCTCAGAACTTTCTCCTCACCTTGAGCCTAAACTTCCCCTGGTGCAGCTTGAGACTGTGTCCTCTTGTTCTGGTGCTGGTTGCTAGAGAGAAGAGACCAACCCCTCCCTGGATACAACCACCTTTCAGGTAGTTGCAGAGAGCAATGAGGTCTCCCCTGAGCCTCCTCCCCTCCAGGCTAAACAATCCCAGCTCCCTCAGCCTCTCCTCATAGGGCTTGTGCTCAAGGCCTCTCACCAGCCTTGTTGCCCTTCTCTGGACACATTCAAGTGTCTCATTTCTCATGACTCTAACTCATTTTTTTATCTACCAAGTGTCACTGTCTGTCTAACTCAGAGCACAAGGCCTTTCTTGGGGGTTTGGGCTACTATTGATATGACAGAACTCTGCAACCTTGAGAGGGGACCTGCCCTTTCTTCACCAAGGACTTCTTTTAAGCTCTGGTTCTTGCTATTGGTCTATGTTTGAACTATGCTGCAGATATGCCAGCGCCCAGTCTTGTACCTTCCTTACTCTAATGTTAATTCTGACCCAGAACTGCTCCATTCTTACAAATGTGCCTGATAGTCTGGATAGCTGTCAGAAGCTGGTAACCATCAGTGGACATGTACTCCATGCCTTACTTAGGTGGCATGGGAATGCACCTTTGTTGCTGAGGACACAGCCCTGTCTGCCTTGCTGTGACTTTGGACTCCCACTTCCCTTTACAGAAACAGCCTGCCCTTGCTGCTCCTAGAAATGGTCATCCTTTTTGTTGATGGTTTTCTATGCAAAAACAGCTAAAAAAAAAAAAGGACAGAATCCTGCTGGAGGTAACTTCAAATAATGTGTACTGGAATGTGTCCTTTCTCTGTCTAGATTTCAGCTTACGGTGTGATGCAGAGAAATTTAAAATTTCAGTCACCTTCCTTTATCACCTTCTTGTGTTATTTTACTTATCCTGATTTTTCTGTATGCTAGATGTTTTCCCTGTCTCTCTTCAATGCCAGACTCATTAGTGTTTCATGCTGGACAGAATTTGATCAGAATGAAAAAACAGGATGAGATTTTTTAAAGGGAAATTAAGGGTTTATCCCTTAATAGATAGCTTTTGGATCTTGTTAATTTAACAGCGTTGTGCAATGAAATTGACAACCGATTGTTAAATCAGATCACATTTTAATTAGATGGTATTTGTGTACCTATGTTCCCTGTGTTACACAGTGGAAACAGACCTAGAGTTCAGACTGAAAAGGGAGTACATAATTTTGTAGTATGAGATGAGCATAGTATCCTTATTTAGCTGCTGAACTAAATCCTTTTAAAATGTTGTTTGAATTTATGGGGTGTTTTGCTAGTGAGAAAAGCAGTAGCTAATTTGAAAAAAAGAAAAGGTGGCTGAAGAGAGCTTCCTCTGCAAAGAAACTGGGGCAGCCTAATCTGCATGCACTAGTTTTTCTACGTGAGAAATGTATAAAGGGTTTTTCTACTTTCTGAACTGTCAGATCCACACTGAAGCATTTTGGCAGTTGCTTCCTATATCATTCGTCATATGCCTCCTCGGTGATTTCTCACTCTATGGAGGATGGGGTGAGTGAGGAGGAATTAACAAATGCTAATTAAAAAACAACAAAAAAAGGAAAGTAAAAATCTTCGTGTATGTAATTTAGAAATGTTGCATATACCTGGCAAAGAGCGTGTTGTTTTTTAAGTAAGGATCCTGCAAGGCAATGTGGGTGGCAGTAGAGATTGTGCCACTGCTACAGAAGTGCACTTACAAGGCAAGAAATCTCTATTGATTGTAATCATTCTCATAAAAAAAGCAAAACCAAGCTTTTCAGACTGAGTGTGATTATCAGGAATGCCAGTTTGATGAGGCTTCTGAGCAGATTACCCTGCAGGAGAAAAAATGTGGAAAGCTGCCAGGAAAGGACATCACTAGAGTCATTAAGCTGGCAAAGCTGTTCTTATGCCACCTATCCCACTATGAAATCCCATCAGGAAAACCCAGGTGTATCTTCAAAGAAGTTTTTGTTTGCTATTTAGAGTGCAAATTAAAATCTATGCTTTCATTAACCATGCACTTGGACTTCTCTGATTTATAGAGGACACTAAGGTTTCCTTTAGAATCTTGCCTTTATTTCCATTGAGTGAAAGCATAATTTCCTTTTCTTTTTTTTTCTTTTTCCCCAACTGACTAATGCAGGTTTCAAACAATGCTGACAGAATGGGTCAGAACAACATCAAACTGCTGGCTTTTTTGCTTTTAGGTTGCTGACAGGAACTAGAAGAGCCCTGAATCCTTTTGCATGGTGCTAAATGGCTAATGAGCATGCATATAAAATAATTCTCAAGTATGGTAGCTCCAATCCATGGTAGTACAATCAGAGTAAAAAAAACCCAAACAACAACAAAAACACCAGCCCAAACTATTTTAAAATTTAAAAGGCTAAGCTCTTTAATTATCTCATGAGGCATGCAGGAATAGACTTGCTGACTTCATACAGAAAGTTCAGGTTCTGTTTGTTTACAACTATTGACAGTTTAGGGCATGTGAAACTTTATAGCTTCTTACTCATAAAACCATTTTAAAGCAATGAGGCCTTGGGTATTGCTTTTATCTTGTAAGGCAAGTAAATATTTAGTGAAGAAAATTCCAGTTTCTTTGAGAAGCTTGTAAAAGACCTTTATAGTACAGTGAGCCATAATTTTCTGACTCTCTTTCTGATAACATTTTGCCAGAAATCTTTATTTCACAGGTCTGTGAGGTCACTTTTTAGTCTTCCTTGTTTATATTCTTCTGACCTACACAGATTTCTCCACATAATCTGTTTGACTTTCTTTTTTCTGAATATTGTGCAGTCTTTAAAAACTTCTGATGTCTTCAGAAACACACAGCCCCTTGTCATTCAGGTTAAATGAGCTTCTCTGCAAAATTACTGGGATTGAAACATTTTAATCCCTATGGAATAAGCAACATTACTAGCACAAGAGTGCTAGGTGTCCCTTGTCCAACCTTGTCCTTTCTTGTGATGGTATGCTCCACAATTTGAGGAACCCTCTACTTTTCACTCTGTATTCTAGTTTAATACTGTCTTTATATTCTATTTTGATACATTGAGTGAAAGACTGAAGAATGTATTCCAAAATAAGAAACTGTCGGTCTGGTGCCTCAGCCTCTAAATAGATTGTCCAGAAGGTATCAATAGGATCATAAAACCACATCTTGACAGATATGAACTCTTACTTTTCCATTCACTGCACTTAGGATTTTCATCACCTGAAGATTTTTTTATTTTTTTCTGGTGTTCAGGATAATCTAGATTTCTTTCAAAGAGACAAAAAGGAGTCTAATAAACACAAAAATAATTGATTAGCTCAGATTATCTTTGTTTATATTTCTGCGGAGGATTTTCCACTGTTATGAAGCTGACACAGTAAATAGCTAGTTCAAGATGCACAAAATCTGTCATATGTTGGAAAGAAAAATGCAGCAGCACAGTTGAAAGGCTTCTGTCTTCAAAATGTCTCCAAAAACCATCAAAAGATCTCCTCTTTTCTAAACTAGGAAACTAAGAATGTCTTGATTTCTAGTAAAGCTTTCAACCTGTTCATCTTAAACTGCTTTCTAGAGATACTCCTCCCCCCCTCCCCAGCCTATCAGAACTGCAGAGGTCAAATTAACTTTCATACTCTATAGAGAGGCAGAAATAGAAGCAGAAACAAAAACTTCTGAGTTCCAGTGTTATATTTGTTCAAAACATTCCTACCTGTTTGATAAAAGCACAGCATTGTGTTTTCTGCATGGGCTGAGCTGCTGCTGTTTCACAGAATCACAGAGACATTCAGATTGGAAAAGACCTTGGGATGACCAAATCCAACCCAAAGCCCTACTTTACAAAGTTCATCCCTAAACCATATCCCTAAGCACCACAACCAAACCACCTTTAAACACCTTCAGGGTTGGTGATTCAACCGCCTCCCTTGGCAGCTCATTCCAATGCCTGACCACTCTTGCTGGGAAAAAAATAAATTCAGAGTCAAAAGTCTGTGTAACCCTTTTGAGATATTCTGTGTGACTCTCCAGCTTCTCTGGGTCACTATTGCAGGGTCTTTCCAACATATCTGTTCTTATACTGTACTAATATTGAGCCACACTGAACTTGCACAAGAGAGGAAACCTTAATGGAATTAAATTAGTTCTGTAAAATGGTGTTGACTTACCAGTCCACCAAGAAAATTGTTTTGAAGTCAGTTTTATTGAAACAGTATCTCATTTTCCTGGCAATGCTTACATCTTGTTCCCTCTGATTGGTAGTTGGTCTCAGGAGCCACTTATTGGAAGCATTGTTATTACTTGAATGAACAATATTATATATTGCACTTAGACTGAAACTCTGGAAAGACAGAGTCCAATAATAAGTTGCAAAAGTGAGTATGAAAGTCTTCTATTAAAAAGTGAGGAAAAAGTAGCTTCTGTCCTACTGTGGTCTAACTAGTGGTTAGACAATAGCATAAATTTGAGCTATGGCCTTACAATAAGTCACTGGTTTAAAAAATACCTCCTTTTGTCAAGCATCCTGTCAAGATAATAAAGATTTAAGCTCCAAGAATGTTCTCTCTGTGTATGAGAAACAAATTTAACAGGGCTGCAATTTCCATTCTTTCAAGACATTCTGCCTAGCAGTTCAGTATGGATCTTTGGGGATTATATTATTTCAAGTGTAGTTTTACTCAGCACCTCTGAGACCAACTGCTGTGAAATCAAGTACCTGTATGAAGAAATCTGTCTCCTAATCACATTTTTCTTGCCTCTGTTAACTTAACAGTTCTTTCATTGAAGAAAAATCTTCATCTTCTGTGAAGCCATATTGTGCAGCTAACATAGGCTTGTCCTGCCTGTTGTGTTATTTTAACAATGCTAGAGTATCTCTGAAGGCCCATTAAAATATATGACCTGTTAGACTGTGTTCTTCAGGAAGGCTGCAAAGGGAAGGGATGGAGTCTTTGAAGTCTGCATGAGGTTGTGGGAAGTGTCATTTAGGAGGGATCAAGAACTGCACTACCTTCAGGAGAATATGTGCAGCAGAAAATGAAGGAAGGCTGATATTAAACTTCTACTTTCTAGTGAATATATATCTGAAAGATAAATACAAGATAATTCAGATATTTGATATAGTTTTCTAAAATGATTTCATCTACAATCAAAAGTAATTTTATTCATATTTTGAAAATTGTGCCAATTTAATTGAATTTTCTGGTGAGAATCTAGGGACCTTTTGAACTGGATTTTAAGGGATTCCAGAGTTTCCAATTCTCAGCAGAATGGCTCAAAACTAATTAATGCTACAGTATTTTTCTATCTCTTCTTAAATGGACACTGGAGACGACTTTTGGAGTAACCTTAGTGAAAATCTCATTGTGACTTGATTTCCTTCTGAACTTTCAGAATTTCTCACGTGATTTAATGAAGCGTAACCCAGTCTCTCAGGCTTTTTCTTTTTAACTGCCTTCTCATCATTACATTTCAAATGAAAGGTATATTTTGATTACAGAGAGAACAGATAAAAGCAGTGCTTTAGGATAAAAATTAATATTCTAATGTTTCAGTCTTTTCATGCAGAAATATTTTGTAGTTTGTGTTCTTAGAGTTGTGGTGTTTTGTTTGTGTTTTTTTTTTCCCTCTCCCTTTTTTTTATTTGCCTTTTATTTTCAGGCACTGTGACACTGAGCTTCAGCCTTAGAGCATGCCAAAGCTGTTGATGTGATTTATCTACCAGTATTAATTATAGTAGAGCTAGGTCCATAATGCTATTTCATACAGTATATTTTTAGGCATTTAGAAATGAAACCTGTTAGAAACATGTTGAAAAATCTCCAACCCCTCCTTACAATAAATAAAAATCTATCCAGGTGTTTATGAAACCTTTACCACAAGTGTGCGCTTGCAGACATATTTCAAAATCTGTGTCTAGCTTCTAACTTGTATTGTAGTAGTATTGCTGTTATTTAAGCCCTGTATAGGTTTTTGTAATACTCAGGATTCTGAATAAATTTTTGTGTTTAAGGATGTATATTGCAAGTTAATATGATAAATCCTGTAAATGCAAGTAGCTTGTTACAGCAGTGTAAAGCTTGACTTGCCCTATTCTTCGTGGAGGACTAACACTGAGATTTGTTGGAATATTGCTGTCACTATACTAGTAGGGAACTGCAGAGAATAGGGACTTCTTAGAGTTGTGTTTGAGGAGCTACTGACTTTTATGCTTGTGTGAATCGCTGGCTGAGCTCTCCAGGTGGTGGGAAGCAAGGTCAGGCAGCAGCCACTTGCACATATGCTGTCTGCAGGGCTGTGAGTAGCTCCCCTGGAGAGGATACGACAGTGGCAGAGCAGTGTAGTGATGAGAATTCACCTGCTGAAGGTGTCCATACAGAGTTTATTGCTGTTCCTAGGAACATACTGTAATGCTGGAAAAAATAAAGCACATAGCATCCTGCAAACTGCTGTTGGTTTTGTAAGAGACATAGTCAAATGTTTCAGCCTTGGATATGTTCAGATGTTTTTTGCTTAACAGATGAGATAACCATTTCTTTTCATGTTTATTTGCACCAGGCCCAAAGACTAACTCATCCTTAACTTAGCTGCCCACTATCCTTAGCTCTTGTCTACAACAAGCATGGAATTCTGGTTGCCACATTGCAGTGGTAAGCAAAATTGGAATTTAAATCTGGTAAATTCAAATGATGTATTTTCATGAGATAACTTTGTTATTAGACATTTTCCAAAATAAAAAAAGGACAAAACCCCAACACCCTGATACCACTGAAAACAGTATTCCCCCAAGGCTTTCAACATGATTAAGATTCTCAGGAACATCTAAACAAGGAATTCCACAGGAATAAAATGCAGGAGAAAGTGATTTCAACTGACAAAATTAACATTCAGGGTTTCCTTTGGGTTTTTAATAGAAATAACAGATTCCTCCAGTGTATCTTGGGTAATTGTGTGAATATCCATAAGGAGCAGAGTAATGGGGACAACCATAGTAATAGACATTTTCACAAGACTAACTTCTCTAAACTTCAGAAGTACATGTGGGAGGAAATCTAATCATCAGTGTTAAGACCCTGGCCTTGTTCCCTTTTAAGACAACCTGTTGGTTTGTTGTTTATTTTTTTGGTTTGGGGTGGGTTTTGTTTTCAACAGAAATGCAGTAATTTCTCCACCAGTTAACTGCTATCCTTGCTTGGCCTTTGCCATTTTAAAGGCCACTTTTGATTTCTTAAAAAAAAAAAAAAAAAGTCTGAATATTGCCTACACCTTTCCCCACCTTCCCCCCCCCCCTTTTTTTTTTTTCCTGGTGCTTCACTGTTGCAACAGTGTTAATTAGAAATGAATCAACCGTGGCAGGCAGGCAGTCGATACTTGATTTAATTATATTATCTTTAAAGAACAGAAGTAGGTAGATGGCATGCAGGATTTGGAGAGCTCTGTGAGGGACAAACTCCTGGAACACTCACGATTACTTTAAAGTATTTTCGTAAGTTACTGTTTAGTAGAACTTCTTGTGGGGTGAGGGGGTACCTGCTTGGGTTTTTTTTGTCCCTCGCTGCTAATTACAAGGAGACTTGTAATGCAGTTAATTTTCATCCATAATTACTCTTTTCATAGTAAAGTTGGTCTGGTGCCTAGGGTGTAATCTACATGAAAGTCAGAGTTTAATTTCCTGTCCTGCCATGTGCTTCTCATAGGGGATTTACATTGCTTCACATCCTTGAAGATGAAATGACCTCACATTCAGCAGGGATGATCTTTTCATTTCTTCCGAAACTGGGCACTACAACTGTATGCCTGTTCCGGATGAAGACTCCCACAATATTCATATGGTGATACTGAGTATTTCACATTTTGAGGTGTTTATTATCATTTCCAGGCATCTAGCAAAGATGTTTCTTAATGGTCAGTGATGACAATTATCTTCACAGGGTGATTCAGACCAGAGAACCTTAGGAGGTGGCAGGTCACTACTAGGAATGGCAGCTCTCCCATTCATAATTTTTACTATCCACACAAAAACGTACTAGAATACTTGGTGGAGGAGTTATTCAGCACTTGAATTTACAGGAGCTTTGTTTAAGAATGTCTCTCTTCTTTTACATGTTTAATTCTCACAAAATATTTTGGTGTACAGTGATGAGGCCTTTGAGGGTGGTGATGGTTTTCTTTTAATTGGCATGTGATGAAGGGTCTAGAGAACAAGTCTTATGAATAGCAGATGAGGGAACTGTGGAAGAGGTGCTGAGGGGAGACACTATTGCTCTCTACAACTGTGTAAAAGGAGATTGTATATCAGTCTCTCCTCCAAACCAAGTAGTGATAGGATGAAAGGAAATGGCCTCAAGATGTAGCAGAGGAGGTTTAGGTTGGATATTAGGAAAGACTTCTTTACTGAAAGAGTGGTCAGACATTGAAAGAGGCTGTTCAGGGAGAAGTTGGTGAAGTCACTGACCTTGGAGGTATTGAAAAAACATGTAGATATGGCACTTTGGAATACAGTTTAGCGGGCATGGTGGTATTGGGTTGATGGTTGGACTTTATGATCCTAGAGATCTTTTCTAGTCTTAATGATTCTATCTGCTACTTCAAGGGCAACTTCATCACTGATGAAGCAGTAGCCAAGTGTATTCTTTTAACCTGAACTAATGTGGCAATTAATTGGTACTAGTTGAGCTCATGTGGCTTATGGCTGTCCAGCTGCTCCATACAGGGTTAGGTAAGGAAGCAGAACTCCTAGAGTTTGAACAAACACGTATGCCCAAGCAAGCTGCTGAGTTAAACAGAAACGGAAAGCATTTTGATGAAACAATTTAACGACAGATTATGTCCTGCTTCTGTGACACAGCCCTTTGTGATGCTGTTTCATCTTCATATTTATTTCTGTGGTGCAGATTTGTGCATGCTCTGTTATCTGTCAGTTTAGTAGGCAAAGCAATGGACTTTTTTTTTACAGTAGACTGAACTTCTATGTCTCAGTTGTAACATGGTTTAAAAAAAATAAATCAACCCCACCACACACCGACCTCCAAAAAAATACCTAAACCAAATGAAACAACACCACACCAAAAAAACCCCAAACCAATGACTCTCGGGTTTCATAAAGGAACAGTGTAATATTGCAGATCTGGTTGGTGTTGAACACCTGGACAACTGTTTTTACAGTCACAAAACACTTCATGTTTCCAGAAAGGGCTTTTTGAAAGACACAAACTTAGGATGAGAGACTTCTTTTCATTAATTAAATTATGCCATTATTTCTGTTGCAGAAAGGAAGGCAGGCAGACCTCTCTGCACCTCCCAAATCACATTTGAGTTTTGCAGATACATTGGAGAGAAAACCCCCAAGATTTTTTACTTAATAAGCTGTTAATAATTGTTGTCAATAAAATAAACAACTTCTCCGATAGTCTCAAGAAAGGTTGATATTTTAGTGTTAATGATGATTATAGTTATACAGTTCCCTGCTGGTAACAATTTTATAGATAAATATGCTTGACAGGTTTTTAAATTGTAATCTGAGCACAAGTCTTGAACCCAAGCATTAGTGCATTATCAAGGAAGTATTTGTTCTTTTCATTACATAACTAGTTCTTACTGTACTGCTTCATAATGCTAATCCAATTTAGCTGTGTTTTATTTGTCAGGCTTTTCATTATCTCTCCTGCTTTTTAGATAAAGCTGGTATATCTGTGAAAAGCCCCAGCAGTTCCAAAACCTGCATGTATTTAAATTCACCTCACAAGTTTTACTCTGGAACAATAAAGCCAGAAGGCTTGTAGGAGACTTAAATGAATTTACCCAAATGTTTTTCTTGCCTCCAAAAGGATTGTCACAAAGATTTGAACCAGCATAAATACTTGCAGATTGTGCTTTATTACCCAGTTGTGTTTCAGCAAAACATTTGGCTGCTTCTGTGTGCTATTCTTCAAATAATTGCAAGTATCATTCCACAAAAAGAAGCATTAAATATGCCAACTGGAAATATGATCATAAAGTAATAATCTAAAGAGGTACATTAAAAGTAGCTTCTGAGAGCAGGCCACCAAAACAGAACAGAAGTTGTTAATTTGATGATGGAAAATTATTAGTTTGCTCAGGTGTTTAATTTCTACTAGTTCATCAGCAATTAAAGGAAGAGAAGCTGTTTTTCAGCATGTATAAACTTGTGCTGATTGACTGCTTTCTTACTGGAGAGTGGGAGCAGATATTTAGTTCTAAGATACATGGTTGCCTTAAAGCTTCTGATGTACTAATTAGTGTTTAATACTTTCTATTTATGAACTCTTTATCCTTTTCTACTGGTCATCATTAGAATGTTAGTTTTGTTGTTTAATTATATTGTAAAGTTTGATTTATCCAAGCTGCATATTTCTGACATGTTATTGAAAAAATACATATTAGCATATTTTTAATTTGTCTTTCAAGAGCTACTACTCAGCATACTCATAACTTCCAAATAGGGGGAGGTAGATGATAAGTCTTCTTTGATTATTTTTTTAATTATTTATTTTTATTTTTTTAATTGTTGTAATACTTGCCACCTGGCAAAACCAGATTCCCCTTCTTTTCAAGGTTAGGTGAATATCATTTAAGTAGAAATTGAAGTGGAGAGGACATAGTATGAAATACTTGGCCTACAAGGTACAATTTCAGAAAAGCCTTTTTATTACCAAAATCTAACATAATCCACTTTCAGACACAAGCCAGGCACAGTGGTCAACTTCACACATCTGTGCTTTTTCACAGCTTCCAAGCACTGGTTCCTACCTCAAGGCAAACCTGGGAGTGCCTTTGTTTTGTTCCCTTCACCTGTTGCCTTTTTCCTCCTATCCTGTATGCTTAGCCTGAGAGTACTTAAGAGCAAGGAGTTTCTTCCCTTCTGATACATAAGGTTTTGTATAGAGAGCTTGGGTAATGCAGTTTGTATTGTATCAGAATTGACTGTAGAACACCACTCCTATACCTTTAACAATATATACATGCACATATATGTAGGAAATATATTAATATCAATATATTAAAACTATATTATTATAAATATTTTTAACGTATTTGGGGGATGTCTTCTCAAACTCTTCTGAAGTTTTACTAATTTTCCCAGGCTAATTTATACAATTTAATAAATGCATTTCCCCTGGTGATTACATTTATGGAATTGAACATCAAAAAGAATCATGAGATTTGGAATATTTCACGTATTCAGTTATATTGTTGACTAAAGCAAGGGTTGAGTAGTGGTACTTTAAATTTTGAAGTTTATATCCATCAAATATAAAATCTGAAGTTTCAAGTGTAGGTAGTAGAACACCCTGGTTTTGTCTTTTCTATGCAAGACTTGGTGTCTCCATTTTACAGTTTAACAAATCTTTACATTATTTACAGATAGAAAAGCTGAAGGCTTCAGTTCTGCTGATTTTATTTTTTTGAAATAAAATGAGTTGTAGCCACAGAAAGCAGAATCATAAATACTGTCAAAATCCAAGTCACCTTCTGACATGACCTTGAACAGAGCTTGATCCAAGTTTCAATTAAAAATGGGGGGAAATCAGACTATTTTTCTCTATAGTTTTAAATGGAAATGTTTTTCCAATTTGCTTTGTGACCATCAGATTAAATTAGCAATTTTCAAGTAAAGGAATATTCTATTGTAGCAGTAAAACCTTCTCTGTTTTCCCTGTTTTCCACTACTGATCCTCCATAGACAAGCTAAAACTGTTTGTAGTTATGGACCTAGTACCAAGAGAGGATTGGCTGACAAGGCAGTAGGGTAGAAAGCTTTCAAACATAAAATAATATTTGTCCTCTATTGCTACAGAAACTTTGAAGCTGCATGGCCTGTTTCATGTCAAGAGTCATTTAGTAGCAGTAGTTACATTGACAGTGATAGTGTTTTGAAAATGGATATTCAGAATCCTAGATTATGTGCTTAAATAATTACAATCTTTGTTTGAAGAGCATTAGTTTCTCTTTCTGTTGTGGATCCTTCCATAAGTTTTGCTGTGATTTGTCTTAGTTTATTGGCACCGAAGTACTTGCTTTATCATTTCTGACTGCATTAGAACATTTTTGTTAATAGAGTGAGCACATTGTTAGGTGCAAATTGAATGGGGCCTTGATGGAGCAAGGCACAAAGCATCAATAAATATTTTTGCTGAATGTGATGTTGAATTGAAAGTGTTATAAACATATAGTAATCGCAGTTGTGACCACCTTAGCTTGATGGAAGTGCGGACGCAAACAGTACTTATCACAGCTTTGTTTGTTTCAAGCTTCTGATACATTAACATCCTTAACTAAACAAGCATCAGAGATTAGTGTGGAGCTGTGTTTATCACATAAATGCTTTTGCATGTGCAGAAATTATTAGCAAGAATTTTTGTTATAGGAAGACATTTGATGACACGGTTCACAGAATCATGGAATATTAGGGGTTGGAAGGGACCTCACAAAATCATCTAGTACAACCGCCTTACCTGGACTAGGTCACACAAGAGCACAGCCAGGCAGATTTTGAATGTCTCCAGAGAAGGGGATTCCACAACCTCTCCAACCAAGTCATTCCAGTGCGCTGTTATCCTCACAGTGAAAAGGTTTCTCCTATGTTCATGTGGAACCTGCTACACTCCAGCTTGCACCAGTTGCTCCTTGTCCTATCATTGGCTATCACTAAGAAGAGCCTGGCTTTGTCCTCCTGACACTTGCCTTTCATGTATTTATAAACTTTAATGAGGTCACCTCTCAGTCTCCTCTTCTGGCTGAAACAGTCTAAAAATTGGTGGGGCTGCTAGGTCTGACTTTCAGAGCAATTTCTCTTGCTGTTGTTATTAGATATAACATTACTTTGGAAGTCAGCATCTTGCTCATAACAATAGCGTTCTTAGGGCAAAAAAGCTTCTTTGGGCAGTAACCAGAGATCTGCTTTTTTATACTTAACACATTTGGTGAAAGAAGCTGAGAAAAATAGGAATCAAATATTTTTCTTCTACAGTTAGTTAACAACTTGTTTATTTATCAAGTAATTGCCACCCCACTGACTAAAACTGCATTATTATCCTGCTTTCCCATGCCACATAAACTTATTAATTATTTCACTACTCATGCAGGAAAATTTATGTTTGGAAAAGTCTGAGCCCAAATTCATATTTGTAGAATGCAGACTTCCAATTTTTTTCTAGAGGTTTTGCTAGTTTATATGACAGCTTTCATCTCAGTGCAATTTGGGAATGAAAAGTGACATCTGAGTTAGCTGGAAGTTTGAATCCCTGATGTCTTACTGGATTTTTCTCTTCTTTTCTTAATAGCAATTACAAAAAAGGAAAAAAAAATATAAGAAAAGAAAGATAGGAAACATTTTTGCTTAAATCAACACCCATGATTTTATTTGCAATCTGCTGCACTATCTTTGTACAAAAGTAATTAAGTAATGATGATCATGTTTCCAATGTTAATTAAGCAGCCATGTTTTCTAGCTTATAGCTTATGAAGCTACAATTCAATGGAGTCAGTTTCTAATATTTCAAATGATGAATATTTGATAATTTTACATTCTATTTCACAGCTTGAAATTCAATGAATGAGCAGAACAAATGAGAATGCACACTGTATGTAAATTCCTTAATTTCCAGTGACTCTGTTCATTAAAGTCCATGTACCTTAATATTTCTCAACTATAGTGTTGTGGTTTAATGAGCAGACAGATTGCTCTATTGCTCCAAAAGGGGCAAAAGAATAATGCTCACACAAATGGATGTGGATAGTATTGGAAAGTTTAAATGGAAAAGCTGTTCACAAACTACAATGCTACAGTTATAGTGGTGAGCATAGCAAAGCATATAAAATACAAAGAAAGCCACTGCAAGCCAAAACTTCACACACAACTCCCTTTATACCAGGCCAACTCACCCAGGCTTTTATGCCTCCTCCCTACAGACAACAGCACATGATGCAGCACTAAATTTGGCTTGGCAGCTCCAGGCACCAATTAAGCCACACGGGCCTAATTGGCAGCATTGCCAAAGCCAAGAGCCAGGCCTCACTCCTCTGCAGGAGATAAGAACTTGGGTGTCTTCCCAGGAGGAGGGAGAAGGGAAGAGAATAACTTTGCAGCCAGTTTTATGGAGATGCAGGATTTATGGGAAGAATTACAACATTTCCTGTGTCCTTCCACTGGGCTGGATGCTCTAGACACTGAAGGTCTCAACTCTGTGGCCCTCTTAAAGGCACCCAGCCCTAAACTGCCACACATAGCTACCCTGAAGTGAAGCCTGTGGGCATTTGGTTGTTAGTTTAGTGTGAGAAAGATCAGAAGGTTAGTGTATAAGATAGCTGAGCTTTCTGACTGAAGCTGACTTTTGGGAAAACTTGCCATAATAGTGCAAGAGATTCCATTTCATGCTGAAGGTTAGAATGCACTTGCTATTTATTTATCTCTAAATAGCTCTAGAAGTGCTTCAGAGGAAAGAGAAATTTAGCAACAGAGTTGACAGGAGAATAGAAGAGCAAAAATTACGGGTATGTTGCACAGGGAGCAGTGAAGTACCAAAACACCTGGACACCAAGAACATGAGCAGCCTTGCTTTTCCTGTTAGAAACAGAATGAAGTAATACTTCAGGTTTTGCTATGTGATATCTTGATTAATTATAAAAGCACAAAGAGTTCTGGTAATTTTTTTCCTTATTGAACAGCTGATCACTATAATTTGGAAGAAAATGAGGGAGTCTATTCAATTCACTGAGCAGAACAGTGGTTTAAACTGCAGTAATTTCAGAAACACTGTCTATGCCTGTTAGAATGGCAGGTGAATAAAAATTGGTAGTGGACTTGGCAGTGCCAGGTTAACAGCTGGATTCAATAATCTTAAAGGTCTTTTCCAGCTGAAGCAGTTCTATTATTCTATGAAATCTTTCACCTGATTTGGAATAATGTTTTCTGGTGTATAGGCAAATACAGCTGTAGCTGTGTTTAATGTAACAATATCACCCACTGTCACAAATTGAAAATTGCAGTGTGCAGCACAGAATTAGCACATTTTACGAACGCACTGCACTTCAGGAGATACTAGGCTTATTGTTCTGTAGTACTGGTTGATGTAAAATAGCTGAGAAAGGTCATTCAAACAGAAAGTTGTCTGAAATGCAGGGACATATCGGAAATATTCTGGTTACAAGAGTAAAACTGAAGGACAACTATTGTGTAAGATGGATCATTTGCATTGTAACTTAGAATAAAGGTGGCTGTGCATTACTTTACAAGATGTGTTTTGCTTGGGTTTCATTATGAGTTTTTGAAATTAAAATGTGCTGAGTTCTGTAAAGTAAGGTGGTTCTTAGGAAGCTTTTTAAGTCATTGCCTACTTTTCTGAGTCACTGATTTCTTTCAATATCTCATTATGTTAGCGATGTCAAAAAGCAGAGAGTAAAGCAAACAAAAGAGAAGTTGTGCAACAAAGGAGGAGGTTGTAAATACTCATCTCTGTATTACCAAGAGCTTTTATTTATAGTGATTGGGAAAATTAGGGTTCTTAAATGGTTAAATGTTTATCTGTAAAAGGATTATGAAACCTAGATGGGCTTTGATGCATATATTCAAAACATACAAGAAAGGGCTTACCTATTGAAAGGAAATCATAATTTCAGGCACAAGCTGCTCTCTAACTGTGCTAACCCAAAACAATTTCCAGCTGTTTCCTTTCACTAGATTCTTGCTGTTTCTTTTCATCTTGTTCCTGGTAGTGGTAATTTAAAGAAAGTAGTAGAGGTGAAATCCTCCTCATTTCTTGTCCATGTTCTCTCACAGGCGGTAATCTAAGCACTTTTGGGAATGAAAGAAAACAGTTTGCATCATCTATATTTAAACATCTAACTGGTATCTAAATCAGGATTGTAGCCTCACAGGCTACTTCAGACTGTCAGTGAAAGCATAGAGGAGTACTTTGAATTACCCTCTGGAGGACATGAGGCTAAACTAACTTGCCTTGGAGGAGTTAGTTTTTCTTCATGGTGATTTAGAGAGCCATAGGAGTCTAAGCTACTTGTTCAGCTGCCAAAACTTGGAAAGTCTAAATACTGCTCTTGGTGCTGGTTATCCCAGTGAGCTCAAACTGAAGGTGAAAATAGTTTGTGGTAGCAGCAGAGGAAACATTTACAATTTAGCTTGTAATCTAGTTATAAACCCAAGAAATCCATATAGTATTAGAGTTATTCTGGTTAAAATTTTGTAAGTTTAGTCACCGGTGTTCCTCTGTCCCCAGAAAGATTTGTTTGTTATTATTTTTCTTTCTAATTTTAGAACACATCCTCTCATTTTTATTACTATTTTTTGAACATTTTTTTTTTTCTTCTAAGCTAATTAATACCATCTAGAACTGTCTAGTAATATGAATCTGGATAATGAGCAATCAACAAGATTTTTATTCTTGGTAATTTTTATAAGGAGTAAGTAGCAGGTGATGCTCTTTTTAGTACCAGCCTAACATGAGGAGACTTGTTTGGGAATTTTCTTACATTCATTAAACATATTAGAGATACTCAGCCTGCCAAATTTTTGTTTACATATAGAACAGTGTTGGAACAGTTTTGGAGTGTTAGAACAGAAAGATACAGGATCTTTAGGAAGCCCAGGCATGGATGATGAGGAAATGGTGTTGCTCTCTGTCAATGAACATCTGGAGTTCATGGAGCTCCACCTGGGGATGGATTAGGAGCCAACCAAGACTTCGTAGGTCAGGATTAAATGATGGCAGGGATAGGTGACCTTGTAGTGGGTATATGCCATAGGTCACCTGTCCAGGAAGACCAAGCAGATATGGCCCTCTCTCAGTAGATAGGAGCAGCCACATGTTTGAAAGCCCTAATCCTGCTTCTCTCTGATGGAGAGCAAACACAGAAAGGCATAAGCAGTTTCAGTGGTTCCTGGAATGTATTGGTGGTAAATTCTTTCTCCAAGTGATAGAGGAGATGAGAAAGGTGTGATTTTGAACCTTGTTCTCACCAACACGAGACTGTTGGATAATGTGAAGTGCAAAGGAAGCCTTGGATGCAATGACCATGAAATAGTAAAATTCAAGGTACTTAAGGCAGCAAGTAGAGCTGACAAGAAGCTCGCAACCCTGGATTCAAGGAGAGCAGACTTTTGCCTCTGAAAGAATCTGCTTGGTATAGTACCATGGGATAAAGTCTTGGAGAGAAGAGTGTCCTAAGAGAGCTAGTTTGTGTTCAAGGGTCACCTCGTCCAAGTTTAGGAGTGACACATCCCAACAAAAAGGAAGTCAGGCAAAAACACTAGGAGGCCTGCATGCTTCAAAATTTGTTCTTAAATTCTGCTTTTGCTTGAAAAACTGTATAGTATTTTACAAAAGAAAAAAAAAAAGTAGTTGTTCAGTTACTTAGATCTGTTGTGACAATATTTATTATTATATGGTAATAAACTCAGTGAAATATTAAGTTATATTACTGTTTTCACCTTCTTTCTTTTCACCCCAAGCTCAGCTTTGGTTACCCTGAGGTATTGGTGTTCCCTGTCTTGTTCAAGAATGAACATAAATTGCTGGCAATAGTATTTTGGGCAGTATTGCAGAGGGTAACTTTACTTGAAAAATAAAACTCTCCAGTGCAACATCAATTGTGCAGAAAGTCCCAGATGCATGCAAATGAATGCAAAAGGTTTGGGTAATTTTTGCTAGTAAAACAATTTGGAAGACTGTTCTCTGTGTGGGAAGATGCCAGCCTGTGAAATACTGTGATGAACTGTTAGGTTGAGTTATTCCATAAGGAACTCAGCAATGGAGGAAGTGCCTCAAGATTTGGTAAATAATGTTGAGGTTTAATTACTTCCCTACAATATGTCACAGTCAGTATTTCCAGACTAGTATTTATTTTTCCTCCTTGAAACTCAGTCCATTAAATGTTTTTAGTAGTGTGATATGGCTTGAAAATTAGATTGAATTTATAGACACATAGTTAAAAGATTTTCATGCCTTTCCTAATGATTAAAGGGGAAAAAAAAAAGAGGATTCTGCCATTCTTTGATGTATGGTGGTACCATCTACAGCTTAATTGCATGGAACTGACTCTACTCCTTATTTATAAATTATTTTTCCAGACAGCATTAAGATGCAATCTTCTTGCATTTTTCATGTGGATTTTAAGGTTTCAGATTTATTTCTATTTTCTGCTCTTGAAGTATATTGATATTTTACTCTTATTTCTCTTATATACAGTGGTCTTTATCTAATATTTCAATTGATCCTCTCTGTCACCACTCTTTAATTTCTGACTGCCAATCTTATCTATGCAAAAATAATGTATGGATTGATGGGATTATGTATAATATAAACAGTGATGTGACAATGTCTACACCATTGAAACTGAGAAGTGGGTGTGTTTGGGGCTATTTTTTTGTTTTTCTCTCCCTCTTAGTTTGTTTTTAATAATACATTTACTGTAGGTACTAACTTGATTTTTACATTAGTAAGTGCAGAGTCTGTCCCTACTGCTTTTACTTTCTCTCACATCCACTTTTTCAAATGTATTGCTTTCACTGATGACTTTTGCCTGAAAATTTGGAGGCAGTGTGCCTAATTACTATCTAAAAAAAGGAGGCATTGTTAGCTCTCTTATTCTGTTGAGTCATTACCTTCAGTTACTTGCAACATGACAACCTTCTAGATTGGACTCCTTCTTTGACTTCCTGAAATCCCTCCCCCAGGCCAATGGCAGCAGTTGAATTGCAAGAAACGGGAAAATTAGGCTGGTAATCTATGTACTCAATCAAAAATTCTTAAATAATTTTTCATAGGGCCACAAATGTGAAAGTATCTCTGAATTTATGAAAAGAAACAGTTTTCCCATAGTCTACCATGGAACACCTTTTTTTTTTTTTTTTTTTTTTTTTAAATGATTAAAGCAATACATTCTCAGAAGTGCCAAGTTTACACAAGCATTGAAAAAGTAATAAGGGATTTTCTCTCAAAATGAGCTCTTGAAATGGTGATATTAGTATTAGTGCTAGAAATGCTTTATTCTTGACATCACTAAAATTATTGACTAGTTGACACACTGATGTTGGCTTTGGTTTCACAGATGAGTTGCTGATTTAACAATTGGCACGTGTCTTTATGTTAGTACTTCCCTTTAAACAACACAAAAGCCTCATTCGATGAAGGATTTTATTATTGTAGCTTAGAAGCTCATAAATGAAATATTATGCAAAATGGGTGCCACAGTAATTCTTTATTAACATGATTTCAAAGGAAGATTTTTCTGATATTAATTCAATCAACTTCAGTGATACATAGACATATAAAAAAAGCAGCCTTTATTTTATTGCCATTTTAGCCCAGGCATCTAAAATTCATATGGTGTATGTGGATAGGCAATGAGCCTTTGTTTTTTGACTTATTTATTCATTTATATTGGAAAAGGGAATTTTGCTGTCATTTCTATGTGTTTTGAGGTAGGTGGGTATCCCAAACTTAAAATACTTAAAACATTAAAACAAAATTGTAAGCTGTGGCTCTTCACACAGTATTCATGTAGCCAAAAGATAAGCTCAAGCCTGTGTTTCCTCCAGTAACAGCTGGAAAGCTGAGTAGCTGCTGAGAAAACACTTAGTGTCCTAAGAGCACACAACAGCATCAATTTGATTTTTCCTTTCTTTGTTACATGGAAGAGGTAGGAAAGTTGTGCCCACACTTTAAAAGCTCATTTTTTCCCTCTCGTTTTACTTTAATAAAGTACTGAAAGGGACCTGTTCCCGAAAACAGAATTACCATTTCTGGCATTACAGCATTGTTAGAAATGTATCTAAACAAAAATGGTAATTGTTATACCACAATGCTTCTCAGAATATAGTGTACACATAACTGGAAGAATTGTAGCTGTGTTTCTAAATTGCAATCCCATGATTTGGTTCTTGTGGTATTCTATAGGCAGCAGTGAAATTTGGGTTGTTGTTTTATTCATTTAAGTGTGGCAGAAACACTTTGGTACATGTGATAGTATATTGGTGTCACTCAGTGATGTTATGCAGAAAAATCCTTCATTGGATTGGAAGTTGTCTGTTACAACGCTTCCTCCAATTCAGAGACATGTCAAGTCATTCACCTACTTACTAAATGTACTAGAACTATCACTTTGTTTTGAGATTTCTAAGAATATATTGACAAGGAAGGTGACAACCTGTGATCACATGGAGAAAGATAATGAGATTTGGAGCAATAATACTAGTGGTTGGGAGTAAAAAAATATTTGTCTCATCGAAGTGTCGTCTTGTGGCCATAGCCTTTTTGCAGTTTGTGGATGAAACAGATAGGAATGCATGTGTGCTACAGCAAAGCAGTCATACTATGGCAAAACAAAGCATCTTTTCCTTTCCTATTTTTTTTTTTTAATTATAGTTCATATTTTCTTAAAGGGTTTTCCATGACATCACAGCTTTCCGAGTCTGTGCTTTTCCAACCAATCACTGGTACTGGAGTGCATATCATGGTCTTTGAATGATTCTTGTCCCATGACAAATGGCAGTTCTGAAATTTACATCTAAGTGAGGACAGATAAAGAGAATGAAGTGTGCTTCCTAAACAGTGTTTCAGTAAGTAATTTTTTCCGCCCCCTATACATTTAATATTTCCATGATTCTTTCAAAAGCTAAGTACTTATTTCCCAATAGGTTTTGCTACAGAAGTTGTAACACCTAATTAAAAAATATTTTTTCTTTGTTCTTTTGGATGTCGTGGGAGTCAGAATTCCTGATGGAAAATACCCATGGGGGTGTGTGTGTGTGTGTGTGTGTAATCTGTCAGATGTAACCTACTCCTGGCAAACATTTCTAAAACCTTCGCCAGTATCTCCAATTTTAGAGCAGTCATCGTGACACATTACAGTGGCTGAATTGCTAATGGCATTGTCTAATTGTACTGTTTAGGCTAGCTGTATATATAACATTTTGTAAGCAGGAAGTTTGTGCTCAGGCAAGTCTGAATCAGGGCCTTACAGCCCTGTTAACTGTTCTACCACCCTATAACCTGTAGTCATCTCCTTTAAGTAACTATGTGTAGGAGGTTGCCTCTTTGGAGTTCTGCTGCTGCTTATGCAAATTCATTAGGAATTTAAGTAGTGCATAGGATTGAAAAAATATTAACTTTTTATTTTTCATAATCTGTCATTTTCCATACTTGTATATAGCCATTTGTACACTGGCAATAATAATTTTATTTAAAATGCACTAATTCTGTATCTCCTGGTTGTCTCTAAATATTTGTAGAAATTCAAATGAGAATGCTGTGCACTGAAACCCCACACAAACACCCTCCCCCCCACACACATAAAAACAACCAACAAAAACTTAGTATCCAGAGAAATAGCAGAATTTGATATTTCTCACCTTATACTTGTAGTTAGAACATGCTTTCCATGAGGAAGCCTCTTCATGTCTTTATTAACAGGTCATTCCTATGGAAGGATTACTTTATTTTAACATCTGAATCAAGTGGACTATTT
Source organism: Dryobates pubescens (assembly GCF_014839835.1). Taxonomy (NCBI): domain Eukaryota; kingdom Metazoa; phylum Chordata; class Aves; order Piciformes; family Picidae; genus Dryobates; species Dryobates pubescens. Next base: position 27,077,272 of record NC_071622.1, on the reverse strand, counting down.
TTCTGCATAACTTGTTTGTGTTTTCATTCTTTGTTAAAGTCATTTTTTATGAGAAGCATGCAGTTAAAAAGCCAAATAAAACCTACTGTTTGTGGATTTTTGAATGGTTTCCAAACCTGTCTTTCCCTTTTATTCATTCTAGGAATTAGATGTTTCTTAGACAATCACAGCCTACCTACTGAATATCTGCCTGTATTTCTAAATGATGATGAATAAATTCATGAGTATACATGGTCATAGTAACAGGCTGAGAAGAATGCGTTTCTGTCTCATTCCTTTTTATCTTTGTATATTTTGCAAGAGTGGAAAGTTGTAATGTGAGTAGGTTAAATGAATTAAGACTGCAGATTTTTGCTTCTGCAGGGTTGGACACTGGCTGAGTTTTGCAAGCAATATAGGAGTTTATTTTCCATCGCCAAATATGTGGTTATTATATTTGATTATATGTTAGACCTGTTTTATTGTGCTTTTATTGCACCCTGAAGAGATTTGATTTATATTTTAAAACCCTTAAATGTACTTTAGAATATATTAAAAGAGAAAAGATTGTTTGTAAGGTATTGAATTTGCTGAAAATAATGTGGGGGGGGACTAAAGTATTGTATTGAATACACACATAAAGTCTGAATTAGAGCTCTATGTAACTCATTTATCCAGAGCCAAATACACTTGAAAATGATATTAGAGAAAGATCCAGACCCCAAATATGCACAATATTTTCAAGCTGCATATCCATAACACACCTGCAGGTTAGCTAAATTCCTCAGCAGAGAAAGCCAGAATTTTCAGTTGGCTTTTCTAGGGTTTTTTTTGGTTTTTTTTTTCCATTATAAATCATATTTACCAACTATAAATATGTTTGCACATATGCACAGTCTGCATTTCTACCATGGATATGACAGATTAATGAAATCTACTTTATGTAGTATTTCACTGACAGACATGGTACTCAGCACATCACCAGATGCTAATGGGGAAAGAGAAGCTACAGGGTTTGTGCTTTTTGCCTTCTTTACCTGTGAATCTGTGCTGTTTCATAGGATCTTAGAATTGTTAGGGACCTCAAGGATCGTCTAGTTTCAGTAGAGCTGTATGCCTCAGCCTGAAATGGACTCTGAAGCCATCTCAGAATATGGTTTGTCACAATATTTCACAGGTAGATTATGGTGAAAGATGGTGATTTCAGTTTTCTGGTTTATGTTAGCCTTACAAAAATATGACATAGAGCATCACTGCTTTATGAGAGCATTATATGATTCGTCCTTCAGTTATGGTCCTTTACTAGTCATTTTGATGCAATATGTGATCTCACATAAAGTCATCAGTAGTCTTAGAATTGGAGAATTTGCTTCAAGAATTTCTATGCAATTTTTAGCTTTTCTGTAAGTTAAAGACTAGTTGCCAACCTTTAGGTTATCATAGATGACCAACCATGTGCCTCTGAACTGTTCATCATTAATACCTGCTTTCAGGTATTTAAGCATATAATTTGGGTTGGTGAGATCCATTTATGAAGCACTATGAGTGTTTTAACAGTAATTATGCTCTCCATGTTAATGAACTGTTCTCCAAGTAAAAATAGAACATTCATGTTTGGTTGATGTTTAAATAATTTTGCTATCAAGAAGAATAATAGGATTGACACTGACAACTTCCCTAATTACTGTACTTGACAAAAAGCCAATGCTAATTAGACTTACAAATTTGTTTAAAAAAATATATTACACTGTTTGTGATCAGCATAATATGCCTCAGCTGAAACTGAGTAACTACATATTTGGTCTTTACAAGGAAAGGGAAGTATCTGCCCTTTTAAAAATTTGAGTAAAACAATGAATACAATCCTGAATTTTAATTTTCTATATGGGCTCTTGTGAGAGTAAACAATTTAAGAGAATTTTATTCAAAAACTTTTCAATTCCTTTCTTAAGGAATTTACTATTCTATTAACTATTTCTAAATTAACAGGTAGTAGGAGTAGCACAGACTTAAAACTGTATCTTTAATTCCCAGAATTTCACCCTAAAACTTTGGTATTAAGTGCTTAAACACCTCCTTCAAAATCTCTCCTAGCTAAATTCTGTAATTCAGTGTAGAAGCAGATACCACATCGAGACAGTTGAACATGTCCAGAGAAGGGCAACAAGGCTAGTGAGAGGCCTTGAGCACAAGCCCTGTGAGGAGAGGCTGAGGGAGCTGGGATTGTTTATCCTGGAGAGAAGGTGGTTCAGGGGAGACCTCATTGCTCTCTACAACTACCTGAAGGGTGGTTGTAGCCAGGAAGGGGCTGGTCTCTCCTCTCTAGCAACCAGCACCAGAACAAGAGGACACAGTCTCAAGCTGCACCAGGGGAAGTTTAGACTCGAGGTAAGGAGAAAGTTCTTCACAGAGAGAGTCATTTGCCATTGGAATGTGCTGCCCAGGGAGGTGGTGGAGTCACCATCCCTGGAGGCGTTCAAGAGGGGATTGGACACAGCACTTTGTGCCATGGTCTAGTCATGAGGTCTTGGGTGACAGGTTGGACTTGATGATCTTTGAGGTTACTTTCAACCTTGGTGATACTGTAATGCTCTAGGGAGCTGTTGGAAATGTTCATAATCTCTTCCTTAATGCCTCTAGTTTCAAAAGGCACTGAGAAAAGGGTGAGGGCCTGAAACTTTCTCTTCCCACCTGACAAGGATATCAGAAAATGCAACACTTGAAGGAAAAAACCCAAAGTGCTCAATTTGCACTGAATCATGATGATTTCACTGTGACTGCCTAGGTATGCAATTATTTAGAAAGCAGACCAAAAGGACTGATTCTTAAAGACTTTTTAAAAAAAATTGTCTGCTTCTGGAGGTACAGGAAGTCAAAGGAATCCAGACTGGCTCATGTATGTATGTATTTATTTATTTTAAAAGCTGATAAGTGGTAGCAGCATTTAACCCAGGTGTGCTGACAGTGGTTAAAATCACTTGCAGTTCTTGCACAAGCTGATATTCAGATTTTGAATTTTTCTTAGGCAGCCTGTCACATCCAAACATTTAGTTGAGTCTACTGTAGGGATGCAGGTCCAGACTTAATTCTAACATGAATAGCCCCTGGAAGCAAGTATTTGTAGTTATATGGCAATGGTGTTCAATCACCCCAAAGGCACTACAAGCACAGCTTCCAAGCCAAGATGTTAGCAGGTGAAGGAGCTTATTACATTACACAGCAAAGTTATATACTCTCTTAGAAAGCATACGTGTCACCTTAATTGGCTATTTTCTAGTGGCACGTGTGTAATTAAGGCATACAATAGGTTAAAATAACAAAAAAACTTTTCAATACATCCAACCATATTCTACCAAGTCTTTCTTCTTAGTTACAAGATATTTACATTCTTTTTCTATGTCAAAGATTAAACATGGCCTTCTCTAACTCAAGAAAGGGCAAATCTTCCCCTACATTTCCCCTTTTCTTTCTCAGTTATTGATAGGGTGTGTGTTCCTAACTCAATGGCAAAACACAGCTGTTGCAAAGCTATCCAAAACCAACCCACCTCCTACAAGTATTTTGTGTCTGGATGAAGATTCAGCGTCTAGCAGTGGAAGTTCCAGAGTTGCAAATTCATAAGGACTTAAAGGGGCCATTACATGCTTTCGGTGTTCTCATAGACAGCTCTGGTGGCAGTGTTTGAGTATGGAGCTGTCCAGCAGTTAAGTTTAGCCCAGGCTGGCAATACAGCTCTTAGACTGTCTGGTCACAGAAATAGACTGCAGCTTCCAGTCACAACTAAGTTTTTTGTCTCTAACTCCTTTTCATCAGAGTGGATAACTTTGCTGGCTTTCTATATTGCTCTATGAGACAACATGTATATTCTATTTTCATTTTTCTAATTTCCTTTGTACTTCTGTTGCAATACATAGCGCACAGATTTAGTGGCTCATGGAAACAATAACATGCTAGTTTTGTAACCCTTCATCACCCTTCCCTGTAGTAGTAATAGAAGAGAGCTGAATTCTTCAGCATCACAAGTACATGACATATCCTGTGTACTTTTCTGTTGATAATTGGATTTTTCTTTGAATTTATAATTTTGATTGTAGTAGGTGGGAAAAAGAGTTAAGGAGTGGCAAGAAACAATCCCAGAATAAACTACTGGATTATGTGATTTGATCAAAGATTTCTGAATAGATATGAAGCATTTTTCATTATTTAGAGTAAAATAAGCAAATTCTATTTTTTTAAATATATTTCACATTGGTACTATTTTCAGAACCATTTCATAGTAAACAAGATCTGTACTGATTCTACTGCTCTTGCAGAGAAATAGGAGCTATGATCACACCTGCAAGTTTCCTTGTTCCGTGAATAATTTGAAGCAACTGTGTGTGTGTAACATATGCTTTGCCTTTATCATTAAACATATGCTTTGCCTATGACTAAAGGAGAAGCATCTTTTACAGCAGTCACAAAAACAAGTCCTTCTATGAGAATGTAAGGCAAAAATGCAAGTCGTATTATTTGCTCTTTTCAACTTGTACTGATATTTATATTTTTTTTTTTCAGAAATTCCAAGGAATTCCTGCAGAGATTGTAAATTTTTAGCCTAGCTCCTCTCAAGTAGAATCAACTGAAGGGAACAATCAAGCAGCATTTGTTAGTAAAAATAGCTCTGTACTTCATTTGATGTTGCCAGCTTTTCACAGAATACACAGGAAATAAATGATTCTACTGCATCTCTGAGATCCTCATGCAGTTAAATTTAACATTATGCCTTTTTGCTACATTTTTCTATCTTTTTACAAAACAAGGGATTCAGTCTTTCCTAAGCTTCATAAACTTCAGTGGAGCTGAAAATTGGTTCAGCTCCATTTATCTCAATAAAATTACACCTATTTACCCTAGCAGACTTCAGTGAATATGGCTGAGACATACTTTACCCAGGACAGATCATTACTTTTATTCATTTCTGTCAGTAATATAGTTAAGAGAAAATAAATATCTGGTCAAGAAGGGGATTTCAGTAATACAAAGTAGTTAAACGATCAACTTAACACTTTATTTTAGTATTATGTGTTTAAAGCAAATGGCATTGGAGATGTTTATCATGCAAGAAGTTAATTACTTTCAGTGAAGCTATTTTCAGCGTGAGTTGTACATAATGCTTTTAAGTTATTATTTTTGACCTGATTTTTCAGATCAATGTTGAGCCTTTGATTTGCAATGTGTCTTTGCTTATTTTAAGAAGGATTTGACATAGTACACCTACTCTTATTGTTACATGTGTGTCAAGAACCTACACAGGTAGTTGTTATACTAGATTGAGGAAATGCTGCCTTTTCACTTTTATTTTTCATAGTGATAGTCAAGTAACCATTCTTCAAACAAGTAGAAATCACTCAATGTTATCTACTGTAATGGGCTTTTTATTTATTATGCCTTTACTGCTATTGTTTTTTAAATGCAGGAAAATATTCAGGTCAGCATTCTATCTGTAATTGACAAATATTTGCTTATTATATTGTCAGAAAGGATAGAGATGTATCTGTTCTGCCATTTTGTAAATTCTCTGCTGTTAAGAGACAACTGCACTGGAAAGTATGGCTAGGAAGGTCATTTGGAATTTTTGAACAGTAAAAATCTTCTTGAAGAAATTAACTGAAATGGTGACAAATGCCAGAAAGTTAGCAGGATTTGGTATTGTGCTTTAGCCTGTCTTCTTCAGAAATGCAATGGTCAGTAGATAAACTATGTTGTAATAGGTTTAAAAATTAAGGTTATGAAAATAGATATTATTAGTGGTGTAGTATAGTATACCATAGTATAGTGGTATATCTAGTATTTACTTTCTTGACAAGCATGTTTTACAAATTTAGAAGCAAAGACAAAAAAATAGGTAAATATGTAGGTAGGTAGATCCATTAAGAGAGATATTTTTATTAGCCTGGTTTATTGTTAATTAAAGAATGCATTTGCATGAGATGTTATTTTAGTTTGTATTATATACCTGACTTCTGCAAATGAGTATACTCTAAAAAGAAGGACTTGACGATGCAGACGTGCAGAGGACTGCATGTGTAGCCAAACAGCCTATGATTGTTTTTTTTCCCCAGTACTAGAAGCAACATCCAAATATACAAATGCACTAAAAACATGGTAGAGCATTACCCTGTATATGAATGTTACTGAAGAAAGAATGCTACGTGAAATATTGATTTGTGTGTTGACATAAACAGAAAATGTACAGTAATGGCAATCAGAAGGGAAGAGACTGAGTTCAGGCGGAGCAGTGATCTGAAGTGCCTGCCTTTCTGGGTGGTAGTTGTGGAGCAGATAGAGGCCTTTCTTTCACTTTCTTGTCACATTCAGTCCTCCTTTTGATATATTCCATCATTAAATACTTTTTAAATGATATGTACATTTTGCACTTCACTTTTAAGTTTGAGATATCTGCCATTAAATGTTCTAATGTTGTCTTGGTATGGCCATTAGAAATCACTTGCAAGATTAACGCAAAAGAAGAATAAACAAGGATGCACAGAATGTTTGCAAAAAAAAAAAATATATTTTTTTTTCCCCCCTGCACTTCTGTGCTTGCAAAATCCTTGTTAACTTCACAGACTACATTTGGAGTTGCAGGCAAAATTCTTACTCAAAATGTAAGTAGATTTTAGGTTCTGTGGTTTTACAATTTGTATTTGCTGGGGGAAAAAAACAGGAGAAAGGATTCACTTCATCTCCTTAACTGGAAAGCAGATTAGTTTCTGTTTTTGATAAAAAACATTGAGAAGGAAAAAAACATTTGCTGCTGTTGATCACAGAGAGGGGAGAGCAAGCAGTTTAAGTCTGTTTGGAGGAAATAGAGGTTGAGTTCATTGTGGAGTGAAGCAGATTTGCCTAGTATGGAGTAAGAGATTTTTGGGACCAAAAGTTTGAGTTCTGATGCTGTTTCCTTGTATGTACAGTCACAGAGAAGAATCAGTATCTTATGATTAAAAATTCTGTGGATTATTTCACTGAAGAGGGATTGTATGGATGTGTTCCCTTAGCATCAGGATATAGAATCGTTAGCTCTGTCATGGTTTTCCTGGTGGAAGGTTTAAATCACTTCCACTTTTCTATTTAAAATATTTTTTTTGGAGGATGCTGTTAAAGATACATTTTGTTCCTGTATCATTTTTTACCATTAAATAATATTGAAAGATTTCATTTGGGTTGGGAATAGGCAGGAAGAAGCAGCTGTGAACATTGAGTTCTGTGATAGAATCACATGTTTCTATCTCTAAAAGCCTGGCTTGCATGGATTATTTTTCATATGGTAGGTTAATTTTTTATATGGTGCTGCTCCATTTTTGAGATTTTTTTTTTTAATTAATAAATCTGTTATACAGTTTATGATACAGTGAATGCAAAGAAAAGGATGTTGAGCCTACTCTTAAACTGCAGACAAGTGAGACAAACTCATCGCGTATTTATGACATAAAATACCAATGGATCTCAATATGAAATTTTGAAGAAAGCTTCTCAGATATGTGTTTAATGAAAGGGTGTGGTAGATTGAGACTTACTCTGTAAATATCAGTGCTATTGAGACATGGCCAATTAAAGGAATATGGGCTTTGGAGAGTTTGACGTGTAACAGTCGTCGCAGAGGTAGCAAGAAATAGCAACATCTGGGAAACTTATTACAGTTAAAGAATCATCAATAATTCTCTCATTAGATTGATTTTTTTTTTCTGGTTTCCTCCTTCCACTTTGAAATGCATAACTGGTACTGTGTAAGCCACAAAACGCAGTCCTTGTCCTGTATAGTTTGTGAAAGCTTCCTTGTAACAGATTTAGTTATGCACATTTCTAGTGCTCTGATACCTACCCATCACCTTCAGCTAATGTAGACCTGTGTTGTGGGTTAAGAGTTGGGTGTCAACTAATTTTGTCTTGGGTTGAGCCTCCAGCTCAGGAAAGAATGTGGAATTTACCCCTTGCTACACAGCCTTGCTACATAGCAAGAAATACAAAAATGGCTCCCCCATGCTGCAAGCAAAAGCAAAAGCCATGTGCCTGGAGCAGAGAGAGCAAACTGTGGCTCTCTATTTAACAGAATGCAATAACGTATTACAATATCCTGTGCCTCCCTCTTGAGATGAACTTTTTTACCCCCTCGGGATGACTTTTCATTTTGTGGTTTTACAATTAACCCTTAACCTACAATGTTCTGTTTACATCCTTTAGCTGGTATGAGTATGCTGTTCCCCTCTACCTCTCCACTTAATTTTTGTGAAATGGTTTTAGCCCAAGTTCAGCAGTAATATTAGAAAATGCCACTGTACTTAATGAAAACAGCTGTCAATCATGCATTGCCTCCATGGCATCTAGAACTCCTTTCTTGGAAGGTAACATGTACCGAGTACACCTTTTAGTGTAACACAGGAAGCTCTAGCCATTGAGATAAACCATGGGATGTGAATCATGTCTCACTGGAGCCTCTGTAGTATCACCACTGGTTTGGTAATTACATTTTTCTGGAATTATTACTTTTTTTTTTTTAATGAAATGGTGACCTTTCAAAAAGCAAATAATTTCTCAGAGAAAGAGTTGTGTTGTTTAAAGTAGCTTTTTCTGTTAAGATATTGAGAATAACCTTTAAATGAAAATGCTTTCGGTCATCTTTTAATAGCCGTTGAAGGTAACAGAATTGTCGTGTTTTATCCTAGTGCATGAGTTCAGTGATACATACTTTCTGTTGTTGAAAGGAAGTGAAAAGAGTTAGTCTTCATTTATTACAGTTGCATGATTTATATTCTGAAGGTCACCTGCAAATTACAAGGAAGAATTAACTGGTTTTGTTGCTGAAACAAATGGTAATATTTCTCAGGAATTTACTCTTATCCTACTCAATCTTCTTTGTAGCATTTATTGCAATAAAACCAGTCTGTACTGGTTGTTAGTTATTGAGGATACAATCATGTAGATGTCAAGGAAACACCTGTGGTCCACATGGAACTACTTTATTTTAATACTAAGCTGTAAACATCCTCAAGATGTTTACAATGACAAATAGACACTTATCACTGTTCACTCACTGCATGCTCTTTCTTGAAAATGTAATTCTTCCAGAATATTTGCAAGGATGACTGTTAAAGAGTAATTTATCAGAGGTTTTACATTTACCTTGGAATAAATGATACAGCATATGGGAGTGATATAAAGGAATTATCAGTGGTAAATTTGATTTGAACTCTGTTGGGTGAGTGGAATGACCTTTCAGCTGGTGGAAATAATAGGCTTTCAAACAGCGTGTTTTTCTTATTAGTGTAAGAAAAAGGGTGGTGGTTGTTTTGATAGCTCTACCCACAGCATCTTGTTGCAGAAGCTAAATCTTCTGAAATCTTAGTAACTAAAGTAAAGCAGATGAGCATGGAATTTCTTAAGGTTTGTTCAAACTAACTTTCATATAATATTGGTCCACAAAAGAAGTGTGATCTAACCACAAAGAAATCCTGTGAAAGGCTTCAGTGAAAGCACGTATGTTAGCTCTTTTTAAACTTTTTGGAACAGAACCATTGTTTGTCAAATCTTCTTATCATAACTCTAGGCAATTTCATTGACTTGACTTCTTGTTATCTTTCCCTACAGCAAGATTCTCTGTAAACGTTTATTACATGTAAGCAGCACAAAAGTGTAAATATAGAAGCTTAATCCAGCTCACAGTAGAAACTTAGGCAGAAACAATATTATAACAACAAACAGTAATACTAAAGGACATTAAAGATGCCATTAATAGGAGCCAGGCAGCACCTGCTGATTAAAGCTATGCAGGGAAAGCAAGAAGAGCCCTGGACTGAATGCTATTTTTTCCACTCTTTAGGTAGTTAATATGCTTATTATTAAAGAATACTGTGGTTCATCTGAGGGCAATATAGAACTAGAAGCATGGTTGCCTGATTAATTCTCTTTTTGTTTCTTTTTATTATAATGTAGGAATTCCTAAGATAACAAATATTTTCACATAGAAAATGATAACCTCATACTGGTGTCCTCTGAGACACACTTTTAAAAAGGTCTTTTGTGACCCTGGGCAAATTATTTCACTTGTTCAGTCAGCATTTATATTTTAAAATTTTTATAGCCTGATCTGTTAGGAAAACAACCTAAGGCAAGGAATTTTTCTTACTTTATGCTTGCGTGGTAGCCAGTACAATATGATATCCAATGGGTAAGTATGACTGAAATGCAATTCAAATTGTAATAAAAAAAACCCTAGGTCAAAAGCAGCTCTGCCTGTGGTATGAATCTCTGCACAGTCAATGGAAAAAGCCTAGACATTAGATCTGTGCTCACTATTCCCAAAAGATGATCATATTTTCACATATGGTCAGTTGAAAAGAATAAACTTAAATTACTTTAGGTACCGTTTCTCTCCACAAGTCACCTAAGTAGTTTTTTGTTATGGTAGTAATTATTTTGTTTGTTTCACCTATTGATATATTAATATCACCTACTGCTCTGTGAACATTGCCTACACAAGAGAAACTGTTTGCCATCCACTGGAAGCAAAATATCTCCCTGCTTCATTTTTTGTAGTAATTCTAGGCATTCAGTTGTAAAAGCAGTGAGCTACAGTTTGTGATATCAGGGTAACCTTTAAGGGCAGTGTCCTAATTGGGTTGTGTAGTGTATACTCAAGTGGAGCCAGATGAGGTGAAGAATCCTGTGTCATTGATTAAATATTAGACATGATTAGGATATGTGTTTATACACTGTCTTCTGTGGATGTTATGGAGTCAGACTAATCTGGGAATCCAGAAGTGAAGGAATTGCAGCAGAGAGACGTGCATGATGAGACTTCCCACCACACGGGGACAGATGAGGAAATCCTGTGGAACTTGAGCTGGGTATAGAAACACTCTAGGATCTGTAATGTAACATTCAATTTGCTTTTTAATCTATTATATTTCACATCCCATCTTCTCCCCACTTTTTCCTTTTCTCTGCTGACCATAAGACCTTCTCTGCTTTGAGATAACTCTTTTTTTCTCACCCAACTGCTCATGTCTGCGAGTTGTTGCATGTTAAATCTCAGTAGTGTATTTACAAAATGCAATTACTTAACATATTTCTGTGGTGGATCAAACACGGATTGAAAACTGTATAATAATAGCTTTCCCGGTCTGAAGTTTAATCAGATAGATTCTTGAATCTGAAAAACACAGGGGTATGTTCTCAAGAGCCTCATAGGTACAAATACAGGCTAAATCAGAAAAGAGTGGTTGGATTATGTGTTCATAGGCTCTTTACTATAGTGCTTTAGGTTTCTTTCTGCTTGCTTTGGAAATTTATAGGGGTTTTTAAATAATTTTTTCTTCTTATAACTACAATTTTGTCCACCTCACTCTTTTCCTTCTAATATTTCTCCTCCCAATATTTATTTTGTGTCTTCTTTGTATATTAAAAACATTTGGTTTATCTATATCATATGTCTTTCTCAGTTTTTGATTTATGTTTTAGGGAGGAGGTTGTATGTCAACATTGAAAATGGTGTTGAATTTGGTATTTTAGTGAGTCAGAATGGATTCCCCCCTTATGTCTTCCTTTTCCGTGGAATCTTTGTGGTCTTTTTTTACCTTACCAAAATTGTTGCCTCATGATTTAATGCTGCTGGATAGTGATCAGTGGGACATCATTTTATTGCCTGTTTGTATATCATTACCTATGCCACAAGCAGCTCCATAACTGCTCCTGCAGTTATCATTGCAGAACCAGCAGAGGGAGAGAGCAAAAACATCCTACTGTTTTTCTAATTTTCCTATCTGTCCTATGTAAACATTGTCATTTTTATTAAAGGAATAATTTATTGACTGCCCTTTAAAATAGGGCAATGACAGCCTTTGTAAGAACCAAATTTTTGTTGTTGTTGTTTGTATTTTTTTCATTAAAAAAAATCCAAACAGACAAAAAAAAAAAAAAACAAATCCACAAGTTCTAATTTCTCATTCAGTCTTTGGCTCTGAAGATATACTTGGCCATTGTTGAAGAAAAGTCAAATATCTAAAACATATCAATCATTGAAATCAAGGCAAGTGTTCATATTCCACATCAAAATGCCTATATGCAGTTTCACACATGCATTTAATAAATAGAAATCCAACAAACTGTATAATAAATGCATGGACTCCTTCCAGAATGACAGTAACATTTCATAGATTTAGTTAGATCAGAATGTTGGCTTGTCTAACTTATGATGCCTAGATGTGTTTTCTTATTAGAAATTATATTTTCAGCAATAACAAGGTTTTTAAAGACACACCAATAATATTGTTTGAGATATAATATTGTTTGAGATATCGGAGAATATCAACCCAGTAAAAGATACTGTGACTTACAACTGTCACTTATCTGTGCAATAAATTCCTGTGTATTATTTGGACATACTAATTTCTATATTTCCTGTTCTTGCTGCGTTGCACTTGTCCTACTGACTACCTGACTTATCACTTCAGTGTTGGTCTGGAATTGTGCTACTGCTGTGGGGTAATCTAAAATTAACAGTGTTATGGGGAATGCATGCCTCAGGGCATGCACTCAAACTGTGGTTTAGTAAGTGTGTAATAAACAGGTTAAGCTATGATATATGGTCCCAGAGAGATGTGCAGGGACTTGATGTAGGAGTTAGATGGCATGTCATAAAATGCTGCAGTGTTGCCTTCATCGTCTATAGGTAGTTTCAATTTATTGTCAGAGTTCTTATTTATATTGCATGTATCTGCTGTTCCTAATGATTAATTTACAATCTGTTTGAAACCAATAGGGTTTAGAACAGTTTTATGTGTTCTCTTCACATCATAGGAGTATTATTTAATTTATTTGAGTAGCTCAGCATGCAAAGTCAAGTCAGGTTTAGAGTGAGTGTGTTTTTCTGGTTTGTCTAAATGGTCTATAATGAATAGCATTAATTAGTTTGAGGAAGGTTTAAATACATGCACTTTTTGATTTTATTTGACATTACAAAATATGCACCCAGGAACTGTTGCCAACAGTTGAGGATGAACTGCTGAGGAGCATAGACTGGTTTAGTATTTAGCTTAGGAAAATAATGCAGCAGTCTGTATCTTATTGTATCATCCATTTTAAGAGGTCTCTAATTTTTTTTCTTTAGGAGGAATTTTGAGTATCAGTGATATTTCAATCTGAATATTAATTATTTTTGTCTGAGGCCAGATGAAAACAATCAAGCCTCTGCTGTTGTGATTCCACACCAAAAAAAAAAACCAACTTCTGAAATAAAATTTGGTGAAAGAGTCAAAGGGAACATACAACTTTTGGACCGATAAATCACTGAAATTAATCATGGAAATGAAGAAATCAATGATTGCATTAAATAATTTTGGGGAATAAAAGAAATTTCATAAAATGTAAGCTGTCTCATCTATATTCACTTCCACCCATTAAAATATTGAGAGCCATATTCCTGAGTTTCTGAGGTTTTATTACTTAATCAGAGTGAATACAAATCTTTGTGTTGTTAAGCATAGCTGCTGTTCTTTGGATACATTTGGGACCTTGCAATTTTTAGTTTATTTTGAAGTATTATTCCAGACACAAACAGATATGATGCAGTAAGTACGTCTATAGAGTCTAACATTATTTACTCTACCAACTTATTGCAGAGATGTACCTTACTGTTAATGAGGATGATTTATCTGTTCAGGAACATACTGCATGAATAGGACTTTACAGCTTGGGTTACTATAGTAACACTTCTGTAGTTTTAGGCTCATATTCCAGTATATCTTATTTTATTTTTCAAGTGGCCTTTATGAACATTTTTAAATTAGCTTATCGCTCAAAAACATTTGTGAAGGACTTTTTTATCTCAATATTATTTAATACAGTTGTTATGGCAACAGTATATTTCTCTTGATATTTTACCTATGAAAAGACAGTGGCTGTATCTCAAGCAAATAAGGAGGAAAGAAAAATGTTCATTTATTTCTCTTGCTGCACACACGACTCCATATAACAACAGTGAGTTTAGCATGAGGCATAAAATTCCTTCAGTTAGGCTCTGACATATACAAAATCTTGGTTTCTAAGACTGATTAAAGTGCACAACGATCTTGCTTTTGTAGCCTTTGTGGTGAGATGATTATACAATATGTGTTACTCTGAGACAAATAATATAACAAAGAGCAAGGTATATTGCAAAGACTGTTGTGAAGTATATTAGTAAAGCTGCAAGGAGCAATACTGAAAGTCAAATGAAGCAGCATTGTGCTGATCTAACAGGTCTTACTAGCTTGGGTTATACTCAGGAAGCCTATAGCAAGAAAGAGTCTCCCTGCAAGAGAGTTCTTATCTAGCTGAACACTGTAGGCAAGTAAACAGTGCAAGAAGAGGTGTAAGAGGTGTTATCTTAATTTTACCTTTATTTGGTTACGTTTATTTTGTTTCTCTTTTGGTAGAGACAAGATCCTGAATAGACGGCTATGATATAGCAGCATCTCACAGTCTCTAACACCTTGCAAAGGTTCTTACAAAATGAAAGAATTTACTTTGTGAAAGAAAATTCTTAGATCCTTGGTGTGTCACATCTGTTTATCAGGCAACAGTGTATATATATACAATCCTTCATTCAGGTGATTCAGATGAAATTATATCCTGTAATTAAAATGAATAATTCATACTTGAGAATGGAAGAGTGACTACATGGATAAAAATCTTTCAGCCTTGGAACCATATGTGTGGGTATGGAAATGTAGTTAATACTTTCTGGATAACGTGTTTTAAATAATGTCATAACTGATACTTAAGTTGGTTAGCTTCAAATGCATGGTTTGAATTAAAATTCCCATTACAATAAAAGTATCAATGAGTGCCCCTTCATGGTTTAAGAAATGGTGTTAAAGCCTAGAGTCATATTAGCCTTAATTTAGATTACTTGTTTTTAATAATGAATAAGCTTTTTCTATTGTTTATCTGCAGGTGCCTAATCTTTAATTAAAATGAGCAGAACAGCAATATTAAGAACAATGTGGTATGTCCTGGCCTCAGAGTTATAATAAAATGTTGCAATAATAATTTCTAATGTATATTTGAGTATTACAAACTAAGCTTTTGGATCCTTTACCCTGAGAATTAATCATTACTAGTTAATTGAATCTGTGATCTGACAAGGCCCTATCTTCACCATCAAACAGTCTCTAAATGAATACCGAAAATCTGCTAAAATTTAACTTCTTATACCAGTAAGTGGCACAAGAGTCTGTTCCCTGTATCTCTGCTGAGCAAAGTGATTACTGAACCTTGCAATAATTCAAGTTTTATTAGACTGCACAAAGAATCTTTTTTATTAAGAGGAAGCATATAGCTGAGGGAGGACACTTCAAAGAAAACTAAAAAGGGTCCAGGAAGTAGAAGCAGTAACAGCTGTGTTTAAGGTAAGGCAGAATTGATGTAGTGAAAATTGTCTGCTAAAGCAAAAATGCATTACTGGTTTGTTTTGTTTTTAAAAAGGCTGTGAATTTATCTATTTATCTCTTCTGAAAATAAGTTAAAAATTGAGTAACATAGTAAATACAGTCATTCAGGAGAAATCATTCACAGACAGATCTAGAGTTTGTATGAATTCATGCCATGCTATGATGTCATCTGAGGAGCAGCCTCATGAATCTTTCCTAATTGCATAAGCTCTCAGGTATTCCTGAAATTATAGTTCTAGGTCTTCCTAAATGAGCAATTTTGTGCAAACCTTCCCTCAGTTTTGGTGCTTAGAAAGTCAACCCTGAGGTGTTGGGAATATTGTTTAGAAAAGAGACCAGTACTTTTGGAAAAGAAACTGTCCTGTAAGATACACTTTCAAGAACATGCTACTGTTTTTTTGATCAGGAGATGTGTAGGCAAGAGAGAGATTTTAAAGGTGGAGAGCATCTAGGGCTCACTTCTGCCTGCTATTCACTTGTTTATCTGTAAAATTTTGCTTTCATCAGGAACAAAGGTGTACTAGCCTCTAGGATGAGGCATAAGGATCTTGGAGAGGTCTTGGTGTTAACTTTAGTGGAACTATATTTGAGGGTGTGTTATCAGAATGCTATCTGGTCAAATTTGGCCTCTGGTCAGATTTAATGGTGTGCAACAAAGCAGACTTAAGATATCAGTTGTACCTGTTTCTTTGGAAGTTGAAATTTTCACTCTTATTTGAAAAAATAATATGCAGTGAAAAAAGCTGCATTGATTGTTTTCCAATTTTGCCGAGTAAATAAGATTTTTAGATTTGGAGAGATGTTTTGGAGAGAGATTTGTTATGGTTTTTTCCCTCTTTATGTTCTAACAGTTCTGTTAAACTAGCCTTGCTATGTGGGTCCCAGGCTACAGCAAAGTCCATGTTATTCGATGTCAGTCAAATCCAAGACATTCTTTGTACATCATTCTGGGAGCCCCGTTTCTTCTAAACTCAAACCACTCATCATTTGGAGAATGAATCTTATAAGAGAGTAAAACTTATAGGAGGAGCTGGGGATGGTTAGTTTGAAAAAGAGGAGGCTGAGAGGAGACCTCATCACTCTCTACAACTACCAAAAGGGATGTTGTAGAGAGGCTGGTGCTGGCCTCTTCTCACAGGTAATTAGAGATAGAACAAGAGGGAATAGCCTCAAGCTGTGACTGGGTAGGTTTAGACTGGACATTAGGAAAAAAGCAATTCATGGAAAGAGTGGTTAGGCATTGGAATGTGCTGCCCAGGGAGGTGGTTGAGTCACCAACCCTGAAGGCGTTTAAAGGTATTTTGGATGTGGTACTTGGGGATACGGTTTAGGGGTGAACCTTGTAGAGTAGGGTTATCAGTTGGACTTGGTGATCCCGAGTCTTTTCCAATCTGAATGGTTCTGTGACTTCTGTGGTATTTTCTTTTCCTTGCAGGAAAAGAACAGAAAATAGTGGATTTTACCATGAACTATTTTTATGCTTGAACTGGAGGATACGGCTTCAGTTTGTCTGAAATATTTCCTGAATATTGTCTGCTGTGCAGTCTAGAACCTGCTATTTCACTAGGTTGCCTTCTTAGGCCAGTTTTACTTTTGCTATTCTGAGGCAAACAAACCCACTTTTTTCATAGAGAGAATGTAAGTATTTAAAGTACAGCATAATAAATGTTTGTACAGCAAACCTTTTTCATGGGGATTTGTCATACCAAATATTTAATTAAATTGAGGTGAAATAGTGTTATTCATGCAAATTGGTTTTGTTAGAATAATTAAACTGCTTTAGGAAGATTTCCCTGCACTTTCTTTTCATATCAAGTACAGATTTATATGGGAACACTTCTGCAAAGAGTAGGCTCAATTTCTAGAGGTCACTGACAAACACTGGACTTTGTTCCTTATGTTGTTAGCTGTAAAAAAAGAACTTTAACTGCCTAAGTGCTCAATGAATGACAGTTACTTATAATGGCTTATTTAAAGGAAAGAAAAGAATAGAAAATACATAGGTTAATATAAGAAAACAAATTATGCTTTCTTATATGCAGAAATAAGGTTAAGCCTTCCTCTCTGACAACATATTGAGAGACTGCCAATCAACTGGCTGTTTGCTACCTTCTCCAGTAACATTTCATTTAAAGATTAACACCTTCAAGCTCCAAGGCTCTGTTGCTACTTCTGCTGGGCTGGAGAACCTCCCCTGTTGAGATAGGGTGCAAGAGCTGGGGCTGTTCAGCCAACAGAAAAGAAGGTTCCAGGGCAGAAGGTTCCAGCAGTCTTCCAGTACCTGAAGAGGGCCTACAAAAAAGCTGGGAAGGGACTCTTTACAATGGCTTGTAGTGATAGGATGAGAGGAAATGGATTGAAGCTTGAGAAGTGTAGATTTAGACTAGATATTAGAAAGACATTCTTTAGAGTAAGAGTGGAAAGACACTGAAACAGGTTGCCCAAGGAGGTCATGGATGCCCTATCCCTGGAAGTGTTCAAAGCCAGACTGGATGAGGCCTTGAGCAACCTGTTCTAGTAGATGATGTCCCTGCCCATGGCAGAGGGGTTAGTACTACATGATTCTTAAGGTCCCTTCCAACCTAAACCATTCTATGAATCTATGTAAGTTGAAGCTGACTGTGATATGAACTACTGTTGTTCCAGCAACAATTCCTTTTCTTAAGTGATTTTTGCTCTTCAGCCGCAGTGTTCCAGCAAACAGCACTACGTGTTCCCCTACTGCCCAAAGGAGATTGTATAAACTCTCGTCTTTCCTCTGAGGTTTCAAGCTACTATTTAATTAATGTGAGTGCTTACCCCAGACGTACTTCTGTGGCCTTACCAGGCTCTCTCAGTGCCTAATTTCCTCCCCCTTACGATGTGACTATTTAACAGAAATATGAGAAAATATATGCACAAACTATGTGTGCTTCAGGTTTCCCTCTTAGCTGCTCCTTTTGTCTAATTCTCTCTGTCAGGATCCGGCATTCCTTTCCAGCTGTCTAGCTGGGGGACCTAGCAGGCAGCTTGGCATATGTATCAGTGACACAGGGAAGCACTAGTTTATGCAGTACAGATATAATTGATTCCACAATATTATCTTCTGAAAGAGAAAGCCTAGTGATTTAGAAGGATGACTTTACATTACTGTAGGAAAAGCTGGAAGTACTGTTCAGTATAAATAAAACCCTTTTGTTCACACAAAATGGTGTTCAGTATTGAAAGCAAGCTTATGTTTTAGATATGAAGAGTCAGGATAAATACTTTTCAATCAAATCCATGCAATATATTACCTCACTGGGTATTTCCAAAGACAACATTGTAAGTTTGTTCCTGCATGTCAGAATATTGAGATGTGAGCTGGCTTTGGGCAACTTAAACATACTAACCACAAAAATACCCTACCCTCTCTTTACTCTGAAGGTATTCAAGACCCGCCTGGACGAGTTCCTGTGTGATCTGGTGTAGGTGATCCTGCTCTGGAAGAGGGGGATGTTAGTCTAGATAATTTCTTGAGGTCCCTTCCAGCCCCTAATATTCTGTGATTTCCTTCAATTATGAAAAAGCAAAAATCTGTTCTGGTTGCTGCCAGAACAGCCATGCCACTAAGGACCTAATTGTCAGCTGCATATCCCCCTTCCAGGCCCTGACTGTCTGATTGTGAGCTCACATGGGCTCACAACCACTAAACCAGTCCACTGACTTGTTTCACATCTGAAGGGGGGATTACAGTTGCCCATTACAAAAGCAGCCTGCAATTAGACTGGATTATATTAAGTGTTAAGCTACGTTCTTGATCTCTGTTGTAGCAACATATTCTTCCTCAACAAGTAGAATAATTTACTTGACTGTGGAATAAATTAAATTTACAGGTGCTGGTCTGTAAGTAAAACTTATGGACATTGGTCAGCCTTTGTGTTAGGTGCAAGTTTAATCAAATTTGGGAGCACAAAGCCTGTTGGAGATAGCTATGAACCTTTCCGGGGAATTAGATACTATCAAATTGTCATAACACATTCTTGCTGTTAAAGTACATGTGTAGAGATGGGAAAAAATGTTTAGTGTGTGGAAACCCTAGCTCTATATTCAGTGTTCTGTGCAGGGCTGATGTCTTTGCTGCAAAGACAAGCATTTTGATGTAACATGGTGGCTATCTGGGACCTGTATCATTAAGTTTGTCATTCTTTTACCTTTTCAGAAAGATTAAGACTTCTGTTTTTTTGGCAGATGGACTTGGTGGTAAAACTGCTTACATGTTTGTGCATATGCCAGTTTTAATAGCAAATTATTTTTCTGGAAAACCATATGCTGGTCAGCTGTGATAGAAACTGTTATATAAATATTGACAATATTTTGTTTATTAACCAAAATATTCATATACATGGTTTGAAACTGTAAAACGCCCCAAAACTGTGATAAACATGAAAAATTCTGGGCTCAGTATTTACTGGTGGTCTGAACAGATGCACATCCAAAATCATGGACACTTGTCTGCCTGTAAGAGTGATGGTTTTCAAATTAGTCTTCAAGTCTTGCATGGACACATTTGTAGTAGCTATGCTTATGGTCAGAAGAGAAAATTATATTGGCTCTGCTGTAAGATCAGGAATTCAGAAGTGGAGAGACATTGCAGGAGTGCAATTCACTGCAGTGAAAAAATGCATGATTCTTGCCTTTATTTCTTTTTCTGTTTGTTTTGGGTTTTGATGTTTTGGTGGTGGGTTTGGTTTTGCTTTTTTGTTTTATTTTTCCTGAGCAAGTTTGTTGTCTTACTGTGCACAAGCTTGTTTCTACAGCAGTGAAGAGAGCAGTGAGGCAGCTCTTGAGTTACTTCACCATCTGTTTCTCAGATCTTTGTTCCAAATCCCTGATCAGAATCTCAAAACCTATATTGTCTCCTGGACACAGGTGAGGATGTTGAGGCCTTTCCTGTTATGCAACTATTGCTTTGCACTTCTAATGTGTTTGTCACTTTTGTCTTGAATTATTCTTCAGCAGAAGAAATTCACCAGCACAAACTGCATAGGAAAGAATAAGGGTCACTTGAAGTCTGAATAATAAACAAGTTTATGTATGTTTTAAATTGTTACTGGGGTCAGTTGTGCCATGTTTAATATTTGATGAAGAAAAGAGCTTGGACTTAAGTACATTATTTATATTTAACATGCTTGGCCAGTCTCAAGAAAATGAGTGACTTGATGTCTCTGTCCGGAGAGGGAAAGAGACTCAGTTCTTTTGAATATTCCCATGTTGCGAAATTAGAAGCACAAACGAGGCCAAAATATCAACAGCTAGACTATTTATTACATAAATAAAATGGAACTAAGAAGGGGAGAGGGAGAAAACAGAGAGGGAGAGAGAGAAGAGGAAAGGAATTATATTACCACACCCCTCACCCCCTCCCCTCAAGACAGTTTGAGTCTGTGGAGGAAAGGTGCTGCAGGAGATGGTGGGTTTGTAGAGAAACGGTGCTGAGGCTTTGGCTGGAGAAGAGGTGTGGTCCTCTGGGCAGCCTGGGTCAGCTCCATGAGTTGCAGCAGGCGAGACTTAAGACACGGAGAGAGGGTTCAGTCTGCTTCCTTCCTTCTCTGCGGCATGGTCCTTCTGCGTTTTTCTTCTTCTAAGCCAGTAGTGGTCAAGTTTTTTAGGCCTTAGGCAAGTGTCCAGGTGTTGGTCCCCAGGACATCATTCTGGGAAATCATCCTTAGGTAAGTATCCAGATATTGTCCCCCATGAAATCTTTCCAGGAAATCATAAGTATCCAGGTATCGTTCCCCAGGAAGTCTTTCTGTGCATTTCTGTGTGTTTGGGCAGGGGTCAGGATGGAGGGGGAGGGGGCCTCCACCCCCCTTGTCTCCATCTACCTGCCCACACACTCATTACACATCAGGAAACAGGTGGCGAGTCCATTGTCTCACCATCCTCCCTTCCTGGGGGGATCTGATAGCTGGAAATGATCTTGTCCTGAAGGCATGGCGGCTGGGTCCTTGGGCCATTGTTGTAGGCCAGCTGCAGTCCAGTGTTATCATGATGCAATCGCAAGGTGATTTGCATCCAGGATTGGTAGACAGGATTCCTACAAGATCTTTGCACCTTCTTTCCAGTGGCTCTGCCCAACAACATATTGTCTGGGCAAGCAGCAAGTGATTTTATCTTTGAGTCACACAAGGAGGGAAAAGTAGTCTCTCACACTTGATGACAAACAAAACTTTTCAAACTTTCTCTTCTAAGATACTGTATCATCTCTGGCCTCACAATTCTTTGCCTTACAGTTAAAAAATGAGATTCAAATTATTGTTTGGTCTAAGAAAAAAACCATGCTAGTGAAATCACTATGTTCTATTTTGGCATTAATTCTACACAGAAGATCAGTTTGCTGCGAATTCTTGCCCTGTTGTTTGGTGGGGGGTTTTTTGTGCGTGTTTTGTTGTTGTTGTTTTGTTTTCCAAAATATTGAGCTTCCTTGGCCTGTTCTACATAAATTGTACTTGTATATGTACACTTAATACTTGTGCTAAGAGTTTTTCACGAGTCCTTGATGGATTGTACAATGGTGCCCTTAAGGGGATGTAAAAGCACAAGGGTCCGATGCTGCAGTTCAAAACATGCAGAAGGTGAAAAAGTAAACAAAATCACACCAAAAAGGAATCCATTGTTAGATAGTCTGAAGCAGAACTGGGGTGTTCAAAGGCACACATGGTGTGAATATATAAAGAAATTTTCCTGGTTATTGATTAGATGTGGTATGATTCAATGCGATGATCTTGAAGGTCTATTCTATTCTGTGGAAAACTTTGCAGTAATCTGTTGCAGCATTCTGATGGTTTTGTAACAGAGTATCAAAACAAGTGAAGGACTCCTTCACGTGCCTTAAAAGGGGTCAGAGACATCTTTTTATGTACTATCCTTATGATTACAAAAAGATATGTTCTTTTTTTCAGCAAGGAGATTTCACTTAGAAACCTGCATTGCACAAGGAATGATGAAATGTAGGAGGTATATCTGCTATGTTCTTTGTTTTCACTTGAATCTGTTCAAGTTATGTTTGTTATAGTCTTACCCTGTGTCTTGAGAACTGAGGCATGAATTGAGCTGACTATTATCCTTTGAAACCCTGTGGAAGGAGATGTAAAATAAATGCAGGTGTCATTGGCACAGCAAGAGATATTAGATTAAAAGCTGGCATCCTTTGTACTGTGCTGAATGCCATGGAAATAATCAGCTTGCCTGATAAAGTTCATAAGCAAAAGAGGAAATTAGACAAAACCCTATTCAGTGTGATGGACCTTTCTCAAATCACAAGTTCCTGAGTATGTTGACAGGAGATATTTAGGAAAGTAAACTAGTAGCATGGAAGTCTAAAGGCTATTGGGAGTCTGTATATTTAATTTTGGGGTGCAAGAAGTTCAGAGGAATCTCTACGCAGACAGACAAAAAGCTTTATCCTTTGATATATGTTGCCTTGAACTACTTAATCCTGTCTGCTGTGGTGTTAGGTTGAATCTGCTTTGCTGATATTAGCATATGCCAGTTATTTCATTAACTGACTTTGTTAAATGCCTGGAGCCATCCTGTATCGCTTAATGAAGTCAAACATGGCAAACCTCTTATATAGCTGTATAAAGCAGTGTAGTTAAGAAAACTATTTGCCTACTGTAATTATTTGGGAACATTAGAAGCAAGCATTTGAAAGAAGAGACCTTACTAGTTAATGGTCCTGAGATCTGAATTGCATCTCTGAGGCTGAAGCACTTTTTAGCCTTATGAGAAGTGAGGAGAAAATGAAATGTGATTATTTTTATAGTCTTCTGCATATATAACATTCAGCTTTGCTTAATACTAATATTTTTCAGCTGCCATTTGTGGATTTAGTTGACTGAGTTCTATGAATATTAGTGAATCATGCACCTAAATCTACTTAAAATATCTAAGCTTTTGTTTACTATTCAGCTATTTAGACTAAAGTCCAGAAAGAACATCAGGGTCACATCCAGACTAGGTTGGTTCAGCCTTCTAAGGCAGCTTAAATTGAATTTTCTGTGGTTTACCTTAGAACAAACTAACTGATGTACTTGCATTCTTAACATGTAGTGTATGAAAAATAGCAGCAGAATAGAAGCAGAGAACATGCCCATGTAGCTTACTGACTATGGATCCACTGGAGGTGGACTCTGAACAGATTTGGTTTTGTTATCATTTTTTCCCAGAAAAAATAACAGAAATGAGCTTATTAGAAGTCCTCACTGGAATTCATCCTCATTTGGATGAATTCACCCCAATAAAAAGAGTTTTAAAAAGTATTAGCCCAGTAAAAAGGAAACCCTGAAGTGTTCAGGCGGTTGGACTAGACAATTGTTGTACGTCCCTTCCAACTGAAGTATCCTATTCCCTCTCTTTTTCAAAGTCACCAATGGCTTAGGTGTTGAATATGGACCCTGCTGGCCTTCTATACAAGTGCCCTTCTCCCATAGATTAATGATCTTTGGTGATTAAATGACAACTCAAGTGAGAGGGTTTGGCACTGTGTAGAACAGACAACATTGCTTTAAGGAAAAAAAAAACGCAACCAAAACAAAACAACAAGAAAAAAATTAATTGGTGCAAGAAAATAATTGTTCTGGGAAGGCAGCCTTTATAACATGGCATCTTGCACAAACTTAGTTTGCTTATCTGAACCTGTATTTGAAAGGGAATGGCTCATATTGGAAAAGCTATGAAAAAACTGTTGGATGTGCGATAGGAAAAAAGATAAGGTGCTGACAACTCTTCTCATTGTTAATCTTCAAGAATTTTGCCTGGGACAAATTCTTCTTGCTGTTGAGACAACACCCAATAGAGCTGTTAGATAACATATGGAAAGAATGTTTTCCTGAATTTAGCTTTCTCTGACTTCTTGACCTTGCAGAAAGTGGTGTCAGATAAAAATAATCTTGTAGAAAAACTTACTATTTAGCCTAGAATTGTTATTGTGCACTGTCTATACAAATTAGCATAACAACTGATAATAGCAGAGCTTACTTAGTCCTCTTGAACTTCTCAAAGAGAATTTATGTCAGGAGATACATTTCCAAAACCAGGGATAATGTCTGCATCTCAATTTTTACAGCCTTACAGCTGCTCTACGCTGGTGCCTTGCAATTTAAAGTGAACCTCATTGTTCACATTTGCACATTTCTTGGAATAAACTTGAACGCTGCATTTGCTTCTCTTCCTGTGATTGAATTGTTGAATATTTCTTAAGTAATTCCTGTATCAGGCCAACTCTTAGTTCAGTTTTCACTGGCAACTACCCACTGACAAAATGGTTCATTTCCATTTGCATTATTGTTTGCTGTATATTTTCTGTCTTGTTCCCTTATCGTTGGCTACTTATCTGCTGTGAATGAATTTTGTATCATTTCTCAGCAATCTTCAGTTCTCTTGCCGTCTCTCCATTCTTCAACAAAGTATATAACAATAGTGAATAGAATGATGTCATCTTAGGTCATGTTCTTTCACGTTACTATTTTTATACTTGTCCTCTGATCCTGTATTGATCAATTCTATATCATCTGGTTTTATTAAAAAAAACCAAACCACCAAAACTAATACCTTTTCTTCTGTTGTGTTATTTTATTATTTTCTCATTTTTAACTGCAGCAGATCCTTTTGTGCTAAAGCAGGAGAACTGAAAAAAATAAAACTTGAAGCAGTCATTACAGTCTCCTTCCATCTCCTGTCCTCCACAAGGTTACTTCGTTACTTGCTTTCTGTTCTTCATGTCTCACTTTGTTACCTGTCTTTCCTGCCGGTATTCACTTATCTACATCGTAGAGGTATGTTGTTTGACCCAGAGCTGCATTCAGAGCTTGCCCTTTTGTACACAGCATTTCAAAATGCAATTCTTCTTTTTTTTTTTTTTTTTTTATGTATACTGCTAAATATTTCGGAGAGTCATTTCCTTTCATTGTACCTGTGACCGCTTCCATCAGACAGTCGGGATTTATCAATAAATAAAAGGAAATTCATCACCCTGGTCTGTCATTTTGCCATGTCTCCTCTTTTCTCTCCTTTAGACTACTCTCTTTCTTCATGCCAGACTTTTTGTCTGCTATTACCCCTCAGCACAGTCCTGCAGCTCCTTCTTTCTGCCTCCGCATGCAGTGCACTTGCTGAACTCTATCATGAATTCATTGCCACTGCAGACCTCAGCAGCATAGCATAGTTCTTGTTACCCCAAAAGGCCTTCTGAGTCTTTTTTGTGATGTGTGGCAAAATTTAAAGCAAATCTGCCCTTATGTTCAATGTTTTCTTGACATTATTTGTCTTTACCCTTTTTTCAGAGTTATATAGCAAACAAGCTCCAATTTGCCAAATGCCAATTTTATCCAGTATGACTAAACACCAGCAAATATTTGTACAGTTTACAGCTTTGCTACTGCCAGAGATGAACAGAACTTTTCTGGCACCGAGGTGAAACTTCTGGTATATTCATGCATTCTCAAACAAGATGCAGGTTGTCAGCTAAGGCACATTAACCACACCATAAGCTGTGAACCTAGGGAAGCAGAGGAGTACCAAAGAAAGGTAGATCTGTTAGAAAGTTCACGAATGTCAGTTTTAACTGCCTTTATTAGGAACAAAGTTACATAACTGGGCTAATAATAATCCTTCAGTTAAACTTGCAAGACTTTAATTAGGCTAAGAATAGATACCTCCCTTAATTTAGAAGGTGCATTTCTTTAGCCTGCATAAATTGCATGGAGCCCCTAAGGCTCAGATGTTGAATTTGAAAGCAGCATTGCATGATAAAGATGTCAGTTGTCACAATGGTTCTTTAGCCCAATTTCGGTAAAAGATTTTAGACACTGTTTCCAAGAACACATCTAAGACTTGACTGTCTTTCAAACTACTTAAAAATTTTCTCCAAGGTGATCAATGAAAGAAGTGAAGCTTTATTTTAGCCTTTGCACAAAAAGAAGAGATATTCTTATAGTAGTTTCTCACTTAGAAAAGGGTGCACACACTAATTTTTTTCTCACTAAGACAAGGTGAACAAATTTGTTGTGATGCTCCAACCCCAGGATAATTTTTTCAAGTGGATTGGATCAGATTTTGATAAACAGAGATGTTGGGGTTTTGAACTGGACTGCATTCATAGTAAATAAAATAATTCCCACTAGGCTTCTGTAGTGGTGGGTACTATTTTTACAAGCTTACTGTTAGTGACTGAAAAGCAATACAAAGATCCCTACAAACTGCAGTTTCAGAATGACACTGTGTGACTGACTGACAGCTGGCATTTAGGATTTTGCCCTAGAACATTATTTTAAAGAATGATGCTCTAAACTGAAATGAGAGTTGTTGAATTAGGATTAGCTGAAATCCTTTCATCCAATAGGGATTACTCTGTCATTCAACTGGACATTGCTTGTTTTAAGATTCTATGCTTAGGTAAGCTAGGCAAGAAGCTTGTTGATAATAAAAGGTCTGTGTACAAAGGTGCATAATCCCAAAGCCCTAGCTTTAGTACAGGGAAGCAGTTTTGCATCTGGTAAGGGACTCACTTTTAAACTGTGGACATTCTAGTTCCACCTGAATCTAGGTAACGTGATTTAGGTAACTTTTAAAATAACTCTCTTAGAAGAAGATGAATCATTGCAAAATGTTTTATTCATAGAATCATGAAAAACATTAGGCTGACTCTGGAGATCATCTGTTCTAACCCTGCTCAACACAGGGCCAACTTCAGAATTGTCAGCTTTATCAGTCTCTCGTCTCTTAGCCTTTAAACATCTCTGAACATGGAGATTTCACAGCCTTACTGAGGAATCCAATTTTTAACTGTCGCAATCTCTCTCACCCCCCTATCTGATGGCCTTTCAGTGGATTTCCCGTGGCATTTCAATGTCTGTTTTGTTCCAGGGAACCCTAGGCTAGGCTTAGTTCTACAGATGAAGCTTTATGAGTCCAGAATGGGGGGAAATAACTGTTTCACTCAGCCTACTGCTTTGCTCAGCAGACTCATTAATGCAACCCAGTGTGCAGCTGACCTTCACTGTCTCAAGGACTACATTTTGACTCATTTTGAAGTTATCTGCCACAGAATAATTTGGTTTTGCAAACACAACTTTACTACAGATATGGTTTTGACACTTGTATATCTCAATGACTTTTTTTTTTTTTAATTCCTCTGGTTATGAAGAAACACTCTACTGAACCTAGGAGTTAAAAAGCAGGTGCACTGACTTCTGTTTACTTCAGAAAAGGAAGTTTCAATTTACAATTCAAAGCTATCTTATACCACTTGCTTAAATAGCAGGTTTTCATTATTTATGAACTAATTGGTAAAACTGTTTTATATTCTTCAAATTGTGTAAAGCAAACATAGGATGACTGAAATCAGTGTAAGCTTTCAAACTAGTTGTGGTGTTACATGCATAAAAATGCAAGTTTAATTGTTTTTTTCAGGAAGAGATATATGTCTCAGATCACAGTCCATGATGCAGTATGAAATAATTAAACAGGGAATTAGAAATACTTTGGGGGGAAAAAAAGAAACAACCAAAACTCTGCTTTCTTTTCCTTCCTCATTTTTGCAGTCACCCACCTAGTGGACTAATGCCATATAAGAGCAAAACACTTTAGTGGGAAGAAATTCCTGGGTTTTCAGAATGTGATGCAATGACAAGGCAAAAAATTCTAATTCTTTCTGGGTTCACATGTGAGTTACAAGAAAGTGCCTACTATGGTAAAATCTTTGTTTCATAGTGGGCAAATAACCTGCTTTCTACAACTACCTGAAGGGAGGTTGTAGACAGGTGGATGTTGGTCTCTTCTCTCAGGCAGCCAGTACCAGAACAAGAAGACACAGTCTCAGGCTGCACCAGGGGAGGTTTAGGTTGGATGTTAGGAAGAAGTTCTATACAGAGAGTGATTGCCCATTGGAATGGGCTGCCTGAGGAGGTGGTGGAGTTGCCATCATTGAAGGTGTTCAGGAGGAGACTTGATGGGGTGCTTGGTGCCATGGTTTAATTGATTAGGTGCTTTAATTGATTGCTCTGCAGAGGGACCTCGACAGGCTGGACAGATGGGCAGAGTCCAACAGCATGAGATTTAACATATCCAAGTGCCGGGTGCTGCACTTTGGCCACGGCAACCCCATGCAGAGCTACAGGCTGGGGTCAGAGTGGCTGGAGAGCAGTCAGGCTGAGGGGGACCTGGGGGTGCTGGTTGACGGTACACTGAACATGAGCCTGCAGTGTGCCCAAGCAGCTAAGAGGGCCAATGGCATCCTGGCCTGCATCAGGAACAGTGTGGCCAGCAGGAGCAGGGAGGTCATTCTGCCCCTGTACACTGCACTGGTTAGGCCCCACCTCGAGTACTGTGTCCAGTTCTGGGCCCCTCAGTTTAGGAAGGATGTTGACTTGCTGGAACGAGTCCAGAGAAGAGCAACAAAGTTGGTGAGGGGTTTGGAACATAAGCCCTATGAGGAGAGGCTGAGGGAGCTGGGGTTGCTTAGCCTGGAGAAGAGGAGACTCAGGGGTGACCTTATTACTCTCTACAACTACCTGAAGGGAGGTTGTAGACAGACGGATGTTGGTCTCTTCTCCCAGGCAGCCAGTACCAGAACAAGAGGACACAGTCTCAGGCTGCACCAGGGGAGGTTCAGGCTGGATGTTAGGAAAAAGTTCTATACAGAAAGAGTGATTGCCCATTGGAATGGGCTGCCTGGGGAGGTGGTGGAGTCGCCATCACTGGAGGTTTTTAGGAGAAGACTTGACGGGGTGCTTGGTGCCGTGGGTTAGTTGTTTGGGTGGTGTTGGATTGGTTGATGGGTTGGACGCGATGATCTTGAAGGTCTCTTCCAACCTGGTGTATTCTACGTATTCTACTTGGTACTGCCATAACTTCCTTTAGAATAGCACAGTGGTATGGTTTGATATGGAGACTGAGATAAAAAAATAGTGTAACTTGATCAGAATATTTCTCATAAAAATGGATGTTATTTAAAATGAGAAGCCAAGATGATATTTGTTCTTCTGCTTTTAAAAGCAGATTTGTGTTAGTTTAAAAAATTCAATACCTTTGTCTGTAGTCTTAGCAGCATTTGAGTTTTGAGATCTTTAAAAAGTAGAACATAAGGTGGCTTTATAAATGGTAGAGGATTAAGCTTTTCTTTTTCAGTAGTAACTTGGAAAGGTTCTGTAAATTCCTTGTTTAATTTATATTTCAAATAGAGCTGAAATGCTGGTTTTGTCCTCTATGCGAGTGTCAAGGGTTTTATAAGGGAGACTTTATAAGGAAAGTTTGTGCTGTGTGATACTCTCCTGTCTTTTTTTTTTTCCTTGTAGATAACATTTGAGCATGAAAAGTACTCTGCAAGAACTTGCGTGATTAAATCTATACTGGTCTGGAAAGATTCACAAGTTGTATATAAATGAAGTCTTTGTTTTCCATCCTCTACAGTCAATCCCCTTATGTGTATAACAAATACCTAAGTAAGGACAAACCTATAATGTTCAATAGATTCTGTTGTAGGATCAATCCATTCATGCCTTTGTCATCTGCAGAAAATATTTATTTGAATTCATAGAGTCATGCTGGAAAAAGAGATTCAATATATTTCAGTGTCAGCTGGAAAACTTTGGGATAGCGGAACTATGGTGTTAGCATAACCAAGGACAAATACAAACTGACTGAAGGAGAGGAGAGAAAAGGAAATGGGCTAAAAAAAAAAAATATCTCCAGAACCCTAGAAAACTAGAAAAAGCATGTAGAAAGATAAACATTTTTTTTTTCTCAGGTGGTGTAGCTTTCTATTATTTTGATTATTCATATCTTGGAGGACTTGGAGTTTACTTGCCCCTGGTGATCCTTCCAGAGATTTTTGTTACTGGAATAAAAGCCCTATGAAGTTTGGTCATTAAAGCAAAACTTCAAAAGGCTACATAGAAGATCCCTCTTAGGAGAACTGTAGTGGTAAATCAGCAAAGGACAAAATCAGTAACTGTTTTAGTTGATATAGATTTATTGGTGGAAAATATGATAAAATATTAATTTTATTTATTAAATATAAAAATTTGTTTTCCTGAGCCAATTTTATTCAGGTTTATTTGCCCAGTCGTTGATAGGTTGATTACACATGATAGAAGGCTACTAAATAGTAGAATAACAGTCTAGAACAATCAGAACTTGGAATACAGAGGTACAAACTGGAATCTCCTTACGTGCATGAAACCACACAGCAATGCTGCCTCGGGTGGCATAGGTGGACCACCTCGAGTTCACAGCAGAGCTAACCAAGAGGTATGGTTAATAAATAACCAAGTAAATTAGCATAATTTACTCACAGACTGCCAAGCTGCTAACTACCAAAACCTTTGCTGAATGAAGAGATGTTTGAGTTCGTAGTTATAGTCCAAAAGGCAGTATCCAAAAATGTAGAGGAAATGAGAGAGCAGGTTGCTGTAGTGGAGGCCACCTCGAGCACTATGCCACTAAAACAAAAGAAGCTAATTGCCCTGAAGATAAAAGAGCAAGTAGGGTGCTTGTCACCACCTTGAATCCCATTAATGAACAGGGGGGAGAGAGATAAGAGAATATGAGCATGGAAGCTCTGAGTGTAACGAGCAGTGAGTATAGGAGGTCTTCACCTATAAATTCCCTTTTTGAAAACGGAATGGCCCAATGGCACATTAGCCATTCAATTCAAAATGTTTATATGGCCAGTAAACTGCACACGCCTTCTCTTAGGGCCTCTGACACGTGCAGTCACCTCTCTGAAACGTGAGGCTCGGGCATCAGGTTCAACTGCCCCCCCCCCCAGCCTTAATGGTGTCTGCCTATTAGGCTCCTCGACATCAATCTGGACACTGCAACAAGCTGTCTTGTTAATGCCTCTTCCAGGACAGTAACAAAGTAGCCCAAAGAAAATATGTAGCAATTTTCTGTTAGTTTCTTTAATCTTTCCTGGTTTTTGAATGACACCTGTAAGATCTGCTGTTGATTAATATTCAGGCCTGTTTCTGACACTTGTTTTAATTTGAATATTAATTAGTGTGACTTGGTTTCATCGAAAATATTTAAAAGGAAGCATGTCAGTCATTCCAATGCAGAGGATACAGGATAAAGCTAAGCTTTCTGGAATAAATTTTGGACTTCTTTGGAAGGGACTGACTCTGTCCTTCAAGAGAAGAGCAAATAAAATCTGTGAAGACAAATTGCTGTGAGAGTTGATAGGTGCAGTAGCACTGGGAAAGACAGAACATGTTTCTGCCAGGCATGTTTGGGAATAGGGACTTGAATATTTTCATTAATCTTGTCATAGCTTATTGCTTCTAACTTCCACAGCAAAGCCAGTTTCCTTTGTAGCACTGAATGAACATGCTTCCTGAAGAAGGCTTTGACATTCCAGCTTTTCCCTATTCTCTTATTTTAAACCCACTTCATTCTTACTAGAATTAACTCATTACTGAATAGAATTGAAATAACTTTTTAAAAATGCTGTACCTTTACATGTTACAGCCAAATAAGTCTAAACCTCACCAGGCTGTTTTCTTTTTCAGAGGGAAAAGTAACCCTGATTAAAGTTCAGGTTATTCTATAGTGAGGTCCACAGGCACTGTGGTAATTTGTGATGGATTATTTAGGTCAAAACTAAGAAACCTGTAGTGAAATTTCCTCCTTCTTCAAGACTTCAACAACTGTACCTCACTGTACAAGCGTTGTATTTACATATTTGAGGGCTAGAATAAGCTAGCTCTTATCTGCTAGCACCATTGGGGGGGGGGGGTGTATGTGAAGAAAAGGAGAAAAAAAGCAAATGCCAGTGTACAGAGAGTGATCAGGTATTACCAGTGGTCACTCTGAAAGTATGAGGTGGTACAGAGATTCAGAAACAATGCTTCCTAAGTGCAGAGAAGTGCAGGAATGACTGAGACAGGAGTGAGGTCACTTCTCAAAGATATACCAGACTTCACACTGGGGTTCATGTTTCCAAAAAAAACAGGACAGTGATCTCAGAAATAATTCTCTCTCCTATAACTGGTTTTGTCACATCTGCTCTAGGCTGAAAAGTATAGATTTACATTGCAAAAAACCCCACACCTATCTTGAGTTCTACCTTTAAGCATAACATCCATCTATTTCTCTGTAAGCAAATGTTCATAGAAGTGAACAAATTTTATTCATAATCAAGGGGGAAAAAAGACTCTTGAGACTCTGCTTCTTCAGCACCAGGAAGAAAAATGTTTTCAAAATAGCTATAAACAGAAGTTGCAAGTGTCTTCAGCTGTTCACTCCCTAGTGCTCTGCATCCAGCTTTTCATCACTGTCTGTAATAAAAGGCTGCAAATGCTGCAGCAGGAACTCCCTTTATCTCATCAGTTCCCAGCAATCCAGGATTAAACATATCTGATTGCTTAATATGTATTTGTTAAGCTACTAATGAATAATTGCCAGAAAGATTTTCTTCAGTGAATGACTGGCTGACATTTTTCTGTTGTCTTTTATTTTAAGAGCTTCAGTTAATTGAACTCTAAATGAATCTCTGAAGCCAGTGGCATTTTTGTCATGACTTCAAAGGGAAAGGCATGAGGCTGCATGAGTACAATTTGGGAATTCCTTATCTGCATGCCTGCTATTTCAACAATACAGGTATGAATGGGATTATAAATATGAACAGAATTGTAGTCCCCAAATCAGTGCTGTGTCTTCTGCAGATGAAAATAATCTTTTGAGCACCTGGAATTGTTTGTTGTTATGAAAAGTGTTTAGGATCTCTGCCTGAAGGGAAATGAGTAATAACTGCTGGAAAACTAAGTCCAGCTCTATATACCTCCTGAAATCTCAGTTCTCAAAAAAGCACCTCATTATACTTAAAGTGTACGTTATTTAGATGCATGCACTTAATATATACATTTAATGCAATGAAATTGGTGAGAACACTTGAAAATTTTAAGTAGGAGCAGGTGCCCAGGTAATACAGTGACAGATTGACAAGAGAGGAAAGTGAGAAGAGGCAGACGCACAGGAGAGTAGACCCAGGTTATTTCTGTTATAGACCTGTATTTTCTGAAAGAAGGTGAGTAGGATTTTTCCTGGAAGCATCCAGTAGTGTTTTAAATGGGTTGAGAGTAGATTAAATGAAATACAAAGGGAAGAAGAAGGTTTAATACCTTAATTTTTTTTTCCTCCACATTTTCATTTCTGAGTTAAATAAAACATAAGCATTTAGGCTTCTGAGTGTGTGAGGTTTACTCCTAATCAAATTTTTGACAAGCATTAAAAACCCAAGTGCAAACAAAAATGATTAATTGGACAATTTCTTTTTGGAAGCAGAAGTTAAATACATCCAACAATACTGAGTTTTCCAATAATTTTTCAGTTCTCTTACAAATTAAACCCTTCTTCATGGCAAACCCTCTGAGGGTTTTGATCATTTGTTTTAGCAAACATTACTTTGGAGAAGGAATCTCTTGTAAGTGTGCTGATGATGGATCTAAAACACTGCATCACAAAAGAGCCTAAAGATATGTAGGAGGACTGTGATGTTCCCATTGCTGAACATCAGTAGATCAATAAAAAGGAGAAATAGATCAGTAGTTCTACACTTCTGACTGTGAAATACAGGATTATTTGGCTTATGACCCTGTTTTAACTGCTGTGATCTCCCTTGAGGTCACAACTGCTAGTTTGGGAGCCATTGAACTAGAGTGAAGCGTTAGCCAGGAGGTGCAGAAATGAAGTTTGACAGCAGGCAGAGATGCCTTCCAGCAGAGACAATTCCCCACACTGCTCTGAACTAACAAGGAAGGTGTTCTCTGCTGGCTTGCTTTGATGTAAGTGGAAAAAAAAAAAAAGCTATGAAGAGGTACGCTAACAATCTCTTGTTAGCCTGTATTTGAGATCATTTAAGGTAAAGTACAAACTGTAATAGCTCTACCCCCACCTCCATTTCACCTGCTGCATGGAGTCATTTGACAAGTTAGTTTCTAGGGTTTGTTCACGTTTGTTTCTTATTGTCTAATTGTAATTAAAATTGTTTCTTACTGAGTTTTCTTCTAATATGACTGTGTTTATAGCAGTCTAAGTAGAACTGTAGATTTTGAACTAGCCTGTAGTAATGATTTCAGTTATTATGGAGCAGTAGGCTGTCAGCCTTTGATAGATGATGCCTAATCAGCCACTGGGTGCAACAGCTGAAGATCAGACTTGTGCTGAGGAGGAAAATAAAGCCAAGTTAAAAACTCATATTTGTAGCATTATAAGTAATGACAAGGATTTGCTGTGCAAGGAAGGAAAACTGCAGTCTGCTCAGTTATTTTAAGAAGTTATCTCTGTGTGGTGCTAAGCAGCATGAAAGTACTCAGTGAGTACTTTAAAGATACACGTATATACATTTTAAATAGTTTATATTAATGGATCTGTATTTATTATCATAGAATCAATAAGGTTGGAAAAGACCTCAAAGATCATCAAGTCCAGCCTGTCACTGAAGACCTCATGACTACTGAACCATGGCACCAAGTGCCATGTCCAATCCCCTCTTGAACACCTCGAGGGATGGTGGACTCCACCACCTCCCTGGGCAGCACATTCCAATGGCTAATGACTCTCTCTGTGAAGAACTTTCTCCTCACCTCGAGCCTAAACTTCCGCCGGCACAGCTTGAGACTGCGTCCCCTTGTTCTGGTGCTGGTTGCCTGGGAGAAGAGACCTCCCTTCAGGTAGTTGTAGACAGCAATATGGTCTCCCCTGAGCCTCCTCTTCTCCAGACCGAACAACCCCAGCTCCCTCAGCCTCTCCTCATAGGGCTTGTGCTCAAGGCCTCTCCCCATCCTCATTGCCCTTCTCTGGACACATTCAAGAGTCTCAATGTCCTTCTTAAACTGAGGGGCCCAGAACTGGACACAGGGCTCAAGGTGTGGCCTAACCAGTGCTGAGTACAGGCACACAATGACTTCCCTGTTAATACCTATAACAACTGGGACTTAATGGATTTGTAAAACAACTGTTTCTAACTTCCAGTGAAAAATGTCTCTATTTTTCTGAGTAGAAGTATTTTACCATATTATACATTAGCATACTTTGAGGAGAGAATGTTATGAAGGTCATGTCAGAGGCTCTGTGATGGTTATAAGTTTTGTTTTCATTTAGATTGTTTGATACAATGAGAAAGTAAAAATTAACTTTTGGTGTTGCTGTAAAAATGAAATTCAGCCACTGCTAGTACTGTAGGTGTGATTTCTTCCTGCTTCCCCTCTCCTCCCCCCCAAATTAATTGATGTTAGTAAATCCATATGCTGCTTCTGATGTTGAGAATAAGGTATATTCTGTGCTCTCATGTCAGTGCTTGTCTTTCATCTGGCAGTGAGTCAGTGATGTCAACATTCAAAATCAAAACTGGGAACTGTGCTAGAGGAAGAATACAATTTTATGTAACTGATGCAAAAAGTGTTGGTACTTTACTGAGTGATATTTTGAAACCTGGAAATATCACAGAACAGAAGTATTCCTGTAATGCAGCCCAAATAATCTTGCTGGTACTCATCCTTCCTTTCTTTGTTGTTCACTTGTCTTCAGAATACTTGACCTCTGACATTCCTCAGGATGTTGTCTACCCGCAGTCCCTGCTGAGGAGCGGAAATGAGATTTGCAATGGATCCATTGTCAGTTGTCCACCCTGCTCAGGCCATCAGAAAAGGCATGGCCCATGTTGAGGTCACTGTCAGCTTCTTTGTGACTAAGATTCCATTAGCATAGGGGCAGCTGAGCCTTTATTAACTACCTTATTGTAGTGTAATTATAGGAGTTGAGGACTGACAGTTCTTTATGGTGCATGAATGCACAGGCGTATAATATTCTCTTTCTTCAACTGTTTACAAACTAGAATCAGGTTGAGTTATTAATGGATGATTACTGATGGATGTGTCTGCTTATGTATATAATATTGGGAACTTCCCTTCTTCCCGAATAGATATTTTAAGAGGCGCCAACATCAAGATTCATTTAAAGTAAGTTGTCACAACTCTCATCATATGTAGAAAGCT
Source organism: Dryobates pubescens (assembly GCF_014839835.1). NCBI lineage: Eukaryota > Metazoa > Chordata > Aves > Piciformes > Picidae > Dryobates > Dryobates pubescens. The sequence continues at coordinate 27,040,809 of NC_071622.1, read as the reverse complement.
CTATAGGTCTTATGTCCAGAATGAGCATGTAAGTAAAAACTTCCTGAGGAAGAGTGACTGGAACACAGCCCATTGGAAAAGGCCTGGGGGTACTAGTGGACAGCCAGCTGAGCATGAGCTAGTAGTGTGCCCAGGTGGCCAAGAAGGCCAACAGCATCCTGGCCTGCCTGAAGAACAGTATGTCCAGGAGGAGTGGAGAAGTGATTGTGCCCCTGTAGTTGGCCCTGGTGAGGCCACAGCTTGAGTGCTCTGTTCAGTTCTAGGTGCCACAGTATAAGAAAAACATTGAGGTCCTGGAATATGTCCAGGAAGAGAAGAGAAATAAAGGCTGGTGAGGGGTTTGGAGGGCAGGTCATACAAGGAGTAGCTGAGGAAACTGGGGTTGTTTAGTCTGGAGAAGGCTGAGGAGAGACATTATTGCTCTTTTACAAGTACCTGAAATGAGACTGAAGTGAGGCCAGTGTTGGTCTCTTCTCCCAGGTAATTAATGATAGAATGAGAGGAAAGTTGTGCCAAGGGGAGATTTAGATTGGACATTAGGAAAAACTTTACTGAGAGAGAGGTGAGGCAATGGTACAGACTGCTCAGGAAGGTAGTGGAGTCACCTTCCCTGGAGATGTTTAAAAAGTGTGCACATTTGGTGCTTTGGGATGTAGTTTATGGTTGGACTCAATGTTGAAGGTCTCTTCCACCTTAATGATTCTATGAATGTAGGAAGTTCTATTTTGTGAATTTAGTATCTCATACTTAATCATGAAATTCACTTGTACATTTGACCACTCAGGCTTGATGTGAAAGAAATATCTGTAATGTTCTTTGAACAACAAAATAAAGCAAACTAGGATAGAATTTTATAAAGATGAGAAGATATGTTGCAGTAGAAAGAAAATTGTGAGAAGTATTGAAAAAAACCCCAGGCTGTTAAAGAGCAGAGAGAGCATTTGAGAAGATGATAGGAAAAGCAATGCAAGAATGAAGTAATGTGGAATTAATTGTAGGTTACTTTATTCCCTACATCTGAAAAACCTGAATTAGCTTAATTTCTGCATATTCAATGGTTCCATTCAGAAGTTTGTGTAAGTCTATTAGGGACATCATAGTTCTGCTTAAGTAGAGGAAATAGTACTATTCTAAATATCAGTTTGCTCTAATTTTGACAAATCGTGGCTATTGTCTAGCGAGCAATGTCTCGTGATTACCTCTCTAAGAGGCTGGACTGTGACTGACTCCCATAGAAACTACTCCTCCACAGATAAATGTTTAATTATTATTTGGAATTGTTTAGAATCCCCAGATGAAAGAAGCAGGAAGTAGAGGATGGCAACACACTGTAGAATGCCATTAATTTACAGTAATTGACATATCCAGTGCAATCACTGAATTTTATGAAGCAGTCAATAAAGGAGCAAATCATACTTATTTGCAGTCACAAGGCTTAGACTGTCTTTCTTGTGGCAGCAGCTGTGATTCATTTCCTCTACGCAGGGAGCAGAAAAAGGTTTCCTGGGACAAGGAAAGGGTCAGACAATGTCAGAGTCACTTTTTCACACAGTCTTATGTGAGGAGCATCGGAAGTATGCAAACCATTACCTGTGAGACTTCTGTGATTGCTTCTTATTTTCTTGCTTCTATTTGGAGAAGGCATTAGCTAATTCAATGTAGTGGGATAAAATGAACTATTAGGAGGCTGAGCAAGATTACTAGATCATGGTCAGCTTGTCTCTCTGTCTTTTGACTATAGGCTGTCCTTGCAAATGATATTGTGAAGGTGAACCTGACTCTAATCTGAAGTGAGACATGAAGGGTAAAGCGAGTGACTGCTTCCTTTTGGAAGTAAAAGATGCAACATTTGTTTCAGTGACTTTGCATGGATAATTGCCTAGTTATATATTTCATTATCTTTATAGAATATGGAGTTGGTGATTCAATTTCTGTTTGGAAGATCTTCTGGTATTTTAGTCTCTGATCATAATGAAGGGGATGTGTAAGCTCTTTTTAAATATGAAATAAATACAAAGTAGCAATAGAGGCTAATAGCTCAACACTCTTGAATTGATAATTGCTATTTACTATCTTTATATCAACTATTTCCTATTGCTGCCCAGAGTTTTATGAGCAGAGCCATGCATATGATACCATCTCTAACATGGTTTATTTAGATCAAGCAAATCACAGTGATAAAAACTCACCCCAGTGCTGGATTACTCAATCTGTTGTAACTGAACAGTACATCACTATTAAGATTCATAATGGTTTTTGTGAACTCAGTAGCTTCTCATCTAGATGAGATTGTATGGGATTTATATCTCTTTAATGTTAAGTGTTTGAGATTTGTAGACGTTAAAATCAAATTTAAGTGCCAGGCTCAAATTTATTCAGACGTTACAGTGTTGTTATTGGCTTTTCCCAAATGTCATCAAAATAGATGAGTGCAGTAATAAATGCCTCATGCTTCATAATATGCAAATAGTTAGAAAGCAGAGATTTTCAACTTTTCCCTTTGTCAAGTGGTAGATTAATTAATAATTGAGGTTATCATGAATATAGAAACACAATAATATGTAGTGATTTGTGAAACAAGGTGGGAATAAATACTAACACCAAACAGGGGAAGAATGTACCCTCATCTCATCTGAAATTCTCTGTTCTTGCAGTAGTTAATTGCTGTGCTAAATACTGTTCAACTGAGGTAGATTTGCCTGATTAAATTAGCATGTAATGGTATCTGAGAAATTTAAGAATATACATCAAAGGACCTGTTTCTGGTGAGTGGAGTAGCAAGGTCCTCATTCTGTGTTACCTACCTCATCCCAAAACACAGAAGCACTCAGTTTAATGGGCAAACTAGTCCTCTGAGTGGTCTCTTGACTAAGCATTGCCTGAGTAGTATAGAACAGCTCAAAAGGAAGGGTGCTGCAGTATAGAAGGTTCATGGGAGCCTTGAAAGTGTTGTTTTAGAGGTTTTAATCTGAATCCTAAATGACTGATTTGTTGTGGTTTTTTTTAATTATAAATTACAATAACTGATCTGTTTGCAACTTTCACCTATAAAGTGCACTGAAAAGTGAGAGCAGCAGATAAGCCATGCGATTATGGTGTTTTGGCCCCCAGTTAGCCAGTTTGTTCTGAAGTGATCAGCTCATGAATGGCTGTGCTGGCTGCAGGACCAGGGATGAAAAATTGATGTATTCTCCATTAAAAAAACCCCCCACAACATAACTCCAAATGGAATGCACTGAATGAAATATTCATCAGCATACAACAATGGTGAGCCACGCTGCTGCATCATGAGGATTAAATGCCATATAAGAAAGTGCTAAATTTGTACAGGGAGTATTCTTCAAGGAATTTTTCCCCAAATTAGTCAAGTCAATCGGCTTATGTGTACGACTTGAATACACTCTGATCAAGCCACAGAATAGTTTTCTTGGTCAGAAATAAACTTGCGGCTTGTGCTGAGGTTAAGCATTTAGAACCTTCAGTCAGTGTTGCCTAGTTGAAACAGAAACATCAACTAGAGCCACTCACTGTTGTGGGTCATAACCTTTCCTCTCCTTAATACTATTAAAATGGTAACTTGAGGGTGTTTTCAGTTAATGAGGTAATTATGCTGTTCTGGACTTGACCTCGGAGTTTATTACAACAAGAAATGAGAAGCTGAGATACATCTTTGTTGCTGGACACGTCTTGAAAATTTTGAGTATAAGAGCCGATCAAAGCAAAAAGATGATGGTGGTGGAGTATATAAATTTGCATATTACTAGTATTGCTGAGAAAAACCTGCATGGTGATCATGCACATCTTTTAACTCAGGCTACTAATGGCTGTGAACTGCAGTGCAGGGATACACATGCTGCAAGCTCCCTGAGAAGTACTAATACAGCAATTTTGCAAATAGCAAAAACAATAGTGCAAGGAAACACAAAACTCAGGAAAGTTTTCTGACTAGCACAATTCTCATTCACTGGATAGGTCCAGCTATGTAATTAGAATCCCGTTCAGTCACATAAACTTCAAATAAATTTGAAAACCCCTCAACTTTTCTTATGAAATGACACGTTATCTATTTATTCTATTTTCTTGAAAAAAAGAATTTGGAATACAAGGGCAAACTCCCTTTGCTGCGCAATATTGAGGATTAAGAAAAAATATATAGTTAAAACGCTGTCCCAATAATAGATAAAAAGGAATTAAGTATAAGGACATGAGGGCACAATTTCTTCTTAAATGGCATAGGTAGGAACAGTTGCCATGGATATCTGCTGTTGTTTCTGTGGATGATATACAAGCTTGTACTTTCTGAAACTCTGGGGAAAACGAGGACCAGGTGGAACTAGCAAGCAAATAATCACACTCTTTTTATCAGTTCTAGTTGTGTGTGACATGTAAACAATTCTGATGCTTTTTCTTGTGCCTTTATAGAAATTTACACACCTGTTTGTTTAATGAAATGGATATATTGTTTTGCAGTACTCTTCAACTAAGAAGTATTCTGTTTGCTTGCTTAATTTAACTATGACCATCATGGAGATTGTGTATTAGGAAACTTAGAATGTGGGATTTTTTATACAGCACATTTATTTTTTGGACTAGAGGTACATTTCAAGTATATACATTCTTTCCTTTGCAGATGACTGTGTTTGTAGATTTGTTCTGGGGATAATGAGAGAGGCTGAGGGAGCTGAGATTGCTTAGTCTGGAGAAGAGGAGGCTCAGGGAGGACCTTATTGTTGTCTACAACTACCTGAAGGGAGGTCATAGCCAGGAAGGGGTTGGTCTCTTCTCCCAGGCAATCAACACCAGAACAAGAGGACACGGTCTCAAGCTGCACCAGGGTATGTTTAGGCTGTGTGTTAGAATGAAGTCCTTCACAGAAAGTGATTTACCATTGGGATGAGCTGCCCAGGGAGATGGTGGAGTCACCATCACTGGAGGTGTTTAAGAAAAGACTGGATGAGGCACTTGGTGCCATGGTTTAGTTGATTAGATGGTGTTGGGTGATAGGTTGGACTTGATGATCTCGAAGGTCTTTTCCAACCTGGTTAATTCTATTCCATATAGTCTGGCACACCTGTTAGCTCAAGTTGTCCTGTTTATACATGTTATTGTAAGCCTCTTGCCCTAGGCCTCCTAGCAGAATATATCATTCTTGTCTGTGATACATACTGTCCTCTAATCTCCTCTCTAAAGTAACCTTGGGTTTGTATTTAGTTTCTCTCAAGGCACTGAAGATGTTAGTTTTATAGTCTGCTCTCCACTCCATCATTTTGTTCTGTCCTGCACTCTACTAAGAGAGGGGTGTATCAAAAAACTAATGCTGAGAAGATGTGGTGGAGAATCCACGTATAGAATAGAAAAGAGAGCAAGGGCTGAAATTACCATAATGACATCAAAATTAGAGAGAAAATCGTAACTCAGTGTTCTCAAAATGTCTGAAAAATATGGAAGATAAATGACATAAGTGTAACTGATGGTATAAAGGTAAGGTATGTTATTGGTATGTGATGGTGTCTTGATGTCTTTAGAGAGCAGAACTGGACTCAAGCTTTCAAAGCAGAGATTGGCAAGAAAAAGAGAAGATATTTTCCAAAAGTTCGGTGACTAACCATAAGTAATTCTTAGTTGCTAACTCTTAGTCTAACTCTTCGTGTGCCTGGTTATTAATATTAATAACTTTAACAGGACTCGTGGACAAACTACAGATATTTTGTTAATTGTGATTCCTGTTACCATTAAATCACACTTAATTTTGTATTTCACCCTCTATTTTCCTGTCAACATTACTGACCACATTTCTACCTATTTCCAGTAAAGCTTTCCCTCTATAAAAACAATGCAAATGAGGACAAGGTGTCCCTGGCTCACAGCTGTGCCTATTTTAATCTATATTCAGATCTAGTTTCTAAATTATTCTGCTAATCTTGAGTCTGTACCTGAGCAGAAATAAATTTATGATAACAGTCTTTTTTAGTGATGTAGTTGAGCACAGCAGTTCCATTATATTATATAAAACAGTGAACAGAAAAAAGAAAATCCATCTTAAAATAGTTGTGTGCTCTCTTATTCTAAGCTCTGCCTTTACTGAAGAGGATGCAGAGAGTATTTAGCCATTCTTGTGGGATTTCAGTCATCCCTGACTCAGTTAAACCATTTTGACAGAAACATAATTAAGCTTCAGTAAGTTAAGTACTGTTTTTTCCACCACCCTGAAAAAGTTAATATTATGTTCAGCAATTTGACAGCAAATAAGCATTTCTTAAGATTCAGGCAAAGCTTGTGTTGTTAAGTGACTTCTGATTTTGATCATGTTCAGACAAAAAAGAAGAAACAGAAAAAAGTGGTTCTAAATGGGTGTATGAATGGAAATAAGAGTCAGAGAGGTCCTACTCGTGTACTGGAGTGGGTGCTTGTGTTTGAGATTGAATAACTGTTTTTAATTGTCATGTCTTGCAGCTTTTACTTGGGTGTAAATTATTTTGGCTGAAATCTGTATAAAATAGTCTCTGGGAACAATGAATTACAAATTTTCTTTAAAAAAAAAAAGTGACTGGAAGAATAAATGTTTTCTAGTTACTTGAAAATTTAAAAAGCTTTCATCTTCTATAGTAAAAGAGCGAATATCAACACAAGGATTTTTCTATAGTCTAAAATGCTTAGTCTGCTGAAAATGTGACTGTTTTCCTTGAGGGATAATCAGAGCAATAAAATTAAATTAGTCAATAAAATTTTAATAGCTGTCTCGATCAAAGATGCAAAATCTGCCATGAATAGTGGCAAATACACAATGCTGATGCTACCTGTTAGCAACGGAAGACAGAATACTTAACTGGAGGTTATTTAGTGTCACTTATCACATAAAAGAAATTATTCAAATATATTGCAGCTGACAGAACAAAGCTCAACATGGCAGAGAATAAATGCTCCTGTCCTTTCCCCAGAAGCATTGTGAGGACCTCAGAGTTTTTATTAGTGAAAACTCCAGAAAAGTACTACAAGCCCAAGAAGCACATCTGGTTGGGTAGTAACACATCACATAGGAAAACATCAGATGTAATATGTGATGAGGTTGAGTATTATGCCCAGGTCTGGGCTGCCCAGGTATGGGCTCCCCAGTTCAAGAGAGACAGGGAACTGCTGGAGAGAGTCCAATGGAGGGTTACCAAAGCAATTAGTGGATTGGGATTGGAGCATCTTTCTTATGAGGAAAGGCTGAGAAACTTGGGGGTCTTTAGTCTGGAAAAGAGAGGGGATCTTATCAACTGTATGAATATCTACAGGGTGGAGGTCATGAGGATGGAGCTGGCTCTTTTCAGTGGTGCTCAGTGTCAGGACAAGGGACAATGTGTACAAGCTAGAACACAGCAAGTTTCACCTAAACTTCAGGAAAAAAATTCTTTACTTTGAAGGTGGGAGGGCATTGGAACAGGCTGATCAGAGAGTTTGTGGAGTCTCCTTCTCCAGAGACTTTCAAAACCTGCCTGGACACATTCCTGTGCCACCCGATCTAGGCATACCTGCACTAGTAGGAGTGTGGGCCCAGGTGATCTCCAGTGGTTGCTTTCAGCCATTACCATTCTGTGACTCTGTGGTTTGCTAATAAAACAGAATTTTAATGCTCATTTTCATCACATAATTAAACTTTGGATCCAGGTAGATTTTTTTTTTTTCCTAAATCAAACAAAAGAATCTTCAGTTTTAATCCAGCTAGAAGGAAGATATTTGGAATAGAATAGCATAGAATTAACCAGGTTGGAAAAAACCTTTGAGATCATTGAGTCCAACCTATCATCCAACACTATCTAATCAACTAAACTATGGCACCAAGCACCCCATCCAGTCTCTTCCTAAACATCTCCAGTGATAGTGACTCAGTTAAGGAGTGTTGTGATTTTAGGATCCTTAACTGCTCCCTGATGTCCAAAGCTACTTCTGGGTTTTGCATGTTTGAACATCTAGCTGCCGAATACAGATTTTCTTTAGGAAACAAGGTGGGGGGGAGGGGGTAGGAAGCTGATAAAAAACCAAACAACAAACTAATGAATGGAAAGGCAAGCAGATAAAGAAGGAAGACAGAACAGCAGCATTGTCATGTCTCACCTCTTAGCTAACCCTGGGGAAAGTGTTCATAGAAGGTGTTACGGCATGTCTCACTCTAGTTGTGTATGATAAGGATAATATTACATTCCCTCAACACTTTATCCTTCTAAGACTAATTTTCAGTGTACAATTTTAGTCTATCAGCTTCTAGCATGCTAATTAGCTGGTCTAAGTCAGGTACAGTCAAGTTCCTTTTCTTTCCAGTTGTTGCTGACTTTATTAAAGCATTTTCTTTAAGCCAACTATTGCTGCCTGTGGCAAAGTAGATTACAGGCTTGTCTGCAAAGTGTTTACTTCCATTGCATTGGTAGCACTGAGAACACAACGTTTCCTTTTCAATACTACTAATCTTATTTCTTGGGGCATTTCTGTTCTTTATTTTAACTGCTCAGTAGGGAAAATGTGCACTGTTCATCATAATAAAGAAGCATTATCTTTTAGAATTCCTGGCCATCTCTGTAATACAATAAAATCAAAAGAAGAGCCAGCAGACAACTGAAGATATCTGTTATCTTCTGATGATTGGCATTTTGACTTAGAGTCTGTCGTTTGGGGATGACAAATTCTGCTTTTACCAGTGCACACTTGCATAGAACTTGATACTCAAAGTCCTCAATTCTATCAAATGCATTTTTTGACACAAGGCTTGTTTCAAAATCAAACAAACAGGGGTTTTTAAAAGATATTTATGATCACTCAGATTACACCACACATTTTGTAAACTTGCTATATAAGCTGGGACTTTGTATATCTTTGTGCTTTAGGAATATGCATGTTAAGAGTTATCTTTAAATGAGCAACGGAGATTGAGATATGGGGGGAAAAAGTGATAATCTAAAGCACAGATAATCATAGTACAATATTTTTAGAAGTTTTTAGACTTTTCATAAATTTTAGGGTATTTTCTCTATGCTCTTTATGTGCCATTTCTGGAAGTTTTAGTACTTTCTACCTGCTATTCTCCCACTGTTCTCCCTGAAAGTCCACACCAAGCCAAATATCTGTGAGTTAAAAGAATGAAAATAGGAAAAAAGAAAAGTGTGAGACAGGTTGGTTTTCCAGTTGTCTGTTGAGAGTGTTAGATGTATGAATTTTGCCAGTCTGTACCACCAACTTCTTACCTGAAGCCTATCTGTTCCACTCATCTCTGATTGGCAATATTATCCCAGTATGCTTGCAAACAAGGTAAACACATTTGAAATAGTAATGCAATTTTAATTTCTTTATCCCTACCAAAATATGGGGGTTATAGGCTATATATATATGTCAGATATTGGTTCCCAAAGAAGTACTTCAGTGAAAAACAAAAACAACAAAGAACAACAAAAACCCCCAAACCCATAAACAATTTAAATTTTGTTCATAGACATTACATGCATTTTGTCTTCTTCTGTATTTCAGAACCATCTTTTTAAAGTTCTGTTATGTTTATACTGATTAAATTATAGAAATAGCTGATCCGTCAAAATGGTTCTTTTTATCCTGGCTACTATATTATCTCAAATATTTACTTTCCTGAATAGAGTGCCAATAACTGCTAGGCATTAAAAGTAGCTGGGATGCTCTGGTTTTGGGTAAAGCATTCATTTTCCAACATTGTGTAGGTATTGTTGGGAAAAAATCGGGTCAACTATGTCAGCATTTAAATATAAATCTAGGCAAACATTGTTGGATAATTATTTAGAAAATGATATTTCTTTCAACTAATAATTCCATTAGGAGCCCTTAAGTTTTTTGCTTGCAGAGGGAATTTAACTATTGATACCTCAAGGAGGAAATCTAATGTGAAGTTACAGGTTCAAACCACAGCAGGGGTTTTTAGAGAACAGTTAAGAAAAAGGAGAGGATTCATGATACATTTTCTGACTCAGTGATATTGCAGTAAAATCATAAAGAAACTGAACAGCCAGGCAGGAAAGTGTCAAAGATAGTGACAGTAATTACTAATGGATTGTGGATTAAAATTATACATAAACTATTTAGACAAAACTTGTACTTTCAGCCTTGATATCAAAAGTGTGTGGGTTTTTATTGTTGTGGGGGTTTTTGTTGTTGTTGTTTTTGTTTGGTTTTGGTTTTGGTTGTTGACTTTTTAAGTTGGGGAATAAGACACCTCATAAGATATGAGAAAGATTTTTGTCCAAATCAGGGCCAGAATGTTAGTGTTCCAATATAAATGTCCAGAGAAGAGTGTGCATGTCAGAAGTGAATTTAGAATGATAATGAGAGAGATGTTTAGGAGTGGCCAAAGAAGTGTAGGTGGTGATGTCAAGGAAAAGAAACAATCTGTGGGGCTGTTTGTAGTGGAGTTTATCAAGGTCTGAATCGAATCAGAGCTCTCCAGACTTACGCTGTAAAATGAAAAAAAGAAAAACTGCAGTCACTGTTCCTACTTCGTGTTAAAGACAAGGCTGGTAGACACAACCTTTTTCTCTGCATTAGCTCATTTCCCCCATATTAGTCACACAGAACAGAAATGTAGTCAAATACAGCAGGATTTTTTTTCACAAACGCGTTCCTGCTTGTTAAACTTGACAGTTGTTTTTCTTTTGGATACATAATGACTTTCCCAAGGGCTAAAGTCCAAATCCAAATTGGACGCACTCTGTATACTCATCAGGAAATTTTGGCAAGGGGCCACCAGGGAGTTGTCTGTAGTTGCTGGAATTTCTGCATTTCAGATTCCACATTAATTCTTTCTGGGTATATCTCATCTTCAGAAGTCTGCACTATATGAGAAACATCTAATTTTGACAGAAATGTGGTTTGGTTTCGTTCTCAAAGAATAATTTGCAGATTTGCTATGTCTCTTGTGTGGCATCGCATAAAATCATCATGATTTTTTCCTGGACATGTAGTTAAAAAGGAAACTAATTAAGAAAAATAGTGTCAAGGAGAAAATATTGACATATCCTTACAAATCATGACTTTATGTATAATAACGTGACTATTTTTAAAGATCAAATAATTTTTATTTCACAACTTGAGTAAAATCCAGTAGCATAATATACTTGTAGAAGAGTTTTCTAGAAAGAACTAATATGTAATATTAATTTTATATATTTAATGTATTTTATTTCCACACATTTTATACTGAATTTAAATAGAACCTGATTGTTGTAGTTGGAGAGCAGACAGAAGCTCTTTTACCCCTCCCCAAAGGAGTAAAAGAAAAATGTTCCACACAAGATTGGAAGGAAATGGAGATTTAAATTCACAGTTTTATACATAATCACAGAATCAACCAGGTTGGAAAAGACCTCAGAGATCATCAAAGCTAACTTATTACCTAATACCTAACACCTCATGACAACTAAACCATGTCTCCAAGTGCAACATCTTATCCTTTATTGAACACTCCAGGGACGGTGACTCCACCATCTCCCTGGGCAGCACATTCCAATGGCCAATTACGTTTTCTGTGAAGAACTTTCTCTTCACCTCAAGCCTAAACTTCCCCTGACACAGTTTGAGACTGTGTCTTCTTGTTCTGGTGCTGGTTGCCTGGGAGAAGAGACCAACCCCCACCTGGCTACAACCTCCATTCAGGTAGTTGTAGAGAGCAATAAGGTCCCCTCTGAGCCTCCTCTTCTCCAGGCTAAGCAACCCCAGCTCCCTCAGCCTCTCCTCACAGGGTGTGCTCCAAACCCCTCACCAGCTTCATTGCCCTTCTCTGGTCCTTCTTAAATTGAGGGGCCCAGAAATGGACACAGGACTCAAGGTGTGGCCTAACCAGTGCTGAGTACAGGGGCACAATGACTTCCCTGTTCCTCCTGGCCACACTATTCCTGATACAGGCCAGGATGCCATTGGCCTTTTTGGCCACCTGGGCACACTGCTGGCTCATGTTCAGCCTGCTCTCAACCAGTACCCCCAGGTCCCTTTCTGCCTGACTGCTCTCCAGCCACTCTGACCCCAGCCTGTCGCACTGCATGGGGTTGTTGTGGCCAATATGCAGCACTCAGCACTTGGACTTGTTGAATGCCATCATGTTGGACTCTGCTCATCTGTCCAGCCTGTAAAGGTCCCTCTGCAGAGCATTCCTACCCTCTAACTGATCAACATCTGCTCCCAACTTGGTGTCATCTGCAAATTTACTGTACTCAATCCCCTCATCCAGATCATCAGTAAGGATATTGAACAGGATGGGGCCCAGCACTGATCCCTGGGGGGCACCACTAGTGACTGGCTGCCAGCCGGATGTGGCACCATTCGCCACCACTCTCTGGGCTCGGCCCTCCAGCCAGTTCCTAACCCAGCACAGAGTGCTGCTGTCCAAGCCATGGGCTGACAGCTTGGCCAGCAGTTTGCTGTGGGGGACGGTGTCAAAGGCCTTGCTGAAGTCCAGGTAGACTACATCCACAGCCTTCTCCACATCCACCAGGCAGTCACCTGATCATAGAAGGAGATCAGGTTGGTCAGGCACAACCTGCCCATCCTGAATCCATGCTGGCTGGGCCTGATCCCTTGGCCATCCTGTAAGTGCTATGTGATTGCACTCAAGATGACCTGTTCCATAATCTTGTCTGGCACTGAGCTCAGGCTGACAAGTCTGTAATTCCCTGGTTCATCCTTCTGTCCTTTCTTGTGGATGGGCATCACATTGGCCAGCTTCCAGTCTTCTGGGACCTCTTCAGTGAGCCAGGACTGTTGCAAAATGGTGGAGAGCGTCTTGGCTTGGCGCAAGTATTTACAACAGTACAAAAGCCTACAAAATCATATTCAGCCTCAGCCTGCTTCTCCATCCTGGGCTTACCAAAACGTCACTTCCCCCTACCCCAGGCCTCAACCCCAGGCCTCAATGCCCCCAAACAGGCTGACAACTGCTCCCCCAACCACTAAATGCAGCAGGCCAAAAAGCCTCACAACCTCCCTCCCCTCCCGGACCGCACTGCACAGCAAGAAATTAGCTGCAGCTCGAAGCCCTACTCCCTCCCAAACCAGAGTTGGGAGCCAACACACAGCCCAGGGAAAGAAGGGAGGAACAGACAATTATGCCACTTTATACAGAAGAGTTGATGCAGGATCATAGGGTGAAATTACAAAAGATTACACCCCCTGCACCTCTGTGGTGTTCCTGGAGGACTTCTTTCTGGTGAAGACATTCCAGTTCTTAAAACCATAACAACAATACCTGACTGAGAGACTCTAAAGAGATTTACTTTCAGGTCTTTTATTTGTTTGTTCTTTAGAACATACTGTGAATCTAAATATAGGCTTATAAAATAACAATTGAGAACAATCTTCAGAGAAGATTCTCTGTATTGCAAATACAGATACTGTTAATATTTGTTGTGTTTGTTAATATTTGTTTGAAACCACTTTTAAGGGAAAGAATATAGATTCTGTTACTGATTTAGGATAGCAAATGGATCAAAAGAGACATTACTAGTTTAGAGGGAATCTTGGTAGATGCTTCAGATTTAAAATAGATAAACATCTTAATAAAAACTGATAAAATAGAGAAGAAATAAGAATGTCACTATTCAAACCAGCTTTATTTTTGGTAAGCCAAACTCTGAAATGGCTACACAACAGCAGCAATTGGTGTCCAAAGCAAACAAAGCTGCTCTGATACGTAGTTCAGGAAAAGCACCATGCCAAAAGAATTCTTCTGTGCTAAAACCAGCTTCACGTCAAGAACATATTTCTAACCTGAGGTGCAGTACATCTGATGGGCAATTTGAACAAGTGAAATCTCATTGTCTTTACAGTTAAAGTTGGTTTGCTTAATAACTTAAGTGTCATCCACAATCTTAGTAGTCTCCCTCACAATACTTGGTTTATAAATTCTTCTTTTTGTTCAGTTGAGTTGCTATGGTATTGTTGTAGGACTGAACAGATATTTCAGAAAATGCAATTATGAATAAGATTGGGATCTGAGGTGCTGATAGTTTCATATTGCGGATATTGAAACAAAACTACAGCACCTGGTTTCTTTATCAGCTGTCAAGTCCCCAAATCTCATTTATTAGCCTATTTGTATAGGCTGTCTAGTGTTTTTAATCTGAATTAATCTCAGAGTTCGTGTCATGTTCATTTTAGTGACTGTTCAAATATCCAGTTATTAAAAAAAATATAAATAAAAGAATCCTTTTTGTCATAGTTCTAAACAAAACTGGGAGCAAAGTTGAAGAATACCTTAATGGCATTCTTCAGTTCTGTCTTCATCTCAGAACAGTTGCAAACCAAAAATCTTTGACAACTTTTGCTACAAAATAGAGGGAAATCAATTAACAGTACCAAATGAGTCAATCGCTCAGTGCAAATGTTTCATTTCTATCAGTGCTAGGAAATTTTTTTGGAGCTTGCTTTTCTTAAAGAATGCAGAGTTTAAAGAGTAACCACTGAATTCAAATATCGTATTAGAGAAAAAAACCCACCCAGCATAGGGTTTCCATTGTTGCTATGTTTTGGTGGGCTTTTCACAGCTGAACATTGCAACTCTGCAGATAGGACTCCATCTATTTACACCTGCATTCAGTAAGTTTTCACTTTGTTTTAAAATGTAGTCATATATATATACATAAATAAAGGATAGATACAAAGACTACTTCAACTTGAGCATTTTAAAACCTCTATTACTGTTTTCCTAGAGTCATAAAGGACAAAGTATTCTCATTAACAGTCTGTTTATTTTCTTGTGAGATGTTGAAGCCACCTTTCTTTATTAGAATTATCTGCTGTGATATTTTTTTGTGCAATGGATGGTAAATTACACCACCTTGCTCTGTAGTCAGCACTGCTACCAAAAGACATTTTCAGGGGAAGGACAGGGAAAGATTTTTGTTTGCTTCCTTTGGATTCTTTCATATGTCTGTGATTATTAGGGGGGAAAAAAATACAAAAAATAAATCACTCTCATAGATATTCTAGTCATGGAGCTTTAGCCTGTCTAATGTCAACATTTCTGTTCATTTCAGAAGCAGCAAGACTTTGCAATGGTGCAGTTCTGCAACTCAAGCTATATAGAAATGGAGAAAAGGTGGAGGTAAGAGATGACCCAGATGTTATAGCTCCATGTTTACTGGAGATTGTATTTCTGGTTTTCTGCTTCAGGCTTGCAGAAACACAGAGAAGATAAATACTTTTTCATATGATGGGTTAAATACATTGTAGTCCTTCTGAACAGCCAATTTTTTTTATTTATTGTGGTTTTCCATTAAAGAGTCTGGCTGTGTGCAGGTGCTTCTCTTTTTGTATGCATTAGAGTTAGCAATTTTTATTTTTGGTGTGTTTTGTTTTTTTTTTTTAAATAACCTTTTTTCCTCTAATTTATGAAATTACATTTCCTGGGAACATATATCTTAAGAAAAGCCTTACTTCAACATCTTGGAGTCAATGAAAATTTAAACCTTAAAGAATGGTATTTGAGTCTTCTCCATGTATTTACTTCTCAAATTTGACTTTTTTTCATCCTCTACAGAAATATTTATTTTTATTTTAATTTTTTTTGGGGCATATTTTCTTTTCTTGGCTTTGATTACAAGCACTGGAAATGAAGAATTTCCTACTGATTTTATCTAGGTTAGAAAACGGAATTTTCTCAATACATATTGCATTATTCCTTATGTCTGACATGCTCCATGTGTTGATGTTCTCAAATAGGGCTGATGGGGGAAAAATCCTACTTTTTTTTCTGGAAGAAGTTTATTTTTGGAGAGAAAGTATTTCCCCCAATAATTCTTTTCCATTGTCAGTAGCAAAACAGTAGAAGAATGATATATGTGCAAGCAAGGTTAATTTGTTTAGTCTGTGGATTCAGTTTCTTTCTGAAGCTATTCACTCTAAGTATTTACTGGGGCAAGGCAGATTGATTTGTCAGCTGAGGTAGTCTAACAGTTCACTGCATCTGAAAAGGCAGAAGCCTTGCTCTTACCTGTACACTTCCCCTTTTGCAGGTACTGGTGGTTTCCTGGCATATTTGTGCCCCTTTCCCTTTATTTGCCTATTTGCTGATCCAGCAAAAAATAAATTGGCTTGACAGTCTCAGAGAAAAAGGAAAAAAACAGAAACATGTGGGGCAAGTTAGATTTCCTTGGTTAGGTTAGAGAGCCCTGCCTGCCTGTGGATGCCAGTGGTTAGGCTCTGTTTGTTTTCCCCAGCAGGTAGGATAGGCACTTTCAGATTCTGTCTGTACCTGTTAAAGACCCAAGTACTATGTTCTGATTTGCCTGTCCTACAGAGAGAAAAGGGTTCTAGGAAGGGAGTTGTCAGGACTCATTTACAGGGCTTTAAACTAGATTTGAAGGGGGAAGGGGCTGAAACCAGTCCCCCCAGACAGGAGTCTGAGGGTGGTAAGCTGGAGTCAGAGGTGAAACCAGCAGCCCAGATGAAATGCATGTACACTAATGCATGCAGTATGGATAACAAACAAGTGGAGCTGGAAGCCTTGTTACAGCAGGAAAGTTATGATATAGCTGCCATCACAGAAACATGGTGGGATGGCTCGCTTGACTGGAGCACTGTAATTGATGGCTACAGGCTCTTCAGGAGAGACAGGTGAGGGAGAAGGGGTGGAGGGGTGGCCCTGTACATCAGGGAGGCTCTAGATGCCCTGGAACTAGAGATTCAGGATGATCAAGTTGAGTGCCTGTGGATGAGAATTAGAGGGAAGGCCAACAAGGCTGACATCCTGGTTGTAGTCTGTTATAGACCACCCAACCAGGATGAAGAGGTTGATGAATTATTTTATAGGCAGGTAGAGGCTGTCTCAAGATCACCAGACCTTGTTCTTATGGGTGACTTTAACCTGCCAGATATCTGCTGGGAACTGAACACAGCAGACAGGAGGCAGTCTAGAAGGTACTTAGAGTGTTTGGAGGATAGCTTCTTATCCCAGCTGCTGTGTGAGCCTAACAGGGGTAAGGCTTTGCTTGACCACCTTTTTACAAATAGAAAAGGGCTGGTGGGAGATGTGGTGGTTGGAGGCTGTCTGGGGTCCCATGACTATGAAATAATTGACTTTTCAATATGCAATCAAGCTAAGAGGGGCATCAACAAAACCTCTACTCTGGACTTTTGGAGGGCAGACTTCAGATTACTTATGGAACTAACTCAGAAGGTACCTTAGGAAACAGCCCTTAAAAACAAAGGGGTCCAGGAGGGCTGGAGCTACTTCAAGGAAGACATCTTGAAGATGCAGGAACAGACTGTCCAAATGTGCTGGAAGATGAGCTGACAAGGTAGATGACAGGCCTGGATGGGCAATGAGCTTCTGAATGAATTAAGGGACAAAAAGAGGGTATATCATCTTTGGAAGGAAGGAGAGGGAACCCATGAAATGTTTAAGGATGCCGCGAGCTCATGTAGGGAAAAAAAAATTAAGGAGGCAAAAGCCCATTTAGAGCTTAGACTGGCCTCTGCTGTGAAGGACAACAAAAAATGCCTTTAAAAATATATTAATGGCAAAAGGAGGGACAAGGACAACCTCCACTCCTTGGTGGACACAGAGGGGAATATTGTAACTAAAGATGAGGAAAAGGCAGAGGTACTTAACACCTTGTTTGCCTCAATTTTTAGTAGCAGGATAAGTTGTCTTCCATACAGCTGGCCTCCTGAGCTGGCAGATGGAGTCAGGGAGCAGTATAGTTCCCCTGTAATCCATTCCATTCCATTCCATTCCATTCCATTCCATTCCATTCCATTCCATTCCATTCCATTCCATTCCATTCCATTCCATTCCATTCCATTCCATTCCATTCCATTCCATTCCATTCCATTCCATTCCAGCCCTGTCTCACAAGGCTGTTGGGTGCTCTGTGGTGAGTGTATTCTCACTCATTTTCATGTAGAGAAATATATAGTAATCTTTTCTCTTATGTGAATGTTTCTAGAAACAAATCTGAAACCTGTGTTTTCTGAGGGGGAAGGGGAAAAGGTGTAGTTGGAAAATTTGGAGGTTTGCTGTTAGATCGTTTTTTTTTTTTCCAAATGACTATGGGAAGAGTTATTTTTCTAGCCTCTGCATGTTGCACACCTAGATAACATTCCTTGCAAAAAGGGAAAACCTGGATGTATCTGCTCAGAACAGGCTGGACAGATGGGCAGAATCCAACGGCATGAGATTTAACACATCCAAGTGCCGGGTTCTGCACGTTGGCCACAACAACCCCATGCAGAGCTACAGGCTGGGGTCAGAGTGGCTGGAGAGCAGTCAGGTAGAGAGGGACCTGGGGGTGCTGGTCGATGGTAGGCTGAACATGAGCCTACAGTGTGCCCAGGCAGCCAGGAGGGCCAATGGCATCCTGGCCTGCATCAGGAATGGTGTGGCCAGCAGGAGCAGGGAGGTCATTCTGCCCCTGTACACTGCACTGGTTAGGCTGCACCTCGAGTACTGTGTCAAGTTCTGGGCCCCTCAGTTTAGGAAGGATGTTGACTTGCTGGAGCATGTCCAGAGAAGGGCAACAAAGTTGGTGAGGGGCTTGGAACACAAGTCCTATGAGAGGAGAGGCTGAGGGAGCTGCGGTTGCTTAGCCTGGAGAGAAGGAGACTCAGGGGTGACCTTATTGCTCTCTACAACTATCTTAAGGGAGGTTGTAGACAGGCAGAGGTTGGTCTCTTCTCCCTGGCAGCCAGCACCAGAACAAGAGGACACAGTCTCAGGCTGTGCCAGGGGAGGTTTAGGTTAGGAAGAAGTTCTACACAGAGAGTGATTGCCCATTGGAATGGGCTGCCAGGGAGGTGGTGGAGTTGCCATCATTGGAGGTGTTCAGGAGGAGACTTGATAGGGTGCTTGGTTGCATGGTTTAGTTGATTAGGTGGTGTTGGATGATAGGTTGGACATGAAGATTTTGAAGGTCTCTTCCAACCTGGTCTGGTCTATTCTATTCTGTTCTATTCTATTCTGTGGTGTTTGAAGAACTGACTCCTGTCACAAGGTTTTTAACTTTTCATTGGAGGGACTCACTATAAATACCACATGGAATATATAACAAGCTTCTGTATTCAGTGGTCTATCACATGCCTTTTAGAAAATTCAGGTTTATAAACCTGCACACTCCCTAACAAGTTGTATTGCAAGTAAAAAGCTGTATTGACGAGAGCACTATAAAACATCGTGACTGTTCTTGCAAAAGTCACTACATCCATGACAAACACTGCAATTCTGCTCTTTAATAACAGCACTTGAGAAATCTCACAAATCCTTGTGTGAGTTTGTATACACAAAGGTAATACTATGCTCTCTTTCTTTTTTAATATGTCTGTTGATTAAACTGTGCTCTGATATTTTGCCTGAAGGCTTTGCATTTTTCATATAACAATAGTCTCAGGTTACAAGATAGGAGGTTAGACTTGGGAAATAAAGAAATTGGGCAGCCATCTTATTTTTGACTGTCAAAAGTAATGTAATTAACACTGGGTAAATGGATATTGGTTGTGTTCTCCAGTACACAGTAAGTAATTCCATGTGACAGATAGAAAAAGTGCTCTTCTAGATCTCATACTCATATGACCAACAGTAAACATTTATTGCTCAGAACATTTAAAGCTTTGCTGTACTGGTAACAGGGATTTGCAGCACTTTATATTCTTTTCCTAAAACATATATATATATAAATAAAGTCCTGAGAATTATAGTTGGTTTGGTTTTTATTTGGATATGAACTGAAAAAGGTCTAGTTTCCTCTGGAGACGGTGAGCAGTTACATATCATTGGGAAGGAATTGTTTTCACAAACCAGTCTCTTAGTTTTGATATATAATACACCATTTTACCTAAATCCAGAAGTTGCTAATACTTCTTACATGGCAACAACTAAGAATCATTTGTCAGTAGTTTATAACCACATCTGTGAATCACTGGACCACAGCTGTAGCTTGCAGTATCACTTTTCAGTGATTAACAGGTCTTACAGCACGTTTTTTTTTTCATTGCATCTTACAGCATCTGTGGGCTGCTGTAGAAATTATTGCACATTGAGACAGTACATGTATTTGTGTATTACAGAGAGTGTGAAGAATACCAGCTACTAGACAGTTACTTTATTTCAGCATTCTGAAAATGAACCTCACTTCTTCATCAGCATGCCATGTCAAGGGATCCTATTACATTAAGTTTGATAGATAAACAGCATTAAAGATTGCACTGGCTGTGTAACAGGCCTGTTTGACAGTGAAAGATTTTAAAATGCCTATTCCACACAGAAAAAAAATGAATACAGGCCCATTTTATGTGCCAAATGACAAACCATAATGATTAATAGACCTATTTAAATGAATAATTGTCCTATGTACTATACCAGCTTATGCTGTACAATAGCTGTATATGCAGCAGCTGGCAAACCTCTGCTACGGAGATGTAAAAGATGAGAATTGGTAAAGATAACAAATTACAGCTAAGCCAGGCCAAGTTAAGAGTAAGCCTAACACTGCATTTCCAATGACCTCAGTGGAGTTCAGAAACTGGCATCTCAAGGTTTCATACACCCTCCCCCTGCCCATGTTTATTTCAAAGTCTTCTGTGAATCACTCTACCACAGAATATATTTTAAAGATCTAAATTAATCTCAGTGAACCAAGTGTGTAGCCAAATTGCCTGTGTGTGATCAGGTTCTATTTTTGCTTAATAAAAAAGGAATTAATGTGGTTCTAACAGGTTGGAGTTGGTGATACTTGCTTTCATTTCTATTTTACTTTTCATTTCTCCAGCACTTTGATAGGAATTGTTCACTTACTGCATAGGCAGCTGTCACAGGGCGGGTGGGATCATTAATTAATAGTGACATAGCAAACAGATCTGTGTAACTCCTAACGTATCTACATGCAGGCAGCTGTTTGTCAGGTTTTTTTCTTTCCTTTTGTGTTGCATGTCTCTATATTCTCTTTCAACATGTATTCCACTAAATATATTTTATAGCATGACTATGCACCTTCAGCATTTTTGTTAGCTCTTTATTAATTCTGTTGTTTTCCTTTCACAAACTTAATCCGACAAAAAACTGCCAAATCCTTGGTTACTGCTAATTTGCTCATTTAGCAATAGCAGAAACGTTTTCATTATTATTGGTATCTGCAGATGAAGATCCAGAAGTACACTGCTTTTTTGTCTCTGTAGTTAGAAGACTAAAAATAATTTTGGAATGAAAGAGTTGTCATTGGAGTTGTTTTCCCTTATAAGAACATTACACACACACACTGCAATACTGGGCTCAGAATAATTAATGAAAAAAATGGTAATTTGGCCAGATTCTTTAAGTAGACTCCTATGGGGAAACACAAAGAGTGACCACATTGCCATTGCCACTGTGCCAGCATAAACAAGAGTGTTTTATAACTTATCTTCCAGTCACTGTAATAATTTATAATGAACAGCAGCAGCTTAAGAAGGAAGCTAAATTGTTGAATTGGTATTTCAAGCTCACTTCAAACCTAGCTCTAGTCTTTTGCTACTTTAAATGTGCTAACATTTTAATAACAAAGCTTACAGAAGTCAGACCATATCTGAAGGTATATTTGCGATTGACCAGGTTGTAAAGAAGCACCCTTCCTACTCAGCTACCCACCGACTATCATGAAGCAAACTCACAGTCAGTATAATCATTGCATTCTTCCTGTACCTGGTCTACAGCCAAAAGAGCTAAATCCTTTACCTTTTCATGTAACCCTTGTAAGTGTGACCCTATTCAGAGAGCAGGTACTCATAAAACCATTTCAGTTGGTAATGACCTGTAGAAACTAGCTCTTCCAAGTCTGCCATTTCCCTCAGCACCACATCTCTGTGTCTTTAAAACACCTTCAGAAATGGAGACTCAACTACCTCCTGGAGGAGCCTGTTCCACCATTTGAGAACCCTCTCAGTCAAGCAATTTTTCCTAATACTCCACCTAAACCTCCTCTAGTGCAACTTGAAGCTATTTCTACTAGAAAGGAGAGACTGACCCTGACCTCAGTACAACCTCCTTTCAGGTAGTCATAGAGAGCTACAAGGTCTCCCCTGAGCCTTCTTTTGTGCAGGCTGAAAAACCCTATTTCCCTCCACTGCTCATTATAAGACTTGTTCCTCAGACCCTTCAGTGGCGTTGTGGCCATTCTCTGGACCCTCTCCAGTACCTTAATATCTTCTTTGTAGTGAGGGGTCCAAAACTGAATGTGGTATTTGAGGTGTGGCAAGACAGCCTTGACTGACAGCCAGCCACCCACTCATTCACCTACCTACCTCACCCCATGGCATTGGGGTAGAACACTGAATGAGAAAGCTCATGGCTCAAGATGAAGACAGGGAGATAGTTTGCCAATTAGTCTTGGTGAAAACAGAATCAACTTGGGGAATTTATTGTGATTTAAAATAAATTTGCACAGTAAGAATGAAAAATACAGATATTAAGCCACGTTTTCTCCCTGT
The DNA here is from genome assembly GCF_014839835.1 of Dryobates pubescens. Classification (NCBI taxonomy): domain Eukaryota; kingdom Metazoa; phylum Chordata; class Aves; order Piciformes; family Picidae; genus Dryobates; species Dryobates pubescens. The sequence continues at coordinate 27,018,369 of NC_071622.1, read as the reverse complement.
CCTTTCCTTCATTCTAGTCTCCTGTACTCCTACTCTAGATTATAGTTATTTTGTTTATAAATAAATCTTTTAAGCATATTAATAGGGCTTTTTGTTTGGTTGGTTGGTTTGGTTTTGGGCTACACTTGTTTTTACCAGAGACTTCAATAGAATTTAGTAGAAATGTCATTAGACAACGTGTCTAGGTATCCCTCCCTCAAACACTGCAAAATTGCTATTTCACTTCGTATATTGCATGCTAATGGCTTGTTTTGGTAATTAGTTTCTTTGCACATTATTTGAATTAGAGGGAATGAGAATGAGTTTACAATCTTATGACACTCCTTGAAATCTATGCCAAAGTTAGTATTTTTTTACTATTATAAACCAACAGAAATAGGTAGTAGCATCTAAGTCTCTGAACTGTGTAAAAGAAATCAGTAAATTTTCTGAAATGTGTCTCTGTCAGTGGTCTCACTAATGAAACCAGTGTTTTCTCTAGGGCTTAATTCAGAATCCATTGAAATGGATGTAAGGATTTCCAGGTTAAGGTCACAATCATAAAACTGCACTAAGCAACCCTTGAATAACCCCATTTTCTTCTTGGCATCATTTGTTTAAAGTAGAACTATCATAATTGCATTTATTATCTTTAAAAATACTTTTAAATTCAGCTTCCTGAGAAGGGCTGTAAAACCTAATGCAGAGAGAAAAAGAATAACAGTAAATTGCCAGTGAGCCTCTGATGCCCTTCTACAGTATCTTTTGTATCATTTAAAAGCACCTTTTTTATTCTTTGAGGCCTTTTGGCAACAACAAGAAAGGCAACTAGAAAATAATCTTCAGGTAACATGTCCCTGAGGCAATAGAGAGTGCAGTCTGCAGGAAGAAATGAAATAGCTTTCATAAAATGTTTTGTTTCAAAAACGTACTTATAACTCATAATCGTGTGGCCCAGCACACGGAGCATGCTGCAAACAGCACAGGCTCTTTCATTCATCTTGATGCTCTTGCCCTTTCAAGTTTTCAGAGATTGATGAGGGAGTAATATCATAGCCTATCCCAGCTTGTTCTGTAGATTTGTGAATATGCTGAAAACTTATTTGATTCAGAGACAAAACTGAACATCCTTGTGTTTCTGAGATTCTTACGTTGTCTTTTTGTCTAGCTTTGTTATTTGATTTTAGCAAATTGTATGTAAATTCGATTTGTATGTATGTGATAAAGATACATACACTTTTAGCAAATCGCATGTATCTTTATCACATACATACAAAGTGCACTGTCTGTGCTCACGCTGTTACTTCATCCCTTCTGAAAACCTCCCACTTACTGCACAATTTTCCTGTTTCCAACTCTGTGCGTGGAAAATTGTATGGAAATCTGTGTTGTGGGGTCATTAGAGGGAGAATCCAAAGGATAGCCTAATAGAGATTTATATGAGAGTAAATAGCTTGTGAGGGCTTCTCTCTCTCTCAGTGTAACTTGCCGTTTGCCTTACATCACAAAGGGAAAAAGAATGATCTCATTTAATATTAGACAGCATCCTGCACTTAAATAGAATATGTGCTATTTTAGCAGGCACAGGAGCAAGCCAGTAGCATTTTTCAGTGCTTGCATGGGAAAGGGAATCTTTTTTTGTGTCTTGCTATTTCAAGTAAAGTATCATTCCCTTTTCTGAGGTGCACCTAAAATGGCAGTACGGGGCTTTCTATTTACTATTTTACAGAAAATTTTTTCCTGAGTTTTAATGTGCTATTGTGTTTTAGTATAATGTGCAACTTTTCATAAATGTGAGCTCTCAGAATAAAAAAAAAGGATTCTTCTGATGTGGTGAACTTTCTTGGTCGACTTACATCACTGGTGGAACCACTGCTTCCCTAGTCACTTCAGTTTGTTTGCACATTTAACAGCAATTCTACCTTAGTTAATGATTCTAACCTGATTTATTAAAAAAAAAATAAAAAATTAAAGAAACACACTTTTGAAACAGATGCAAACAGTTCTGTTGCATAAGAGCATAACTTTATCTTTTATATCAGTTGTCAAGTTTACACTTTGATAGTAGCTGATAACCTGCTATGGGTTTCCTGATCACTCATGAACCTGTATCAGCTATAAATTCTTTTATTTATGGAGATAGAGTTAATGGAAAATTATCAATTTTCATTATCAGGCCTGGGGAGGAAAAGAATAGCCACTAGACTTCTCATAGCATATAGTTTTCCTGTTATTTTCATGATTTGTGGACTCATAAAAGACAAATGAGTGTCCATTTCACTGGCTTTTTTTCAAGAAAGGAGGTACTACCTGATTGGAATCAGAGTAGAAAAACAATACAAAGTCACACAAAAGAAGCAGCAAAATAGCATTTAACAGAAAGTCCATAAAAGATATGTATTTGTAGGTATCAAAATGCTAATGGTGTAATTGAAACAGTAAAGGTCTTTGTTTTGTGACATTGTTTTATTTGTATTAAACTAAAATGTAAATCTTGTAATTAGTGGGAAGAAAATGCAGAAGGCAGTTGGTAGTTCAGTCTATAAACTTTTCAAGGTTGTGTCCAGGTATTCAAATCAATGTTTACAACAGATACAGCATGCAGCCTAGCAAAAATCAATAACATTAATAGATGATCTTATTCAGTGTTATGTGAATGCCAATTAAGTGGATAAATGAACACAATAAGATGTTGTCAATAAGAGATCTTGAAAGGAAATAAAAATGACTGAGATGGGATAATGTAGGTTATAGGAAAAAAGCAAGAATTAGATCACAAAGACAATGTCACACTAATTAATAATCAAGGCACATTTAGATAAAGAACACAGACGAGAGGACTACAAATCTGCAGGCAAATCCAGGCTGCTCTACGAGATCTCTTCAGAAGCTAATTCATGCAGGCGATTTATACTTCAGTTTTAAAATGCTGTGAAGCATTTAAGATTCTTTACCATATGGCTAAGATGCAGATTGTCATTGTGGAGAATGATAAGCAAAAAATGTTTGTCTAAGAGGAAGGACATTTCAATCAGGCAAAAGTGCATACCATGGAAAAACACAACTACAAGGAGTACAGTTTAAAATATGATCCTCTGATGTTTCTGAGGGAACTGGAATAGAGGGAATACTTGAACCTTGAATACCTCTGCTTTTACTCCCTGCTAGATTTCACTTTGATGTTTAGAGATAGAATCTCTTATGACTGCATCTTAGCCAGAGATATCCTAGGTTCTGTGTCACCTCTGAACATTTGTCAGATGGAGAATGTCTGTGCCTGCCCCTCCTTGCCTGTATTGGTGTTTATCTTTGAGTTTTTCTGAGCATCATAATCCTTCCTTTAGCTTTTATGGCTCTGACCTCTGAATTCAGTTCCACAGATTTGTAGCATAAAATCAGGCCTGCCTGGCTGAGGACTTAGTGTTTTCCTAATCCTTTTTCCCTTTTTTCCCTTTCTGACTGCTTCAGACAGCATCTTTCTTCCCTCTCTATTTAGCAGAGACTTCATGTCTGATTCAGGAAGTGCTGAGATTCAGCAATGTAAGCAAATGCAATTCTGATCAGTTACATTTTCTTCTTGCTGTGGAGATAACTTTTTACCCATTATCTTTCAGTAGTGACCAATGGGTTAGGAGAAATGATGCAGGAAAAGTTAAGTCAAGTCTTACAATTTTAAACTGAACAAACCATTCTAATGAGTTATCAACAGCAAATTTCCTAAACCAAAGCTCTCTTTCTTCTCACTGAGAAAAATCTTGTCATTCAAATGCAAAACATAAAGTAGAAACTGGGAATTTTCAGTACCTATATATCTCACAAAACAGAATTTGGGAATGTTCCTTTACAATCCGGTCACTTGTTAATTTGCTCTGTAAGATCTTTTTCTACTTACGTGTAGCATTTTTAGTTTGCCCCTGGACCTCGTTACAGTCTCAGGTGTAGTTTGCATGATGTAAGTGTAGGTTATCAAGGAATAATTTGGGTTTAATACTGTAACATATGTCTTACTTCTTTTATTCTTCCACTTTGTATGAATTTTTATTAATTTTCTTCAAATGTTGTAAAAAGGCCATGGAAAATACTTAACTTTGACAACACATCAAAAAAACTTCTTGCAGTGTCACTCTTTTCTGTAGAATAGGTTATCTTTACATGGTAAAAAAAGAATGTCTTTCATATCTTTCTATCTATCTTATCTTCCTTTTGCTATTGAGTCTCAGACTTCCTGGCAGAATAGCTGAGAGAAGATTTTCATTTCTGAGCATGCATCTCAAGTAATGGAAAGTATTACATTCTGATGTTGTATAGGAAATCTGTCTCACAGCAAGGCTGGAGAGACCTGGAAAGTTACATCTGAGTGATCCAAAAGGAGCATTGAAATGCTATTTTAGCTCTCCAGGAAGATGAAAGAGCTTTTGACTTTCTTGCTACTATTATAATTTCAGAGTGACAAGTGATAAAAGCAGCATTGGACTGAGTGCCTCCCACAGTTTTTAACAGCATATCTGAACCATATGTAATATTTTCTTTATTGATGGGAGTACAGGAGTTGTTCATTAAAAAAAAACAAAAAAAAAAGGAAAAAGGAATTTTGGAGGTTATGGTTTTGCATGCAATTTGATGTGGATAGACAATACAGCAATTAGCTGAATAGATATCAATAACATACATAGATCCCTCTATTCACAGCTATTTGAATGCCAGTTAGTTTGAACAGACAAACAAAGATAATGATAAACTGTCAGTTGAAGTGTTTAGAAGGCAGGTAGTGTGACAGAAGATGACAAGGTAGGAAGGAAATGAGCCTAAAGCATGAGGGAGAAAAAAGGCTTATAGAAATTTCTGAGTATGCTGACACCAGCTGACTTCAAAGTACATTTTGAAGGGGCATAGCTGCACAATGAATACAAGGAACAAAGCCCACACAAGTTATAAATGTATAAATACACTTCTATCTTGACAGTACCTGGAATCAGTTTTTGACCCATTTTGTAGAACCTTCGTAGCCTCCTTGTTTTTCATCCGAAGTATTGTATGCCATCTGCGGCTGTTTGTCCTGTTATTTATAGAACATACCAATAAGGTAGATCTTATAAGCAGTTTAGTCATAAGTTAAGACTTTAAAACTGAAAATTGTGGCCTAAAACAAAACAAAACAGATTTTCCTCATACAATTGGTAGGATAAACAAGTTGCAGTGTTTTACTGTTATATTAAAGTATGTGTTCAAGGTTCCATTATTTTGATCCAATGGGTGCTTTTAACATGTCAAACCATATGGGTTTTTTTGCTTCTTACAAATCATTCCAAAGATATCCACAACTGCAAAATCAAAACTTGGGCATATCAGCACTGGGGGGGAAAAAAAAGTTGTTCTATTAGTTACTGTCTGGTTTTTCTCTTCAGAACAGGCATAATGTGGAGCTGAGCATAACAAATAGATTATTTCTTTACAAAGAACAAAAGGTTACACTTCTATTACATTGGGCTTTCTTTAAAAGCGGTGCAATTTAATTGTTTTATACTCTCTGCTACTCCTCACAAGATACTTGTCCCAGGCTCACTTGAGATTAATAAAGATAACAGAGATGATATGGATCAGGCCTCAGATAGGTCTGGATATGGGACAGCAGTAAAACCCAAGAGTATCAGTATTAGTGCAGGTGTTTGGCACTCATTGTGGTGTCCTGAGCTGTGTACCAGATGCTCAGACTCCTTAGAGGATGCATGTGTGACAGTTACAGAACAGCCATTCCTGTAAATGGGGATTTCGGCTAACAGCAGACCAGAAATCACAGAACTGCCTCTAGGCAAAATCAGAGACTGCAGGGAGGTGTCTTAAACTTGTTTTGCTTGAGTTTGTGTATTGCAGAGCAACTCAGCCATCCTGAAATGACGTTAGAATAAAATTTTTGTGCAGGCAAAACTAGGACACAGCTATTTTACATTCTGGAGCAGAATAATTTTCCTTCCTTCTAATTTAGAATTGTCCACAGAAGAAAAAGTCCAAGATTCTATCAGTTTTGTTAGCTCTTTCGTTAATCTGCTTCACTCAGGGAACCTCACATTCATCTGTTCCAAGACTGTGCGTAAGCACATAGTAATGGGGTATTACTCTGTTGCTTTCTTCCTGTAAGAGATGCTTGGAAGCATCAACCAGTAGGGGCTGTTAAAACCAAGATTTTCACAGAAACTACAGCATATCAGTTAAGGAGGGTGCCACAATGATACTTCTGTTTCTTTGATGTATCATAGTTTCACGGGAATCAGAATTTAAGATGGTGTGTAATCCATTCCTATAGGATAGAGTTAGGAGTTCTATAGCTATACTTTGATTAAAACAATCAAAGCTGGAATTTTGCTGAATAATTTGATATAAAAGTATAATTTGATAGAATAAAATTATAATAAAATTATAAATTAATAAAATTATAAATAAAATTCAAATTATAAATTAATTATATAATAAAATTATAATTTGATATAAAATTATTCAAATCATAGAACACACAAACCCCCTGAATATAATGCAAATTGATTTGTTGACATCAGATATAATTACTCCTCCAGTTTCCAGCCATCTCATTTATGTTCAAGGATGAAACCTCAATTATTTCTTTTCCTAGAAGGTTTTTAACACACCGTTAAAACACATTGAAATGGGAAACATTTACGCTATTAACACAGAAAAGGATGACACAAGGTGAGGAGGGGAACACTGGCACATTTCAAAAAGATTTTGAAGTGCAGGTCAAATAGACACTTAGCATATGATGTCTATATTTAACAGTACTTAGCACTGGGCAAATATTGGGTGTTTCAGCAGCTAGGCTTATCAGTGAAGCTCTCTACTTTTAATGGGAAATTGGTTAATTCAAGTGCCTGCAATACTTGCTCAGTCAAATTCTGAAAGAAGCTCCTTTTGATGGTATCAAAAAGCTGACAAGTAATTCAAGGAAAACAGTGGTATTTCCCTATTGCCTTCTTACAGGAAGGCTACTTAGAAAGCACCAAACCCCAGCACTGGAAATTCTTGTGACATTTTAGATAGATTCCCTGCTGGACAAAATTTGTGTTATGGTGAATCAACCTCCCTAAAACGTGTATCAGATTATGGAAAATAATCTCAAACAATGTGAAATGCCCAAGTTAAACAATCACTCTGAAGATGAGGTACAGGTTCTAGGGGCATTTTTAGGTGACTAACTGTAATACTGCTCAGAATTTCAGAGTTAGTTGCTATACTAACAGTGAAATCCATTTCCCACTGAAGACAAACATGAAACTCTGGTGGATTCAAAAATATTTAACTGGATGGCTATAAATATGACAAATTAACTACAGTCAATAGTTCCCAAATGATTGTGTGACCTATTACCTTCCTAAGGAACACTTCCAAAAGAGATGCTTTTTGTAGATTTCTGATGTATTAAGATAGCAATGCATTATTATCCATTGTTGTTGCATAGATGGCTGTGTGTTCGAATCACGTTGGGGTCACCATTTGTTGTTGCAGAGTTGTTCTAATTACCTCAAGCACGCTTTCAGGACAAGATGTAAGCAGGCAAAGACCTTTATTACATTATACAGCAAAGATATATAGTCTATCAGAAGGCACACGTGTCACATCTCAATTGGTCATTTTCTACTGGCATGCATGTAATTAAGGCATACAATAGGTCAAAATAACAAAACAATATTTTAACACATCCAACTAAATTCTGCTCAATTTCTCTCCTTTGGTTACAAGGTGTTTGCATTCCCCCCAAAGACAAAACATAGCTTTCTCTAATTCAAGCAAAGGCAAATCTTCCCTACAGCCTTCTAAAGCTATCCAAAAACAACCTTTTCCCACAATCCATGATGCTTTTGTGCCCAGAATCATGTCCATGGATTCACTTTCATTCATCAGTACTTTAGAGAATTTCAGTTCTACTTTTCCAGACTGTTGCCATAACATACTAATAAGTGTTTTATGATCTTACTACATAATAATTAAAATTCCTAGTATCTGTCTATGCCAATTAAGCTAATTATGCTGCTTCCTGGTATGGCAGTGTCTCAAATTATCCTTCAATCACTGGGAACTAACCAGAAATGCTGCTTTTAAAATGTTTTATTAAACCACACAAACATTTGTTCTATTTTGGTCCATTTTGATGTTTCCAGAAGAACACAACATGGCGCAGGCATTGCTGCAGCAGCTGAGCCAGGCTGGGCTGAGGTGGGCCTGCAGGCCCAGCTGAGGCTCTGTGGGCAGTCAAAGTCTGTGAGTACCCTTCCAGAGCCAGTGTGGGTTTCAATACACGCACGTTTGAGAAGGGGTTTGGCTGGAGCAGCCGTGAGCTCAGCTCATGAACTGCAGCCTGTGTAAATGTTCTTGTATGTGCCTGGTGGTAGGGCTGTGATGTCAAGCACCGAGCTGTGCTCTGAACGCCAGGAACTGCACGCATATGACTGCCCCCTCGCTTTGCTTGCTGCTCCCCACCTGCCTTCATTCCTCCTCTGCTTCATCCCCTGGCAGCTTCCTGAGTCTGGCCCCGTGGCTTCCCCACAGCCAGTGCCCAGGTCCCAACATTTTTGTCAGTGTACTCGTGTCTGAATTTTCTTTCTGATAGCTGGTGACTCCTTTTCAAGCTTCATTCCATCATACTACAAGGGCTCTAATCTAGCTGCCTCCTGCTCTGCATATCAGAAAGAATTTCTTAGTGAAAAAAAGTTAATTGTAACTTGCTAGCTTTTAAACTCAGATCCGTCTCGATTTAATGTGTGTTTTTTTCACCTTCTCATCTGGTTACCTTTGAAAATTGAATTTATGTTTGTGCTTGCTTTAAAAGACAAAATAGCACAGTATCACAAAAAAATCCCTTTTTTTCTCTCAGTGGCTTGTGGAGATGGTACTTTGAAGTCAGGGCCATAAGGTTGGAATTTTCACTGACAATTAAAGTGGAGGAGCCATTGATTCCTAGACTGCCTTTATGACTTTCATCTGTACAGCATCAGAGCTGAGATAAATAGCGAGGCTGTGTAAATCAATCATGTCACTAGCAGACATTTTAAAGAAAGTAGCAATGCCTGTTTTTTCAGACCTGTATCTTCTTGAGATGAGATCAAATTTTCATTGACATACATGGTGTGATTGTGTGTCCCCTCTTGCTTTGAGTTTTCAGAAGACGGACATTTGCATCTACATGTAAAATGCGTTGAGACAAATGAAGGGTTGTATTCAGCTTTAACATTTTCTACTGTTAGTATTTGTTGTATCTGGTATGTGAACAGTCCTAATGTTTTACCAAAGATCAGTGTTTTCCTGTTGGGGGAATCTTCTACCCTCCCAAATACACATGATCTCAATATCCAAATATAAGCAGAGCTGTATTTGCAATGGGACAGAGTGAAACATGGATTTTCCAGTTCATTAAAATATGTCTTTAACTTGGGGGTGTCAGAGGAATTAAACCCCTGTTTTCTTATGATCTTGAAATGAAAAGTTACTGAGCTAAAAGTATGTTTCTGATCAAGCAAGATTTTATTTCTACTCTCTTATAAAGATTTTGAAAAGCCAGTTGCAAAAGAATAGTCAAAATGCTGTCAAGTGAATTTGGCTGCTCTCTGAAGGTTCCACTTGCCCACCATGCAAGTTAAGCAGAAAGTGTCTCAAATAGTCTTGTTCAGGTTTTGTATATTATTTAGAATATTTGAAATTCTAACTTGCACAGCACACGAAACATACAGGTTATATGTTGATACTAAGACTCTTTGGGCCTGGATTATATGGCAGCTAAATAGATAAATTACATTAATGATTAATTCTAATTTGAGAGATTTCTGTTGAATTCCACTAATGTGGTGGTTTCAGGTTTTAGGATTTTGAGCAGGAAAGTAGAAAAATATAAAGAAATCACTCTTGGGTATGAAAAGGAAAAAAAAGACTATTCTAAACAAATTAAATATCTGGACTAAGACAAGCTGTACCATAACAATTCTCCCTTTTCCCCTCTTCTGATCTCAGCTGTTTTTGCTTTGCTCAGGACAGATAATCTGCATGCTTTGGCTGGCCTTGGCTAAGTCTAACCCACTGCTGCTCTCTCCGCTCCTTTCTCTCTTGGACTGGGGTAGGTGGGGGTGGGGGCAGGATGCAGTGGAACAGCTTCTCTGGTCTCTTGACCAGGGGAGTTTTCATGTTGCTTGCTAATTGTAAATATTGTAAATAGTGTACATTTTGTACATATTCATTGCATTCCATTGTAGAGTGTAGTTTTTCCTTGTAAATACAGCTTCATTTGCTTCTAACTGAGTTGGTCTGGCAAAGTTAATGCTGGGGGGAAACTTCAACCCACCACATTACAAATTACATGAATGATTAATTTTGATTTGAGAGATTTGTGTTGAATTTCACAAATGATTTTGTTAAACTGAGTGTTTTTGCTTACTCTACCTGCTTTGTGTTAGGCTTCATCCTTCTGTAACTGAAAAATTGTGATAAGTATTTGTGCTTGCAGTTAGTAGGCAAATTTTTTTTCAGCTTGCTTCAGTCAGAGAAGCACAAGACAGATGAAGAAATAGGATGACTTTCTACCAGTATCTCATTCACCTTAGACCTTGTCTGTTACCCAGTAGTTTTCCATCTGACTAACTGCCACATTTATCTACTCTAGTATGTTTGTTATGGGACAGTACAGTAATTAAAGAATACAGATGAGTTTCTTAAGCTTCAGCAGCTTAAGCAGATGACACTGTTCAATACAAGAAGTTCTGGTAACTTTTTTTTGGTGGGGGGGAGTTGGGGGTTCTTTTTGCACGAAGAAGCATAAGCAGTTGGAGACAGAAATTGGTTTTGTTTGTGTCAGGAAAAAATAAATAAAAAAGGAGTTTTAGTCTCACTTGAATTATTAAAGTAAGAAATTATACTAATCTTATTAGTTTCAGTGGCTTTAGAATAGAATAAAGCAGGTTGGAAGAGACCTTCAAGATCATCACGTCCAACCCATCAACCAATCCAACCCACCTAAACAACTAACCCATGGCAGCAAGCACCCCGTCAAGTCTCCTCCTGAAGACTTCCAATGATGGTGACTCCACCACCTCCCCGGGCAGCCCATTCCAATGGGCAATCACTGTCTCTGTATCATAGTATTACATTGATACCTACCTGTGACATTAGTCTAAATCATAACTTATTCTTACCAGTGCTTGTCACATCTTTTTATTTTTGTCCTGTTGGGCATGTGAAAACAAATGGTGACTTCCAGTACTGTGTCTGCTGTAGACTATTCATAATACGGACTATTTGTGCATGTGGCATCATGGGCATCATGCTTAATTATTCTAGTGTCATGTTTTCATTGTCTCTGTTCTATTTCATAGTGCTTAACTTCTGAGCAGAAATGGTTGTTTCTATTCTGAAGGCTTCAGGAGATCGCATGCCCAATTAGTATTACTACCATGTGTAATTTCCATTTTGTGGAAGATGTGCACTATTGAGAAATACAGTCTCTTTCTCTGTATGCTTTCTGTTCAGATCTGCAAGAGAGTTAAAAATTCCTAATTATGCAAGAGTTTGTTTTATAGTCGAGTCAGCAAAAAATCTTACTATTTGTGTTGTAGAGTTCACACTGCCAGACTGAAACTGAGACTGGTTTTCACTGCCTTTTAAAAAGCCTTATGTTTCTTTCTTTTTTTTTTTTTTTTCCCTACTGGGGTTCATGAAACTCATTTAAAAGCAAACTTATGCATGCCAGCCTAATCAATATGCCAGGATAATTTTATAGATGAACCTTTCCAAGCTTATTTGGTGTGCTAACGTGTCCATGGGTGCCATTTGTATGAACAGCTTTTAGGAATTCAGATGCGTGTTTCCTAGAGCAGGGTTAAAATGGCTTCTGCCTGTGGCATAGTCTGACTAATAAATGTTTTGGTAGCATGTTTTAGGTTAGTTATGTTTATGATCATATCCTAGAAATGAGAAGTCTTGGAGTAAATCCTTCATAGTGTATTATCACCATTCAACCAGTAGATTTGGGCACCAGTTTCTAGTGATAGTTTCATTGATATCAAGTTCATGAGGCCTGACCAATTAAGTTTATATTTAAACTTTTTCATCCCCTGAAGGCTCTTAGTATCTACAGTCAGCAGCCACACCGTATTTGTGACTGTTTAATTATGTGCAATTAATTGGGTCAGAGCTCGGCATGTGAGAAATAACATTCATAAAGAAAACCTAGTTAAGTATAAAGTCAGCTGCAGCATTTTTATTGTGTTTAATTTCTGTTTCCGGCAGAACTGGGAGTACTTGCTAGTTAAGACTTGATGAATTTATCATTGACGGTCTGCTGCTTAATTCCAAGAGATGAGATGCATTTGTATCAACTGCAGTTTGCCAAAGCTAACAATGTTTGCTTTAATTGAAAACAAGTGCCCTTTCAAAATAAGGGAATAGTAACTTTATGTACCACTGGATATATGCCCCCCATTCTTCGTTTCTGGAAGAAATGTCAGACAAAGGATACACATAGATGAGGATGTATGAAAACAGCTCCCCAAAATGTAACAATCAAACAAAAACTCCTTCAAAAAATAAAAAATAAAAAAAAAATCTGCAATCACAGTCAGCTGGGTACTGTGGTTATGCAGCCATCAGTATTTTTATATGAAACTTCTGGTGTTCACATTTCAGAATCTAAATGTGATAAATGTACCTAAACTTGAGAGCATATATGTACACAGCTGATAACTTAGTGTCCTTTCCAGATTCTACAATCCAGAAAAGAAATCAAGGAAATAAGCAAGATACTCTGGCTCCTATAAACACATTTTAAGCCTAAGAATTTATTTAAGTATCAGCCATTTTGACAGAAGTTAGGAAGTCAAAGTTACCTTTGTTAGATAAAAAACCCAAGCACTTTGGCAAAGAGGAGTCCATTTGCTCAGGACAATTGGAACATTATAGGAAAGTACATTTTAAAAACTAGCTATGTTAATGCTGAATATTATGGGTTAGTACTTGATACTTTCATGTAATGCCTTTTCCTTTTATTGGATATAATGATATGCTAATGCAGGAACCCCCCAAGATCCTCTTTATTGCTATGTTAAAAGTTTTATTTAGAGACTATACTAAACAAGGAGTTGAAGCTTGGCTTATGTGCTGTTCATCAAGGCTTATCAGCTTAATGTAACATCCGAACAAATCTAGATAGCTGTTAGCTAAAACTGTTATTAATCATATTTATGCACAAAAACATTGATTCTTCCTACAGAACGTGAATGAGCTGAGGAAGAAGACAGTTTTTTCTAACCCTATTATCAGTATTTCTGTGACTTTTAGGGTTATTAATTATTATTTTATAATCTGAACGTAACATCTTTCAAATTATGTGTCAAGTTTTTCTTTTTTACCATTTTCATACTATAGAAATATAATTTTGAAAGTATATAATGATACTACAAACATCAAAGGTGACTATCACCTCTGTGCAAAGAATATAGTGTTGAAAACTCATGATCTTTAGCTGTAAAACGTTAAGAACTAAAATAATGAAACTAACTGACCAGTCTCCTTGAAACAGATTGTTAATGCTTCTGCCATTATTATAGCAAGGCCAACAATCATCTTTTTTGTGAGTCAGAGTTTAATTTTTAAAGAGGTGAGAAATTGCAGTAGTCTGCTGAACTGCAGTGTAGTGCACTCTCAGTTTAGATGATAATTGCTGCTGTGAGTGAAATGAGTAGCTATGATTTTGAAGTTGGAGTGTGTGCAACTGCAATATAGTGGAGCAGGTTAGAAAGGGTTAAGCACTGCTCTCAAGAAGACAGTCATTCCTAAGAGTAGGGAAAGAAATTGGTTTCTGGAAGATATTTATCTGCTGTTGCTAAGACTAGCACCTAGGAATGGTGCTCAGCTATGTTAAACGTAGATGATAAAGAGTGTGTATCGCTACAGCTTACGGACCAAAGTGCTAACTATATTTAATTGAAGGTTTAGCTGGAGTATTAAGAGCAGTGTCCTTGGATGTCAGCTGTTGCTTAGTGATTGCTGTGTATACATCACTATTTCTCTTTTTCCAATCAAGCATTTAAACAAGAAAGTGACAGGTTTAGGAAGTTTTACATCTTACAATGGGTGGTTGTCATAAATACTGACATAAACCTTTGACAGCTCATCTCAAGTGTATGTTTGAGATGGAGGGCAAACCTTGGTATCTGCTTTTTGCCATAAGAACTACTGAGCTATTGAGACTCTGGGATAGGCTATTTGGACAGCTGGTCCCTCTGTTTCATAACTGTCTGAAAACAGAGAACCAGATGGATTTAGTATCTGTAAAAGAGACCTTTGAGACTCTCTGACAATGAAAGTTTGTAGTGATACAGGCAAAGCCTTATGAGGACAAGTGTTCATTGCTTACTAAAAGGATGTGGTGTAGCAGGGATCTTCTTTTTTTTTGTATGTACTCAATTAGAATCTTGCAGAGTTTGATAGCTGGGAGTTGCAACCATAGCCTTAAGCCAAATAATAAAAATAAACCCTTATGCTATGAAATGAGTTCTGTTTGGGGCTAATTTCAGAGATATGTCCACATATGCAGCCTTTTAAATGCGTTTAGTGTTGAAGTTTTATTTGTGCTTGTTGGTTGAAGCTGTTGTTTCCTCTAGCTAAGCTTGCAGTCTTTCTGTAAGCATGGTATCTATCACATACAATCTACTGCAAAACAAGTATGAATGAGTACATTCGTATATGTTTACGCATCTTCTGTTTGCTTCACACATGCTGTGTGACAGTGTAATTAAATTTTATCTGTTTAAAGGCTAAAAAGGAGCTTACTGAGAGCTCCAAGTTGCTATGCCACAATAAACACAGAAAACATTAATTTATTGTACAGGAAGGTAGGACTCAGAATCTGCACCTTTTTTCAAACCTTAAATCTCACTCTTAATATACACTGAATGAGACAATGGGTTATTAAGAATAAAGATGCATAAAATACAACTGCGTAAGTGTGCTGCTTCAGAACAGAGCTGTACAACAGTGAAAGTCTACCTACTACTTAAAGGCGTAGATTTCTTACCTTTACAACACTCTACAAAAGCTTTACTTAAACCAAGGACCTTTTTGATTGTGGCTTATCCAGCTTTCCATCAGCTTATTTGAATGAAAAATCCTGTAGTAATTAAAAAAAAAAGTCCCTGAAAAATCAAAAAAATATATCACTATATATAAAAATAAAATCTTGTATCAATCACCCTTATTTTTAATCTTCCTATAATTATACTCTCTTAAAGTAAAAAAAAATGACAGTTGTTCTTTGCTTTATGCTCTGTTGTTCCCAGTTAACAGCAGAGAAGAGAAGCAGTGCAGTTGTATTAATAAGGTTATGACCTGGGCCAAGCACTGCTACCTGAGGCCTATTTTGGCTTCCAATTGAAATCCAGAATAAAATTTTTCACCATGATAACAGTTAGACATTGTAATAATCCAAGAGAAGTGTATTGGTTAGTTTTAATACTCAGCTTGACAGGGTGTTGGGCCGTCTCATTTAAGCCACATTGTTACCTACAAAGGTTGGACCAGATTATTCTTGGGATCACTTCCAACCTGGCATACTGTGATTCTGTGAAATCTGATTATTCTCTGATCATTTTTACTCTTACTAATAGCTGTATGACATCTCCAGAATGTACAAATGGGGGAGTTATGCAAGATTGTACATTAAAATCATGTTAGTAGTAGTAGTTAGTAGTAATGACATTGAAATTATATGTTGATGTCTCTTGCTGTTTCACTGTCTGGCAGCATGTTTGACAGAATTATTATGGAACAATATGTAATGTCTCATATGAAGCAAAGCAGCTTAGTTAAGATGTTTGCACTCTTATTATTGCTCCTCCAAGAAAATGTGTTTAATTTATGATTGATATAGTATCAGTGAAAAGCAACCTGTTGAGATAACACATAACTGTGTGTTCCAGAATATTGTCAAAGTCAAACAGGAGCTAAGTAAAGAATATCAGCACTTTCAATGGGAAAAATTGCTCATTGCCCAAAAGCAAAGCAGAGAGGAAAAGTAGTGAACTCTAGACTTCCTGCCAGGAATGTAGAAAGCCAGAGAGGGTAACCATACTCAAAATTAGGGACATATTCTAAAATGTGCATGCTTGTGTGAATAGCCAAAGTATCAAATATTACACACATTATTCCTCATTTGGTTGTTGAAATTTGGAGTGTTCCCTAAAGCCCTTGGAGATGAGAATTTAAAGCCTTGCTTATTGCTGGAGCAGGAATCTGGTGAATGTGTTGCCTACAGTATGTGGGAAGATTTGTATCAGGAGCACAAACTTGCCTTTTTCTCCTAGTTGCTGTGTTGTGTCTGGCTTAGTGACTGGCAGCAGTTTGTTGCTGAGTGATGTGCCTTTAGGTGTTAGCTTGCTCTAATTTTGAATCTTGAAAAAGTTAAATTCATTAGCAGTTTTGCCTTAGATTGCCACACTTAGGAGGGGTTGTGTTGACTTGCTAGCCGAGGTTACACTGTTGTCCTGTTGATTCATAGATTTTTTAGAAAGAAAATTGCAGGTGTGAAAAAAAGATGTCATTGAAGAAGGACCAGAAGTGTAATTCCTGTATCTTGCAGCAATGAGAGGGGGTTGTTATGATTTCTTAGTGCTTAGTTTCTTCTTTAAATGATCAGGCAAACTAAAGCCTTGGTGAACCTACATTTTGTGTGTTTTTAACAGCTGTAAATATAGACAAATATTGATGAAATGAATGATTAAGATAATTGAATGATTAAGCTGGTAAATGAGTGGGTAAGCTGAGTGCATGTTGACCTTCATGTTAAATATTTTCATAGCTAATAGGATGGCATATATATACATTACTTAACTAGTGTAACCACTGCTGTGATAACTTAAAGGGGTGCTCTAGTTCTTTTTTGCTCAAATAAAAGTAATAGAAGCAGGGCTCAAATTTATATCCATTAAAAGATTAATATCTTATTACAGTAAATTAGCTGCCAATGATAAGCATACTTTGAGTGTGGATTTCAGTAATTTGAAAACAGTTCTTACGTTATTGATTTTCCCCCTTAGAAGTCCCTCTTGGCTAAAGCTTCTTCTGTACTGGGGGGTTTTCAACTAGAAAAGAAAATTTGGTGTTGAGAGAACTTCCAGGAGACCGATAATTAGATGGTAGGATTCTGTGGAGAATTAGCTTGCAAGCTGATAATTTGTCTCACACTAAACACTTCTGCCACTGTCTGTCAATCATACATGTATACATTGCTGCAAGTGTGGAGAATGCAGGCTGCTTGACTCGTCCCTTGTTGCCAGTCTGGGCAATGCTGGGCTGCTGATCTGGAAATTGGAGGCTTAGAGGAATTTTATTACCAATCTAGACAACTGAGAAATTTTATTACTGGAAAAAAGAGTGTGCATTTCATGGCTCAGTGCTTGTAATGGTTGGAGATTTCAAACCCTCTTTGGGATACAGGAAATAGAACTGATGTATGAGATCTTAACTGATTCGAATCAGTAACTCCACTAATGTTACATTAATTATACACCTAGTGATGGTGATCAAGGTGTCATTTAATAAATATAGCACAGATGCTACAGTGACATTCATGTCCACACAGAGCTACTGAGCAATTCATATTTAATTCCTTACAAACACATTTTCTTCCTTTTTTTTTTTTTTTTTTTTTTTTGGTGACAGATAATACTTGTTGTAGATGGAAGTTAAAAGTAAATGTGGCAGTTTGAGGCTGGGTAGTGTCTTTAAGAACCACAAAGTTACAGACCACCAGAGGGGCCAGGAGGTGGACCAGAAGATGTATGTCATACCAATGTCATACCCATCAGTTTTCTGCCCTTTTCCTTCCATCTCTCCTCCTGGGAAGGACGCCCAAGCTCTTATCTCTCTTGGTGGGGGAGTGAGGCCTGGTGTCAGCATTAACAATGCTGCAAATTAGGCCTGGAGTTGCCCAACTGGGGCCTGGAGTTGCCAAGCTGAATTTGTACTGTCACGATGGTGTGGTATGGAGGGTAGAGAGACTTGGTAGGGAGGGGGCATGAAGGCTTGGGTTTGTTAGCCTGGTTTAAATGGACGTTTATGTGAAGCTTAGGCTTAATGAACTTCTGTGTTAAATCCAGACTATGGATTTTGTTGTATTTTATATGCTTTGCTATACTTTGTACTGTTGTATATAGTTGTGAATAGCACTTCCATTTAAACTTCCTAATCTTATCCACTCCTTTGTGGGCACATTTGTTTTCCCTTTTGCCCCCTTTGGAGCAAAAGATCAATCTGTCTCGCTCTAAACCATGACAGTAAAGTATTTATAAGCATTTGAGTGAGTACCAAGATATTGGCCCGTGGCTTTCAGAACAATGTAGTCAACTATCTTAAACATGGAAACAAAACTGCAACCCTTACAGAAGGTACCATTGTTGGGTTTGGTGTTGTGCTTTGAGCACTCTGGATGCTTCTGCACATTAAAAGTGACAGAAATTAACATCCTCCCACAGAGATCACAACAAAAACCCAATCACGTTTGTTTGCTAAGTCTGTAAAATATTAGATGTTCATTAGAAAGTCAATGAGCAGCATAATTGTGTGGAAAACAGACTGCTTACAGTTCAGAATTGAAATCTTTCACATAGATCTGAGTTGGATCCTTTGTAACATTAATGGCATGGACACATTTCTGAGGAGATGTAGCTAATTCTTTCTTTGTGTATAATAGCAACAACTCACCCCCCAACCCCTCACCCCCAAACATTCTGCACCTTCTGTTTACTAAAATTCTGGGGCTTAGGAAAAAATTGGTGACTTTAAAGCATTTGACACGCTGAAATATCTTTTTAATAGCAGGGTAAGTTTGAAAGATTTAAATAAGGACGAGCCTTGGCATTTCCAGTGTATAAAATTCATTATATTCCAGACATACTGCATTTTACCCTTTTCTTCCGAGCAGTGTCTCATTAAATCTATCCTTTCTCTCCTCTGTTTTGAATAGTATATCGAATCTGATCCTTGTCCTAGTGATGTCATTCAGAATTTTGCTATTATCTTTAGCAGGAACAGACCTTTTAGAAAAGGCATTAGGTGAACTGTGGAAACAATAGTGACAAAGACAGAAATGACATTTTTAGGTTATCGTAAAAAGATTCGTTCCATTCAGCAAGCATAAGTTGAAAAAGAAATCAGTTGTAAACACACATGGAAGGATCCTGTAAGTCTGTCTTCTTTGGATGAGAATGCTTATTCTGAATGGTGACATGAAGGAGATGATCTGATTAGAAAATGAATTTGGTTTGTGGCACAGGAGTTTGTGTTAATAACCACAAAGATCTGTGTTAGTGGATCTTTAATCAGAAGAAAAGGCTGTATGTATGTTTTAAAACACAGGACACTAGAAATAGAAAGCTTTATTACAGTGTTAAGTGTAATAGTATCTTATATATGAGAATCAATGGCTAATCAGTTTATAAAGGATACTCCTGTACCGGTGAAGGGCATTTATCTAAATACAATTCTATTTGCAAGACGTGCAAATACCATGGTCTCATTGTGTTTAACTGCAGGAAGATGAATCTCAAAAATGGTTTGAATCGAGGCTGGTGTTTCAGTGCCCTATGCGCAGCAGAGAAGTGAAAACAAGGAGGCTTTCTGTCCTTTTTCATCTTTATTGGGCCCCAGTGACAGTATTAAAGCCAACATGAGAAAAGAAATGTTAAGGCAATCTTGAACTTTGTTTTAAGGGAAGCATCATTAATCTTCAGAAAGAGCTGGGAAAAATTGGTTGGTATTACTATTAAGAGTTAATGCAGCAGACTAATCTTTCTTTAAATAGTTGACAGGCAATTTCATTATGTAGGAGGTGAGTTTGAGGGAGAATGGCTTGAATTTGTCATATAAAATGAGGTCAGATATTAAATTGGATAACACTGAGCTTGAGTGTTTGCAGATTCACAGATAATGAGGATACTGTATTTCAGGCTATTTATTTTTTTATTATCATTTGTTTATAGAAAAGAACCCCAAACCCTGTCAGTGATTTAACTTTGCATTTCCAGTGGGAATTCCTGCCATAAATGTTGAATGTGATTATCCAACCCGAAATTTTTGGTAAACAAGAAGCTAAATCAATAAACGGGAGGGGGGAAATACAATGTACATCTGTTTGGTCAGGAAGCCGTCAAAACTAGCTGATGGGAACACTAAAATCCAAAGCAATTTGAAGCCTGAACTTGTTGAATTAAAATTACTTGTTGCATTTCATGGGCTTTGGATTAAGATCTGGTTCATTAGGACACTTGAAGCATGGGCTCAATTTTAAGCATATTGATGATTTTGTTAATTTAATGGAACTGTATGTGATGTTGAGTGCTTTCAGGGCTCTGGGAGCAGATGTGAAATCTCTGCGTAGGTAGATTTCTGTTGCAATTTAGAACTCAACACGACCAGGAGCTGGTGCAAACCAGAAAAGGAAAATACAGAATCTGTTTCCAAAACTTTCAGCATCCTGTTTCTCACAGAGCTGATCTGCTGTTGTTTCTTTTTCTGTAAAAAAAAGAAGTCACTTCCAGTAGTATAATTATTTTGGGGGCAGCCTCACCTAATTAAGATCTGCATCCATTTATGTAGAGCAGATGTATATTCTCTGTGTCTAGCCTTCTTGTATTTTTTTCTTTCCTCTGCAGTTAGCAATGAAAGAGAAATGGAGTAAAGTGGACAGATATGCCAGCTGGGTATCTGAGATATTTCTGCAGTTCTTTTTCATGCTATATGAAAAAAAAAAATAAAATAAACAAGGCTTAATTCTGAAAAGAAATCTGCAAGGAAATGTTATTCTGATCAGATTGTTTTTAGAAAATCCAGGGAAGTCAGTTTTCTTCTAGTCTAAATGTTGAGAGATATTTATCTTTAGCACAGGTTCTCACATCATATGTCCTTTGGGTTTTTTAAACTGCACTTAACTGACAGCCTGACTATGAGGTTAGTGTCACTGTGGGGTTTTACGTGTATTTTCATGGGTACACGAGCATGTCTTTTCAGTATAGTTCCAATAGGACTGACTTTGTGTTGGTTAAGTGTCCTACTGTAGTGGTTTGAGCCTTAACTGGGACTTAAGAGCTCAGATGGGGGCAAGACTGAGAATCCCTCTCCTGCTCCCCCCTCCGCCCTCCCAACAGAGAGGAAAAAGGAAGGGAAGGAACAAATCCACCAAGAAATAATTTGGAGTTGGCTTGGAAGTAGAGAGGTAAAGAGTTTTCTTTAAACTATATATATATATATATATAAAAAACAGTAACAGGTAAGGTTCACAAAGGTAAGGAACAAGGATGGATGGGAGGGGAAAAAAACCCAAGAGTACAAAACCAGTCTCTCTGAAGAGGTGCAGAGGCAGCAGGGAGAAGGATCAGGCCTGACCACATGGCAGTGGAGCAGGAAGGCAGCTGTGGTAGCTCTCATCCAGGAGAGGCAGGAGCCAAAATAGCTAATGGCTGCAGTGTCTTCCCTTTTATACTCTAGCTGGGCAGGGAGGGGGAGTGGAACAGGCTCAGTTTCCCAGGGAGAAAACACCCTGCAGGGAGGGGAAAGCACTCACAAGCCCTCCGCCCCTGTTTTCAGGATGGGGGTAACCCATCACACCTACCATAGAGATAAATTTCCCTAGAAGATAGAGAAACCAAGGGGACAGAAAGTCCATCCCAGAGGGTGGAGACAGGAAATTGTAATCTGTAATTTCATCCTATAATCCTGCATCCCTATACAAGCAGACCTCATGGCCAGTTCTGCCTCTTTCTGCCTCCTCTTTACCTCTGGCACATTTAGGGGCTGCTTTCTCTTTGGTTTGTGGGTTAGTGCAGCCTTCTTGGCAAGCTGTCTTCTTGCTGTGCCACTGAGGCCTAGTGTGGGGAAGCAGTGAGGCTTGGAGGGGTGGGGTGGGGCAGGGCATTGAGGCCGGATAGACCTGGCTTGAGGAGGGGCAGGGAGCAGGTTTAACTGGTTGAGGCTGGAGAGCTAGGCCTGAGCTCATTTTAGTTGTGGTTGCCATTGTACCCTTTGTATTTGCTTAACTTTTGTAAATAATATTTCTGCTTAACCTCCAATTATGTGTGTGTTTATTTACACCTTTGGGGTAAATTCATTCTGAATCACAGAATCAACCCAGTTGGAAGAGACCTCCAAGATAATCCAGTCTGACCAATTACACAACCCTATCTAATCAACTAACTGTGGCACTAAGTGCCTCATCCAGGCTTTTCTTGAAGATCTCCAAAGATGGCAACTCCACCACCTCCCTGGGCAGCCCATTCCAATAGTCAATCACTCTTTCTGTGAAGAATTTCTTCCTAACATCCAGCCTAAACCTCCCCTGGTGCAGCTTGAGACTGTGTCCTCTTGTTCTGGTGCTGGTTAACCGGGAGAAGAGACCAACCCCCACCTGTCTACAACCTCCCTTCAGGTAGTTGAAGACAGCAAGAAGGTCTCCTCTGAGCCTCCTCTTCTCCAGGTTAAGCAACCCCAGCTCCCTCAGCCTCTCCTCACAGGGCTTGTGCTCCAAACCCTTCTCCAACTTTGTTGCCCTTCTCTGGACACATTCCAGCAAGTCAACATCTTTCCTAAACTGAGGGGCCCAGAACTGAACACAGGACTCAAGGTGTGTCCTAACCAGTGCTGAGTACAGGGGCAGAATGAATTCCCTGATCCTGTTGGCCACACTATTCCTGATCCAGGCCAGGATGCCATTGGCCTTCTTGGCCACCTGGGAACACTGTAGGCTCATGTTCAGCCTACGATCAGCCAGTATCCCCAGGTCCCTTTCTGCCTGGCCATTCTTCAGCCACTCTGTCCTCAGTCCAGAGCTGTTTCAGCTCAAAGCACAACTCAATGTTGCAATCTGTATAGGATGCTAATGACAAATAAGTTGGCAATGTTTGAGAATAAATCTGTCCCGTAATTTTTTAATTTTAAAAGGATTTTTCAAAAAACTGCATACAGAACCTGGAAGATTAAACCAGTTGGTGCAAAATATCACAGTGTAAAATCTGCAATTTTAGAGGTGTGCTGAGAATTTGTTTTTACCCACCATCAGTGTATGAAATGAAGTTGTTATCAACTTTTGCCAACAGCTATGAACACAAAGTCCAAACTACTCTTCAGTTGTAATAGCAATTTACTTGCATTAATTTAGTGTGTGCATGAGCAACAAAGCAAATGACACTTTCTTGTGTCCATAAGAGCCATAAGAGGCAGTCATATCAGGGAGGGCAGCTTTAAGAAATTTGCAAAGAAGCAGCTAATTGCTATAAATGGTACTGGTTTCTAAAAAGAGTTCTATTTCTTTTGTATATATTGTAGTTATTTTCTTTTAGCTGTTTAACTGCACTATAATTTACTTTGCACTTAAGACTGTCTACTCATGGAGGAAAATTACTACTTTTCCATTTTCTATTAAGAAAACCCCCAACATTCTATGTGACTATGTTATTTTTGGACTTGGACTGAGCAACATTTAGTTTCCTCTCTTTGGGAATAAGAGCCAGAGATTAGACAGTAGTATTTAATATTTCAAGTTTTGCTCTGCTTATTTCTATACCTTATTTTTAATAAAGGGAGAATATTAAAGGTTATGGTCAAATAAAGCAATACTCACATCAAGGAAAAAGTGTTCTAGTAGAAAATTGGGCTCTTTGTCCCTAATATTGGATGCTCCACTACCTTTAACTTTTTGTATGTTATATAATAGTTGTAAGATTATTTGAGCAGAATCTTCAGATCTCTGAAAGATATCTGTCTTCAAATTGGAGCAAAACCCCAGATTCCTACATATCCTAACAACAAACAAAAAGGCTTGGAAGATGCGGAAAGGAGTAATGGCAACTATTGTTGGAAATTACTTGTCTTAAATGTAGTCTGCAACTGTCAGTGTCTCTGCTCTGTTTTGTCTCTTTTAATGACTATTCCTATTGTTTCTCCTCCTGTTTTAATCCTGACATGAGGTTTTCTAACTGAATGTTTTTTAGACAGCAAATAATTCAGGAGTGGTGATAGAAACATTTTTATTTTGCTGGACTAAATTCAAGCTGAGGTTTAAGAAGAGTATTCCAAGAATGAACCAGATTTATTTATTTTTTTTCTTTAGGGGCTCATATCTGTGCAATTAACATAGCAGCACAGCCCTGCTTTGACAATGGAGTAGGGGGGACTGAGATGGGCTGCGGAGGCATCTTTGCAAAGCCTCAGTTATTTTTCAAATGTGTATACAAATTCAGA
This sequence comes from Dryobates pubescens, assembly GCF_014839835.1. Lineage (NCBI taxonomy): Eukaryota > Metazoa > Chordata > Aves > Piciformes > Picidae > Dryobates > Dryobates pubescens. Next base: position 26,994,114 of record NC_071622.1, on the reverse strand, counting down.
GTTCAAACCAGATTTACCAGCATGCCTATGCATACAGAAGGCCTAGAAACAGAACTATTTGTTTAAATGAGGACACTAAAATTGTAGAATTGAATGTATCACAGTATCACAGTATAACTGAGGTTGGAAGAGACCTCAAAGATCATCGAGTCCAACCTGTCACCACAGACCTCATGACTAGACCATGGCACCAAGTGCCATGTCCAATCTCCTCTTGAACACCTCCAGGGATGGTGGACTCCACCACCTCCCTGGGCAGCACATTCCAATGGCTAATGACTCTCTCTGTGAAGAACTTTCTCCTCACCTCGAGCCTAAACTTCCCCTGGCACAGCTTGAGACTGTGTCCCCTTGTTCTGGTGCTGGTTCTCTCTGTTTGGGAGAAGAGACCAACCCCCACCTGGCTACAACCTCCCTTCAGGTAGTTGTAGACAGCAATAAGGTCTCCCCTGAGCCTCCTCTTCTCCAGACCAAACAATCCCAGCTCCCTCAGCCTCTCCTCGTAGGGCTTGTGCTCAAGGCCTCTCACCAGCCTCATTGCCGTTCTCTGGACACATTCAAGAGTCTCAATGTCCTTCTTAAACTGAGGGGCCCAGAACTGGACACAGGACTCAAGGTGCAGCCTAACCAATGCAGAGTACAGGGGCAATGTGAGGCAGAAGGGCTCCTGTTTGCTTCATTTAAAAAAAACCCCAAAAACACACAATAATTGAAAAAAATTAAATTGTTTTCCTGTTTAGAAAGACCAGCTCATGGAAAGGTGCAGCCTAAAGAGAAAAGGTCTGCAGTTTAAAGTTGAAAATATTCTTACAGACACATAGGCATATTTTTGAAATTCAGCTGCCCAAGAAATGTCTTGTTCTCAGAGCCATTTGTATTGCTAAAAAGATCTGTTCCTGCTGAAGGTAGCTTCTAGCTTAAGAAAAAAATAAATGTAAAATTTCCTTGCTGCTCTTTACACAGTTGGAGTAGAAACCATGCAAATTATGATCACTTGGGGAGAAAGCAACTCTTATAGCTGGTGGTCAATAAATAATTTTCCAGGCTTCAGGAACAACCCATTTATATTTAATGAACTAAATAACCCTCTTGCCAAACTCCCATATAACAAATTTTATAAGGAAATGTACAAATTTGTCATATTTTTCCTGTGATATAGGCTTCTGTGCCTGGCCTAGCTAAATTGTACAGAAACTTGTGTGCCAAAACACAGTATCTGTATGCATTTGTCATCGTGCCTTGTGCTATGGAAACCCAAGAATGATTCAAGTGTTGGTTCCTGGGTTCCTGGTTTGTTCTTTTTAGTTCCATACCCACAAACTCCAAGGGTATTAAGCTGCTGCAACTCTGTTGTCAACTAGCTCTTTCCCTTCAACTACTAATTTCTGAGTTTTTGCATAAGTGGGAATGCTGATAGCACAGCTGCCAGGCTGAATAGCATTACTTTGTTGTTTGGTTTCCATCAGTGTCTGTGCACCTTGTCTGTACAAATACACATGCAGACAGAAAAAAAAGGCCAAATACAAGTTTGGGCTTGTTGCATCGAATCCCATAAAACTACGTTCAGCAGTACATTCCTGTGTGACCTGTATTAGATTATATGTTTAGGTGATCCCACTCTGGCAGGGTGGTTGGACTCGATGATCTCCAGAGGTCCCTTCTGACCCCTGAGATCCTGTGATCCTGTGTGATTAGATTTAATATTTTAGTTGAAACAAATATTCCTTCGTTCTTGGACACCCAATTCTGCAGCATCAGTGATGAGAATATTTGTTGAACTCACTACTTACTACAAGATTTTTTTGAGTTTGTTTAATGTGAAACTGTAAAGGAATACAGAGTGCTTATGAATCAAACCCAGAATTGACTATGTTGTGCTTTAGTTAATGACGGTTAATGATGTACACACTCATGTAAGAGATTAGTGCTGCCAAGGTAAATGGGACTATCACATGCTAAATTTAATTAACCCAGGGTGATTGAGGAGGCATATTCCACAACAAGCAGGGCTCTGCTATATGTAGATGTAGTAGAATCAGGAGGTGTTCAATCATTGTCATTGCCAGTGTGCTAAATGATGCTTCATTTCTTTTTTTTCTAAATGCATGCGAACACATGCACAGAGCTCTTGATGTTTAGATCTGCTAGGAATTGTAGTAAGTAGTGGTGTACATGAGTAGAACCATATAAATTTATGCTAGCTGAGCTCTAAGTAAGAAAGGAGTATTTTTACAGAAATTCTGGCCTTTGGAAGTTTTTAAGGAAAAGCTGAAAAGCCATTTAGAGGAAGGAATCTTTGTCTAGCTAGTGCTCATAGAAAACCTTTTTTGCGACCTTTAGACAAGATCTATGAATTGTTGACCTTTTAAATTTCTAAATACTTGATAAATTGAAATTTGGAGGAAGGGAACAGCACAAAAATTCATCAAAAGGTAGTATTTCTTGAGTTTACTGATCTTTGTGTGATGTCACAACAATAAACATAAAATTCTAGAATCATAGAATGGTAGGGGTTGGAAGGGACCTCCAGGGATCATTGAGTACAAATAAACATGATCCTAGGGCAGGTTGGATCTTGAAAGTCTCTACTGAAGGAGTCTCCACAGCCTCTCTGGGCAGCCTGTTCCAGTGCTGTTACCCTCACAGCAAAGAAATTTTTCCTCATGGTGAGGTGGAACTTCCTATGTTCCAGTTTGTGTGAGACACTTTCTGGGGAATTAAAACCAAAATGCATTTTCTTAGTCAACAGACCCTAAACTAAGTAATGAAATAAACTTTGTGCATATTTGTAGATATAGTCTGACCATTTAATTTTAACTTCAAGGTTCTTCTCTTGAGATTTTCAAAACCCACCTGGCTGCATTCCTGTGCAGACTACCCTAGGTGATCCTGCTTTTGGCAGGGGGCTTGGACTTGATCTCTGGAGGTCCCCTCCAATCTCTAACATTCTGTGATTCTGTTCCTTCAAGAATTATTTGGGAAATCGTAGCTAGGTATTTGTCTGCAAGTAGTTTTAGTCTGTTCTCTACACTGCTACATCTGGAGAATCAGTGTCAAAAGTACAGATGCTGGCAAATAGAATCCTTCCTTCCCTGTAGTCTCCCACTTGATGTAGTATAAAAGTCTGTTCTCACAAGGGGATAGCGTTCATATCTGGTGACTGAGACATTGATACGTATTTCTGTCTTTAAGAAAGAAAGAAGGAAAGACTAAAGTAAATGGCAGAACACTCCTGGGATCTGCAATCTTTTACCTCCTTGTGTTGGGTTGAACATGCATTTGTAATTAACAGCAGAAAATGCTGATGGCTTGATGTCTGAGATGTTAGAAAGTGTCACAGCTCATTTCCTAGATGATTTGTGAGCTGCTCAAACAGCTAGTGGTGCTCTTCAGGCATATATCCTAATTTTATGATTTGTAGTGTGTATAACAATGCAATTTGGCACAGTATAACAATATCCAACAAAAAGTGTAGGAAAATAGCCTTAAATTAGGAAACACTAATGACATGCAGATAGCATTATAGTTCAGGGTTTAGCGTAAGTAATCCACTTAACTAACACATTTTTTGCCCTTCCAAAAGATTTTATATTCCAGGGAAAGTTAGGGTTTTTTTTTATTTAAAGGAATGGTCCTGCAGCCATGAGATTCAAAATTGTTGTACAGGAGGCCTACAAAACCTGGGTGCTGCTGTCTTAAACTACACGATCAGAAAGTGTATTCACTCACAATTGTACTAATGCAGAGAGGGTTTACTTCAAAATCTGTGAAGAAAACTGAGGCTTCTGGAAGTTTGTTATTCTGTGTTGTAGAGCTGCAATAGGGATATAGAGTCTCTTATGTCAGATTTTTGTTTCTGAAGATATAAATGGTATAATGAATGCATGAGGGAGCAGCACTCATTTTCTCCTAGCTGAGCTAGAAGCTGCTTCTAGTCAGACATGTGCACAGTTGCATTGCAAGAAATGCTCTGTGCAACCATTAGAATGATTTTTAGTAGCAGCCTGTGATGCTTGAGGGCTCTATCATCAATCTACTTCTGTGAATTTCCTTCCACCTCTATTCATTCTACCAATACTGGATACAATTCCTATGTCATGAAATAGATGCCCTGAACTGCTATCAAGAGGATATGTGAAGAGCTATGAAAAAGTAAAGTCAGAAAACACAAAGTCATATTTAACTTAGTTTGCAGCCTATCACTCAGAACTCACTGAATTTTGCAAGTCTGGGAGCCAAGGTGAGACATGAGTGAAGTTGGACACCTTTCTGTGTTGCATCTTTTGGGACAGCTCTTTGCTAATCCTCTAGTCTTTCCCATTCCATCCTTAATCTCCCAAGTTGGTTTTGGAGGTAGTCAGTTACCTATTTCCCTTTGCACTGGATGCCTCTGGGGAGATGAGCACATGTCTTTACCCCATTTCCCCCTACACAGTGAGCATTTCAGTGAAAAAGTAGGGCAACTCACCTCTCTGTTTTCCTCTGTGTTCTGTGATTTGACGTGCCACCCTTCCTCCTCTAGTGTTGAACCAGTCATCTTTCTACCAATCCCAATTAATGTTTTTTGACTTTTCTCTTCCAGCAGCCTAACAAGTCCCTCCTGCTGCTCACATTCACCTGCCCTCATGCTTTGCAGATGGTGGCTATTGCAACTTGTTCTATACAACCAAAATTCAGCCTAGCATAACACTGATTTTCTTTAGACTAAAATATGTCTTCACAGATGAGGGTTTATGCAGTTCAGTTGACACCAACCTTACATGTGTGAAGTCACAGGTAGCCTTAGGAACTCATTAATAGGCACTAGACTTTCTCAGAGTGATTCAGTACTGTAGATTCATTATATGATGCTCAGCTCTCACCACTTTTTAAAATGAAAAATTCCTCTTTTGAATAATAACATCCCCCAGCTGACATTACTTTTATGCTCTATCAGGAATATGTTTTGATGTAGGGAAAAAAAATCATCAGAAAATTCTATTTAAAAATATAATTTGCTTTCTTGACTGTATTGGCATGTTTGGTTCTACAGACTTCTTGCCTTACTGCTACTGTGAAGTAAGCCATTGTCTTTTAATCACAGGGTCTAAAAAGAGTCTAGACACAATATTTTGCTATAACAAATTACTGTTCCTCTCTCACAGGTAATATAAAATGCTTAATTCTGTAGCTGATTGTCTTGAAATTAACAGCTGAATGTCCTTCATTCATCCTTTTGTTGATCATGTCTAATATTGTCCTTGCCATTTCCAGTCTTGGATCATCCCAAAACCTTTTCTTTGGTCCTGTAATTGCTGCCTGGCTATGCTGAATCACTGCCACTATTTAGAAAATAAAGTTTAGGAAGTGTTTAAGAAGTAAAGTTTGTTGGGCATGAAAACCATTCTGTGAGAACTGATTGTGTAAGTGTTTACATTTTGGAGATTACTTTTAAGCCTGGTAAGGAGCAGCTGTTAACTATTTTTTATTTGCGGGTTTGTAAAGCCTCCAAACACTGATCCTTTGTTTCCCTTCATTCTCTTTTAATGAAGAAAGAAGAATTTATCATAAAACTTTTCTTTTCCTTCTTGAACAGTTCATCACTAGACAGTCAGACCTGGCAAGAGAAACTCAGATTGAAAAGATGCTGCTCTGGTTTACAGAGTTCTTGTTCTTGCCTCTGTGCAGTGTAGTGTTTTACAGGTATTCTAAACCAAATGTTTTGTGCAGATCTGGCTGGGATGGCATCACGGCACCGATGTGGATAAAGAATAGACCTTTCTTTCTATTTTGCCCAGACCTCTGATTTGATTCTCAGTTCAGCCTTCCTAACAATTTTATTGGCACAAGATGAGATACAGTGCTGCAGAATCTGTAACTGCAGATAAGAAAAGATAATTTCTTACATTCAGAGACCTGCCAAAACCCTTGTTTTGTGAAACATCCCCCTCTAGTTATCTTACCATGAGGCAGCTGATGGAATAGGATTGCAGATCTTAAAAACCCCAAAAATAAACACCACAACTTTGTGCTGGTCCCACATGCAGTCTGATTAAGTCCAAAGCATCCCACTGGAATTACTCAAAACACTTTCAATGCCAGCTTTGCTTTGTTTGTTTGGGTTGTTGGCTTGTTTTTTTTTTGTGGGTATGTCTTTGAAAAGTGTTGTAGAGAGAAACTCAAGTCTCGTGCTAGAAAACCTGAGACATTTTCAGTCTTTATTCAGCATATCTTATTCCTGGATTCTAGAAACAAAATATCTAACCCTTCTGACATGAGCTAATCACTACTATTGATAACTGTTTCCAACCATTGGCAGTTGCTAGTTTTATCAGAACCATCTAGAGTACATCTGGATGATGTTGAGATGACTAATGCAAGAACACCTGTCATAGCTTTTGAACAACATATTGTCAAGGTGAAACTTCTGTCCAAGACATTCTCACTCTGAAATTACAATGGCTTGAATAAAATGAAGTACTGATGGAAACCTTTTGTTTGCAGTTATGGTGGTTTGTGGTGATTTTTCCTTTTAAACTAATTCTTGGTGGTAGTTGAATATGGTGACATAAGTTGTTGGTTTAAAAATTATTGTATGTTATTTATACCTTTTATTTTGAACACTTAAATCTCTGTGCAATTTCTTTAGTGTTATCCATGATTTTAAGTCCACTGCACCTTTTTTTTTTTTTGACTAAAATTTTGAGCAAGATATCCAATGGTTATTTCAAAGGTGTTCTGGTACTATTGCCCTTGCTGGAACTGAATGTATTTAGTGCTTCTTTATGCATGCAGGAAACCTCCAACCAAAAATCTTTTTTAAATGCATGAAAGGAGAAGATTTGTTTATGTCTGTGACCTACTTCTCAGCCCAAGTGCTCAGACGAAGCAGAAAAGTGGGAGGTTCTGGATACAGCTGCCCAGTTGTTATAGCCACTTGACTTTGCACCTAGCTGTAAATGTCTTAAATTGCTGTCTTAGGCTGTGTTACCTTTAAAAAAGAAATTGAAAATGGTTTCCCTCTAAAATTTGCAATCTTAAGTGTTGGGACAATGGTGTGCAGATTAAGTAAGAAGTACTAATATGAGCAATGGCACAGTATATTTGTTATTGTCATGTTCTGAAATTGATCCCCTTCAGTATTTCTGTGGCATGTATATTACTTACCATAACAGCAAAACAAATAGTTTTGAGTTTTTTTCAGTTTGAGAGTAGTAGTGTATATCCACAGATCCTTTTTAACTTGTTATTGTCAGGAATGTATTTTAAATGTGATTATTGCAAGATGGCTTTAATTTTAGTTATGTAATCACTGAGCTTATTTTATTAACTCACGGGGACTATTAAATTGAATTGCTGTTGTAAAGTTACTTACAGGGAAAAGTTGCAGTGACTTCAAAGGAAGTGAAAATGCACCCTTTATAAATATATGTATATCTGTATAAGCTACTGCTGTTTCACTGGGCAGGTCCAAGCAGACACCCAAGAAAGCACCAGAGCTGAAATGTAAGAGGGAAAGATCATTTATGCTTCCTTATATATAATACTCTAGTCTTGAAGGAAAGAAAGAAAATCTGAAAATAAATGACTGGAGCTGTCATTACAATTATTAGCAATGTCTGATGAGTCTGTCTTTCCCTGTTCTCACAGACAAACTAGGAGGTGTTTAGATTTCCCTCTCACAACTCTGTTCTCTTTAACTGTATTTTTTATTTTGTTGTGAAATTCTGCCTGGCAGCTCCACCAGTTTCTAGTGAAAAAAAATAGCTCTTCTCAGATAGAAATAGCTAAAGGTAGTAAAATAATTCTCTCCTGCTGCTTCAATTCCTGTGCTGTGTGAGCACTGTTATGCAGATTCTGTTCTCCCAGTCTTGGAGCACAGTTATGTGTTCCAGGAGCATGGAGAAATTGAAGTGGGTTTTAATCTTTTCTGAAACTTATGTCTCAGGTACAATAATTGAGTGATGTGGAGTTGAAAGTGCAGTGATGCATGGCATGCTTTAATTCTTGGCTGACTCACTATAAACTTTTGGGCCTCAGCATTCATTGGTAAACAAGAGATGCTAAACTGGGTTGTTCTTGGGCATAGGGAAGGGCTCTGTGACACCAGCTATATCAGAACTGTACTTTGTTTCTAGATATATAAACATTGATCTTGTCTGCCCTGTTTGTAACTCATGAATTCTATTATCTGGAACTCTTGGGCTACTCTTTTGTTGCAATACCAACCAATGCACCGTACCAGTTCATTCTACTCACTGTGGTTCTTCAGAAAAAAATGCAACTAGTTAATTTGGAGTACAGATATGAGTAGATGATACAGATAATTCTTAGCTCCCTGGTTTCTCAAGTTCAGTGAACCTCTTCAGAAAGAAAGGGAAGGGAGCTCCTCAGATTGAAAACAAAATGTGCACTTAGGGCTGTATTTATATAATGTCTACAACATAAATGTAGAATAATTTTAAAGTAGTGATATATATTTCACTTGCCAGTAGGGCTGCTAGACTTGTCTCATCTTATAAAGTGTATTAAGACAAGAAGTGTTGGTGGCAGAGTGATTCCCAAAGCTGTATATACAGACCGTGGCCAAGAAAGTCATTCCCATGATGCTTTCTAGTGCACCATTTGCTGTCTTTGTGCTGCAATGAGATGTGAAATTTCCCTTGTATTGGCAAGCCACTCATTAAGCTTTGCTGCTTAAAGGCAGTAGGGTCTAAGTACTGTAGTCTGAAGTTCGCTGTCTGTATATTCCAAATTTTTATGTATGTGCTGGAAGAGCTGTAGGGGAACATAAAGCTGAAGAGGAAGAAACAAGTGCAAAAACACAGTAGGAACCTTGTAGTTGTAGCATGTTGATATTTGAAATGAACCCAAGTAGTATATTAAAAAAAATAAATAAATCTTAGAAGCCAGCTATTTAGTCTACTGTCCATCCCTGGATGAAACACCACTTTCTATTTTCATTGGAACTAAAGCTGTAAATAATTTTGCCCTGGTGTGAAAAATGCAGCTGCATTAACTTTTGTACCTATATGCTCATGCTGTCTCTCCATCTTTGTTCTAATTCTCAGTGATGTTATGAAGTATCTCTAATTCTAGGACAGAATTTCAACTTTTTAGAGATAAGTTATTTGTTGGTATTGAGGGAGAAAAAGAAGGTGAGAAGCCACAGCATTTTCAGCTTCAAAACAAAGTTAGAATTTCTTATTGATCTATGAAGGAACTCCAGGAAGACTCCAGGTAACAAATGAACCTGGTGAGAGCAATTCAGTTGCTTAGACTGCTTGCCTAGGAAATGGTGCAAACAGTGCTCTGCAATGATTACATTTTGGAGTGGCTTTGGAAATTTTTATTGCTAAGGACAGGTTTTCTTTGAGAAATCTGTAGAATGTATCAGAACATAATTGTTGAAATTTCAGTTTTAAAGAGGTTTCTAATCTGTGGAAAAAAATTTTGTTAAAAACGAGCCAAAATGATTTTGTGCTTTCTATCTGCCTTTCATTTTAGGGAAGTCCAACCTATTGGCCTTCATGTGTATGGGGAGATTTACTTTTGATAAGGAAGAAAAGTACTTTTTCACAGCTTGAAAACTTTGGATTGATTTAAAAACTATTCTAGGCCTTACTCAAGAGCATGTTCTTGAAAGCTCTTATTTCTGAGATAAGACATGAAGTTTTGCCTGGATTTTCTGAAGTACTTGATATAGTATTATTATTAAACTCTCAAATGTATTATTTTTACCTTGTATTCACACACAGAATCACCCAGGTTGGAATAGACCTCAAAGATCATCAAGTCCAACCCGTCACCACAGACCTCATGACTAAACCATGGCACCAAGTGCCACGTCCAATCCCCTCCTGAACACCTCCAGGGAAAGGTGACTCCACTTCATTCCTGGGCAGCCCATTCCAATGGCTAACAATTCTCTCAGTGAAGAGCTTTCTCCTCACCTCGAGCCTAAACTTCCCCTGGTGCAGCTTGAGACTGTGTTCTCTTGTTCTGGTGCTGGTTGCCTGGGAGAAGAGACCAAGCACCCTTCAGGTAGTTGTAGACAGCAATAACATCTCCCCTGAGCCTCCTCTTCTCCAGGCTAAACAATCCCAGCTCCCTCAGCCTCTCCTCGTAGGGCTTGTGAACTTGGATAGAATTACACTTGCCTTGTGTCAGTCTGGGTAAAACATTCCCAGCCTGCTCCTGACTATTTCCAAATTTTGCACAATACCTTGTTAGCAAGATTGTTTTCATTCAGGCCAAGAATTATTCCCTATATACAACTTAAAAAGACACAAGGATTATCTGGAATGAAAGGTGCCAGTAGATATCACATGTTAGATCCATGCTTCTTTGGTTGGTTGTTTTTTAGCAGTACATATAACTGTTATTTTCTAATGTTTATTGCTATATTTCTAGGTATGATAGGATTTATTTTGTATTTCTAGATCAAAACACTGATTAGTTTCTCTTACAGAAGTCTTTCAAAGTTTGCAGAGTGTATAACACAATCTGATTACTCTTCATATTACAGAATGCTTACAAATTCAAGTTATCTTGACACTAGCTAAATCCATTCATAAACTGATAATCTGATAGGGAACAAGTCTGATGTTCTGTATTTCAGTCATTGTTTATTCATCACTATAGGGTGAGAAATTCACTGCTGATTTGGGTTTTTTTGTTAGTCATTGATTGTAGCAAAAGCAAGCCCTCCTTTTTTTTGAGCTGTATAATTCAATATGCCGAAAAAAAAGAGAGAGAGAAAAAAGAATCATAGATATAATGGGTGGAAAGGAATGAAAATTCTAATGAGGGCTAAAAATAAATTTGTAGAGAACATAACTCTAAATTGAGTAGTCGAAATCTGTTTGGCAGGAAACATGTTTCTAATATTGTGATTTGTAGTGTTTTTATTTTATGTAAATGATCATATGCAATATACAGTTATTTCAAAATATTTGCTAAACTGAAAAGTAATTTATTTATTTTTTTTTAATTATATATTGATATGTGATGATTTGCAACCATTTGAAATAGGAGAAGAAAGACTCTCAAGCCCTAAGGTACAGTGGAAAAGTACAAAGGAATAAAGAGAGGAACTGCAGCAGAATGCCTGCTGAATTTCCATAGATTTGCAGATATTAAGTGTGTGTTAATTAAGTGTTTTGGCGAATCAGAGCCTAAAGGTTATGTTCATTTGTTTTGGAAGAAATCAATACACTTGGAAGGGTATGGATTCTTTTGTTACTTGGTGGTAGTCAGCTTCAGGTATGGTAGCTAACAGATTAATATTTTAAATGAATTAGGACCTTGAGTCTTGTTCTCAAAAGCAACTTGAGAGAAGTTGCTAGCTTAAAAACAATTTAATTTTGCTATTAAATAAGAAAATCAAATACATCAGACTTATTTACCTTGGAAAACACTGACTTTTTCTCACCTAAATCTTGGATCAATAAAGAAGAAAACTACTTTTTTTTTTTTTCTTCCATTCAGCAGCTTTTATTTCAAAATAGATTCTACAATTTACAGAAAATGTAAAAAAGCAATAGGATACTTCTAATTCTTACTATACAATGTAATTTTCCTCCACATAGCATTTATCTCAAGTAGTGCCTGTACATTTCTGAATTTTCATAGGTGGCTGTAATTGTTATGCTGCTTTTGGGTTGAAAATATCTGAATTGCCGATATGAAGTGTCAAAAATAAAATCTTCCACTGATATGAACAGTTTCTTTCTGCTGACATGGTAATCTACATGAGCACTTCATGAATGGCAGCATGAGAATTAGCCTGAATTACATTCTAAAGCACTTCAGAGAAATGAGGAGAGGAGCTTATGCTTTTTTGGTTCAAATAAAGCCTCATTTTATGAGAAGGTGGAGGTGAGTCACAGCGGTCTGCACTGCAAAACCATTTTTCTGTACATGGTTATGCACAGGCAGTGTTAGACAGGAACAATCAAATATAGACTGTAAAAACATTTTTCATGTTTGCAGTGAAACAAGATGCTTAAAACTCAAGCTATATACTTTTGGTGTTCTTCTAAAATATGTCTCAATGTCAATAGTATGGATAATACTAGAGGTTGCAGGTGGATGTTTTAGGTTATAGAATGACTGCTCTTAAACTATTGAAATTAATGATCTTCACCACTATCCTGATTCAGGATCAACTCTGGATAATAGAGAAGCTATTAATATGAAGGAAAATCATTTTATGATTAATTTCTAAGAGGAGGAATGTTGCTGAATATCATCAAGCTCTAGATGAATTGTGTGAAATACCTGTACTACATAATCTTGACAATAACATAAACAGGCTACATGTGTGGAACTGGCTCTAAATAATTGTTTCTCTAATTTAATCCTACCTTCTGACTTTTCCTGGGTAACAAGAGCTAATAGGCAATCATATCTTGACTCGAACAGCAAAGTAAAGGAGTTTCTCAATGTTCTGTTCTCAATTTTGGTAAAATTCAGAAAGCTTTTGTATTATGCTCTTGTTTTCCTCTTTTTAATATTTAGTATTTATACTTTGTATTTATCAAACCGTAAAGGATGAAAACCCAGAATATAGGATGGCAATCTAGTTGTTCTAACATAGTAAAAAATATAGGCAAGTAATTTCTGTTGATATTTGCTTGCCCCAAAAATATTGAGTTGGAAGATTTTGAAAGGAATCTTAATGGAATGATAGGGTGCTTGGTGCCATGGTTTAGTTGATTAGGTGGGTTGGATTAGTTGATAGGTTGGATGCAATGATCTTGAAGGTCTCTTCCGGTGTGGTCTGGTCTATTCTATTCTATTCTATTCTATTCTATTCTATTCTACTGTTGATTTTTTTTTTAATGTGTTTTGATTCAGATTCATTAAATAGTTCTTATGCCTTTCATCTTCTCCTGTTATTAGCTGATATAAGACAATCAATAGGTGGACATTATTTTTGTGCCATTTTCATACTGGATTTCCTGGAGTTTGTTTTCCTGGTGTATTGCAAACTCATACTAGTAGCAAAAGAGACATGATTAATATTAGTCTTTTTTCATTCATGATAGCTGCCCAGCAATGACAAATGGTTCCACATTGAGAAACAAAAAGGTACTATGACTGTTTGAACCGTAGTAATTGACACTTAACGCAGAATTAGCTCGCTCTCAACTTGTTTCACTTCAACTTCTATTCTCTTTCAACACAAAGCATCCAGAGACTAAAGATGATGGGAAGGTGGGTGCTGGTTTTTTAACTGTAGATAGGTGATTCAAACCCTTTGATATATGCTTTTTATTAAACAGTGAATGTGATAACATGTTCTACATAAAAACATTTATACACAATAAAGGAGATCGGGATTTTAATATTCTCGGGATGCAATTAGATAATATTTATTCAGTGGCAAAAGTAACTTGAGAAGTATTGTAAATTGATCCCTGGAAGTAATCATTTTTTGTGTAAGCATCTTGTATGTTCCAATATGACAAGATAACAAAAAGGCTGGTGTACTGGAAACTATGGCCTGTACAGAATCTTTTATCTCTGTTTCGACTGTGGTGAAACATTACAATGATGAATTACTTTCAATTCCCACACTTTCCCTTCCTGGCACTAACAAATATTCATCCAGTGACAAACTTTCAAGTCAGACAGATTGTACTTTTCAAACTGAAAAGTCCCATTATGGGACTGTTTGAAAACTCTGCTGACAGTAGTAAACCTGAATAGATCATTATTTGTGGTTTTCCTCTTTTCTTTTGTACTCTGAATTCTGCAATTAAGTCTTCTACTATAAGTCAGGCAGTAATAGTTTTCTTGCTAGATTATGAGTACATGTACTTATCTGTGCTTGTATTTATGGTATGTTCATGATATTCTTTGCACCACCCACACATTTTTTTGTTAGAGTAATAAACACAGAGAATCTGCTGTGATATTTCAACTGGAGAACTATGAAGGGCTACAATTACTGGGGAAGCCCAGCATCTAAAATACAATTTTCACAACTTTAATGCGCACTTAACATCTGTTAAATAACAACATAAAAAATTCTTTAGGGTAGGAGAAAAGAATATGAAAGTCGCATTGCCAAAGTTCAGGGGCAGTTACAAAGGTTCTGTAATGAGGATGCTTGTGACATCAAATAAACTTAATGTGAAGTGTTAAAAAAAAAGAAAATTTGGAATGTGAAGTTAATTTTGCAGCTATACCTGATTTTCTATTTTTTTAAATCTTTTTGAGGAGCCTCAGCATGTTGCAAAAATATTCATAAATAAATGTGTATTGCTGGAAGCATGAATAAACCTTAATGTTCTGATAGATGAGCCAGAAAAGCTAGAACATAACAGAGACTGGGATCCAACATGGCAGCTGTTGTACTTAATATACTCTCTTTAAAAGAAAACTAATAATGTTGCAAAATTAAGCACTTGAAAATTGTGTTACTGGGAGATCTGTAGCATACAACTAATGATAGAGGCAATAGCTGTTCATGGTTTTACTCATTCTGGGGTGCACAAAACCAGTTTCTGGTTTTTGTGTTGAAACTACTACTGACTTAATTTTCCTGAGAATTCCTTTGGAAATTTTCATTTGAATAATTCACATTGCTTCCTCCTCCCAGATTTTCTGTTGCAATTAGCGAATCCCGTGTACGTATCTAGTGAGGCTACAATAGGCTCAGATAACCAGTGTGGTGTCCAAAAAGCAGATTCAGGTCGAACAAAACATTTTCTATTTTATGAAAGGGAGAATAGAGCAATAACAATTTTTTTATATCATTGAGTTTTGTTATGCGATTGATAGAGCCGTGAATTTGAAGCAGGCTTAGACATTAAATAACGTTTATTATTTCTTCAGAAAAGAAAGATAAGTAGATCATAGGTGACTGACTAAAAAGAAAAAAATCTGACTACCATTTGAGTTGCAGGACTTCATGGCGGTAGGAGATTTTTTAATTGCCCAGAAATCTGTTGGTGAGGAGATGAAACAGAGAACTTTCCTAAATGTGCTCAGAGAATATTTTCATGCAAATGAGAAAACAGCTAGGCATAGGCTTTTGAAGATTTAATTATGAGTGGTAAAAAGAAAAGTGTTGAAAATGTCAAGGTTAAAGGAATACTAAGTGAGAGCAGCTGTCAGCAGTGTAAGTCATGATCCCTGAGATAGAGAGGAGAAATAATAGCAAAATAAAAACAATAGATTTCAGTATGACAGGCTCCGTTAAACTCGGAGAATAGGTCAGTAAAACCTTATGAGCAGCCCCTGAGGATAGGTACTAAAGAAAATAGCAGTCTTTCCAGTTAATTATATTAAAGGCACAAATTCAGACTGTCCTATTACAGAGGGAAAAGGAACTCTTCATCTCTTGGTAGAGATGAAGATTTATGTTTCAGGGATGTATCATTTGAAAATCTGTCTGCAACCCCTCTGAACTAGGCAAATAAGATGTCTAGACTACATGTAAAATCAACTATCTTAACAGTCTTCAAGTATCAAACTGCTACAGTGAAGAGGGAGGAGAAAACCTGATCATCACAGCAGATAGCCTTCTGTTCTCTAGGTTTCAGCAAAGAAAAATGAAATAGCATTTTAAAAAAGGAAAAAAAGAGAAAGAAAGAAGTGTGTGATTTATGGAAAAATTACCAGAAGATCAAATAGTTAACTCCCCTGCTGTCTTAAATACAGTGAAGAAGCTTAAAAGGTGGGAATATGTGAATGCATATGTATGTATTTTAAACAAAGTGTGCTATTACCATGGGATTGTGTCCAATTTAGTCCTGTTTCAATCAAAGTGAGCACAGCTGCGTGTGTTTCAATTCTGATAGGAAATGTTGTGAATGCTAACAGAGGAAATGCAGAAAGTGAATTCTCATCCATCACTTTAACACACTCTGCTATGGACTGAACCGTGATAAGGGATTCTTGTCACACTGCAATTTCCAGCTTTCTAAAATACTCCTTTGTACTCTGTCTTTTAGGGGGGTGATGGAGGGTGGGGGAAGTACAACATGAACATTTGTGGAAACTTAAATGAAATTGCTGGGAAGTCGTCTGCAGTGTAACTTGGATTTTATTTGATGTTTCTCAAATGACAAGACAAGCTTAGTTTAAAACATGGCTTTTAAAAATTTTCCTCTCTGATACCCCCCCCCCCCCCCATTTTGTTATTTGCTTGGTGGAACCTTTTGCATTTTCAGTGACTTTGTATCATTTTACATGTAGAAGAACTCTTTTAGCCTATTCATACTCTATTATGCAGAATGCTGCTTGCTGTTTACACATACTGATAATAAACCAAAAACATTTTAGCAGGTGAGCATTTTGTGCTGCAGTGTGGCAAGTGAAATTAGAGAACATTCTCTCAAAGATTTAGTATATATGCATACTGTGAAATTTTTTTACTGATAACAAGAGAAGACAAGGTAATTTGAGGATGTGAGAAGATACCTGCATTCATTTAGTTGAGGGGATTGAATCTGTTTTGTAAACACCTGATATTCATCTTACAACTGTTTTGTATTAGAAAGTGAAAGAGAACTTACTCAACATTTATTATGTATCAGCAATGCTTTATTTAAAACTGTAGACCATTTAGCACAAGGCTGGGATTAGTAAGGTAATTTACTCAAGGCTAATTACCTCATTGGAAAGCCTTCTTCAGTAAGTTAGCTTCAAGTCATATCACAACAGGTTGCAAAGTATTCTAGAAAACAAAAAGAGTTGTATACCTCTTCCATAATTTCCTCATTGTTTCAGTGTTGCATGTGTTCTTGCAGTCAAAAGCAAATATTTCTACTGAATATTTTGTCATTCCCAGCAATGAGATCTGATCATTAGAAAATACAAATATTCCTTACGTGTTAAAAGAAAGTTTTATTTTAAATCTCCTTTTAGGATTGTCATGCTTTTGTAATTATGGTTTTGGTTAACATGAATTTTTTAAATTATTATTACAATATTTAGAACTTACCCTTAGGAACAGATCTTTATTGCTCTTCAGCTGGATTTCAGAAATGAATTTCCTAGCAAGAGAATTATTTTCTATACTAATATGGATTTCTTATCACATGACACTAGTTACATCTTTAAAAATATCTTGTCAACCTTATAACATCTGAAGGCAGGAGAGGTACATTCTAAAAGTACTAAAAAGTAGAACATCATTATATCAGGGTAACAGAGAGGCTGTCATACACATAGAGATAATATATAATGAAAAAATTGAGTGAATTTGCCCCAAATTCCAAATGCTATAACTTGCTCCAAAACATGCAAAAAATTAGAAAACCTTTAATTAGAATTTTTATTAGGCTCAATATTTTATTAAGGAATTCACCACAAGATTTAGTCATTTTCAGGGGGGTTTGGGTAGGTAATTCTTTATAGTTACATTGGTAAATATTTTAGCAATTAACCACTTAAATTGTGCAGTTTAAGATCTCAGATTATTTACGCCCAGTGCATTCCAGCCAAAGATGTAACACACTATGTGTCAGTGTATGGTTTAGTGTGCAGAAATTGAGAAAAACACAACTGGAATGTGTATTGTGGTTGCTGGATCCTTGGAGTTTGTGTTTCTCTTCTAAAGGCATAATGAACCTCACTACTTGCTAGTTGGGTGTAAATCTCACGTGTGAATGTTTATGTCAATATAAGTCTTGCAATATATTTTATATGGTTTTAAATTGCTGTCCTTATTAGCCTATCTAAGATAATCTGGGGATTATTCAGTTACAGTAGTGGATGTTCAACTCAGCTATCTGTTAGCATTTCTGGCACATAAGATAATCTGAAGAAAGGACCTTGATTTCCATGATAACAAGAAGTACTATTTTTTTTTCTACTGTGTTTTTGTTGTGTTTTCTTTGTTTGTGTTATTTTGGGATTTTGGTTTTGTTGTGGGTTTGTTGGTTGGTTGGTTGGTTTGGACTTTTGTGTGTGGGTTTTATTTTTTTTCTTTCTTATTTTCTTTAGGCTTTTGATTTATATGCCTTAGGTATTCTTTTATACTAGGCAATTGGAGTCATCTGTTTTGTGCATGCAGCCTGAAGCATATTTGTAGATAATGGCTAGGGACACTGAGAATGATGGCATCTTGAGATGAAGGCAGTGTATGAACTCCCTAGTGACATATATGTATGGCCTGTTTTTCTTTTTGATTTTTTTTCCCCCCTCTGGAAGACTTGGACCTTGCAACATTTCATTGCTTCTATGTGTGTATATGCTGTCAAGGGTTAGGGCAGGGCCAGCCGTGACAAATGCTCTCTATTAACCCCTCTCCGTTCCCAAAGGGATGAGAAAGGAAGTAAAGGAGAGACTGTGGATTGAAAAACTAAAACAAGTGTAATGAAAACAACAATAAAATTAAATATATACAAATATCAATATCAAATCCAACCCCCATGATGGCAATTAGTCACCATCACTACTGATACTGTGGCAGAAGTCCCAGACTGGAGTCAGCAGCAGACAGGATACTGATTCAGAAACTGGAATTGGATTCAGGAATTCATGGATAGGTATTAAAGGCAGAACAGAGAGAGAGTCCTCCTCAGATGCTGGGCTTTGAAGTAGAGAGCCCTATACTGAATAGGATGTGTTTGAAATGGTATAACATAATGACAGCTTAGGGTCACCAGTCCTGCTCGGTCCTCCCTGCAGGTAGTACCTCAGAACACAAGATGCTTGGTCTTCACAGGGGCAAGTATAAGCAAGAGCCTTTCTACCTACCAGTTCTTAGTACTAACTATAAACATTGATCCTGTCCATGAAAACATGGCATTAGCTGCAGAATGTGCAGTTACTTAGACAACACTGAGCTGAACAGTAAAACCACTACACAGAAGTAGTTCTATTATAACTCAAAGCAGGACATATGTGCATTAATACATTTCACCATTCTTCAACCCAGAGCTCTACAAGCATTTTATTCCCTGTGACTGAACTCTCTCCTCAGTGTGTTTCATCATGGACCAAGACGCTGGAGTCAATCAGCCCTCCTAAAAGCACACAGACTGCTCTGGGTGTGTGTTCTGCAAATCCTTGGACAGAATATACTGGAAGAGGTGTTTTCAAATTACCTTCCACTCCTTCACTTTTGCTACCATTAGATTATTCAAAAATATAGTGTTTTTCCCTAGTTGCTCTAAAGCATACATCCTAGTGTGGGGCTGCAGCTGAGTTTGCAAAGTGCTTGCTGGGATGTACATGCTACTTCTCACTTACTATAGCATCTTTATAGCTTCCAGCTAATATAGTAGAAGCTACTTCTTGAGTTACCCAACAGGGAAATGGGATGCTTAAAGCACCTTCAGCGCTCCACTTGGCTTGCACTGGATTGTGCTGCTGTCCAATGAGATCTAGACAGGCTAGAGAGCTGGGTGAGGTGAACCTCTTGAAGTTCAATAAGGACAAGTGTAGAGTCCTGCACCTAGGGAGAAATAAGAGGAGGCACCAGTACAGATTAGGAGTTGTGCTGCTGGAGAGCAGCTCCAAAGAGAAAGACCTTGGAGTCCTAATGGACAATAAGATATCTATGGGATGGCAATATGCCCTTGTGGCCAAAAAGGCCAAGGGTATCCTGGGGTAAAAGTGTCCAGCTAGTCTAGGAGGTTGTCCTCTCCCTCTACTCTGCCCTGGTGAGACCACACCTGGAATACTGTGTCCAGTTTTGGGCTCTCCAGTTCAAGAAAGAGAGGGATCTGCTGGAGAGAGTCCAATGAAGATGACTGGTTAAGGGACTTGAACATCTCTCCTGGGAAGAAAGACTGGGAGAACTGGGGCTGTTTAGTCTGGAGAACAGAATGCTGAGAGGGGGGTCTTACTTATGCCTATAAATATCTGAGGGGTGAGTGTCAAGAGGAAAGGGACAGGTTCTTTTCAGTGGCACCTGGTAATAGGACAAAGAATAATGGATATTAGCTACAGCACAGGAATTTCAACCTCAACATGAGGAGAAGCTTCTTTACTGTGAGGGTTGGAGCACTGGAGCAGGCTGTCCAGAGAGTATGGGTGGTTGGACCCAATGATCTCTGGAGGTGCCTTCCAACCTCTGGGATATATATCTACACAGACATGAATTTTCTGGTCTTGGTTAGACTGCATAATATTCTAAATTAGTCTTAATCCTTCTTCCACATCACTGGTCATATTATTTTGTTAACTACATGGAACATATTGCCACTAAGTATGGTTGACAGTTCTATTCCTAAAGCTCATTTCTACTGAAGAGCCATATGGTATACATAACTCTGTGACATGGTCTTTGGTTGCCCATTAGTGAATAACAGTTGAAATGAAACACCATGAGGGTGTGAGACACTGAAACAGGTTGCCCAGGGGAGTGGTAGAAACCTCATCCCTGGAGGGTTTTAAGGCCAGGCTGGATGTGGCTCTGAGCAACTTGATCTAGTATGAGGTGTCCCTGCCCATGACAGGAGGGTTGGAACTAGGTGATCCTTGAGGTCCCTTCCAATCCTAACAATTCTATGATTCTATGAAAACCAACACCTGCTCCTTACACTGAAAATTTCTGCATTTGTAATGAAATGGAGGGTAGGGGGGGAAAAAAGTTGGGTTTTTTCCTAATTTCAGCAAAGGGAATGCAAAATTTGCTTCACAGACATTGTGCAATGATGGGGAAAGTACTTACTGTTTTTAATAAAGCTGGATTGGAAGTAATCTACAGAAAATAAGTGAAACTATACTTTAAACCTCCACCAAAATGTATGGATGTGAGGTTAGGTTGGCACGAGGCTATCAGGACTAAGTAAGAGACAAACTCTTCATGAGGAAAAAAGCGGAGCGTGAACTCATCTTCCCTGTTTGCTTCAGCAGCTGAGGCAGGTAGTATGTGTGATTGATTTAACTTTGAATTGATAAAAGTGTTGTCACTAGCAGATTTTCTCCTACATTTAGGAGCTGAGAAGGAATAGTGCCTTTTTGACAGCTAGAGAGGCTGCACATCTGCAGCCTCTGCTCACAACAGCACAGCTTGGGTGCAACAAAATCAAAACGGAATTCAAGGCCCTCAGACGATTGATGGGACAGGAGCTCAAGTGGTGTTTTGCTCAGTTCCCTCAGTGGCAGGGGTGTACACTGAAAGGAATAGGAGAATCCATGCCGTCAACAATTGGCTCAGGGGATGGTGCCAGCAGCAGAATTTTGGGTTCTTTGATCAAAGGGCAACTTTTACTGCACCTGACCTGCTGGACCTAGATGGGGTGAATCTATCCAGAAAGGGCAAGAGGGCTCTAGAACTGGAGTTGGCAGGGCTCATTGGGAGGGCTTTAAACTAGGTTTGAAGGGGGTGGGTGATGAAACCAATCTCTCTGGAGAGGAGAAAGTGGGACATAAACTAGAATTAGATGAGAAATCAGCAGCCCAGCTGAAGTGCATGTACACCAACACACACAGTATGGGTAACAAACAAGAGGAACTGGAAGTCTTAGTCCACCTGGAAAGCTATGATGGAGTTGCCGTTACAGAAACATGGTGGGATGATTCACACAATTGGAGTACTGCAATGGGTGGTTACAAGCTCTTTAGGAGAGACAGGCGATGGAGAAGAGGGTGGGGGGTGTATGTTAGGGAATCACAGAATCACCAAGATTGGAAGAGACCTCAAAGATCATCAAGTCCAACCTGTCACCACAGACCTCATGACTACATCTCTTGATGCCACAGGACCTGAGGCAGAGGATGAAAGTTTTGAGTGCCTGTGGGTTAAAATCAGAGGGAGGGCTAACAAAACTGACATCCTGGTTGGAGTCTGTTATAGACCACCCAACCAGGATGAAGAGGCAGATGAAATATTCTATAAGCAACAGGAAGCTGTCTCGAGATCATCAGACCCTGTCCTTGTGTGTGTCTTTAACCTGCCAGACATCTGCTGGGAACTTAACTCAGCAGAGAGGAGGCAGTCCAGAAGGTTATTAGAGTGTATGGAGAATAGCTTCTTGATGCAGCTGATAAGTGAGCCTACCAGGGGTCAGGCCCTGCTTGACCTGCTGTTCTCAAATAGAGAAGGGCTGGTGGGAGATGTGATGGTAGGAGGCTGTCTAGGGTGCAGCGACCGTGAGACAGTGGAGTTTTTCAATATGCAGGGAAATAAGGAGGAGCAATAACAGAACCCTTACTTTGGACTTCTGGAGGGCAGACCTCAGCTTATTTAAGCAACTAATTCAGAGAGTACTCCGGGTAGCAGCCCTTAAGAACAAAGGGGTCCAGGAGAGTTGGACCTACTTCAAGCAGGAGCTCTTGAAGGCACAGGAACAGGCTGTGCCCATGTGCCGAAGGATGAGCTGCAGGGAAGGCAATCAGCCTGGATGGGCAAGCAGCTCCTGAAGGAATTATGGGAAAAGAAGAGGGTGTGTTGCCTTTGGAAAGGGGAGGAAGCAACTCGTGATATGTTTAAGGATGTTGTTAGATCATATAGGAGAAAAATTAGAGAAACAAAAGCGCAGTTAGAACTCAGGCTGGCCACAGCTGTGAAAGACAATAAAAAGCATATTCTTATAAATATATCAATGCTAAAAAGAGGGGCAAGAGGAACCTCCACTCTTTATTGGACCTGGAGGGGAACATTGTAACTAAAGATGGGGAAAATGCTGAGGTACTAAATACCTTCTTTGCCTCCATTTTCAACAGTAAGGCAGGAGGACTTCAGGATCACTGGCCTTCTGAAATGGTAGATGGGGTCAGGGAGCAGTATAGTCCCCCAGAAATCCATGAGGAAGTAATTAGGGACTTGCTGAGCCACTTGGATACTCACAAGTCCATGGGACCAGATGGGATCCATCCTAGGGTGCTGAGACAGCTGGCAGATGAGCTGGCCAAGCTGTCCTCCATCATTTGCCAGTCCTGGCTCACCAGAGAGGTCCCAGATGACTGGAAACTGGCAAATGTGATGCCCATCCACAGGAAGGGCTGGATGGAAGAACTGGGAAACTATAGGCCAGTCAGCTTGACCTCAATGCCAGGAAAGATTAAAGAGCAGATCATCTTGGGGGCAATCACTGCACACCTGAAGGATGGCCAAGGGCTCAGGTCCAGCCAACATGGATTTTAAGAAGGGCAGATCCTGCCTGACCAACCTGATCTCCTTCTATGATCAGGTGACTGGCTGGTGGATGTGGGGAAGGTTGTGGATGTAGCCTACCTGGACTTCAGAAAGGCCTTTGACACTGCCCCCCACAGCAAACTCCTGGCTAAGCAGTCAGTTTGTGGCTTGGACAGCAGCACTCTGTGCTGGGTTAGGAACTGGCTGGAAGGCCAAGCCCAGAGAGTGGTGGCGAATGGTGCCACAGCCAGCTGGCAGCCAGTCACTAGTGGTGTCCCCCAGGGATCAGCGCTGGGCCCCATCCTGTTCAATATCTTTATTGATGATCTGGATGAGGGCATTGAGTCCACCATAAGTAAATTTGCAGACAATACCGAGTTGGGAGCAGGTGTTGAGGGTAGAAGGGCTCTGCAAAGGGACCTTGACAGGCTGGACAGATGGGCAGAGCCCAACATGATGTCATTGAACAAGTCCAAGTGCTGCACATTGGTCACAACAACCCCATGCAGTGCAACAGGCTGGGGTCAGAGTGGCTGGAGAGCAGTCAGGCAGAAAGGGACCTGGGGGTACTGGTTGATAGTAGGCTGAACATGAGCCAGCAGTGTGCCCAGGTGACCATGAGGGCAAATGCCATCTTGGCTTGCATCAGAAATAGTGTGGCCAGCAGGAGCAGGGAAGTCATTGTGCCCCTGTACTCAGCACTGGTTAGGCCACACCTTGAGTCCTGCATCCAGTTCTGGGCCCCTTAGTTTAGGAAAGATGTTGAGTTGCTGGAATGTGTCCAGAGAAGGGCAACAAAGCTGGTGAGGGGTTTGGAGCACAAGCCCTGTGAGGAGAGGCTGAGGGAGCTCGGGTTGTTTAGCCTGGAGAAGAGGAGGTTCAGGGGAGCCCTTCTTGCTCTCTACAACTACCTTATGGGAGGTTGTAGCCAGGTGGGTTTGGTTTCTTCTCCCAGTTAACCAGCACCAGAACAAGAGGACACAGTCTCAAGCTGCACCAGGGGAGGTTTAGGCTCAAGTTCTTCACAGAAAGTTATTGGCCATTGGAATGTGCTGCCCAGGGAGGTGGTGGAGTCACTGTCCCTGGAGGTGTTCAGAAAAGGATTGGACGTGGCACTTGGTGCCATGGTTTAGTTAGTCATGAGGTGTTTGGTGATAAGTTGAACTTAATGATCTTTGAGGTCTTTTTCAACTTTATTGATCCTATGATAATACACTGTGGTTGACATGTTTTCACGTGGTATGTTATGCAGCCAGAAATAAGGGCAGAAACCCCCACAATGCTGACTAACCTTTTTTCAACCTTCTGATGTACTGTGCTAGTGATACATGACTATTGCCTGCATATTATTACTCGTGGCAACATACAGTAGAACGAGATAATACTATGAATTTCTCAGTTCACTTGCTTTTCCTGCATTTCATTGTAATTTGTCCGTTCTCACACAATGTATTTCAGATGAACTGAGCAGGAAACTCATTCATTATTGCAAAAAAGGAGGGAGTTGAGTTGAAAGCCTCGTTTGTCAAGGAAATGAAAATTGTCTTTATTCTGATCACTTGCTATTTGTGAAATATGGACTATTTCAGCATCCTCTTTAAAAAAGAGAAGGAAAAGAAGTTTCACTGTTCCAATTAGGGCTGTTTGGGAAGCACTAATTATTTCCTTTTGCAGGAGAGATTAAAGTAATGAGCACTTCCACATTGTCATCACTAACCTTTATTAGACCTTCAGATAAAATTTCAAAAAATGCTTCATCCATTGGTTTCATACAATATTCACTATACTTCTAATTGGCAGATTTGAATAATTGAGGCCTGTTTAGTAGCTGTAACATTTTCTTTATTCAGATATTACTGCTAATACTGTCATGGGCTTTGAGGAGGTCTGGTATAGACATCTTTGCTCTGCTGTCCAAGGAGTATAGTGTCCTCCTATTCTCTTTGCACTTGCCATACAAACAGCATTTGAAGTAATCAGGTTTGCAAATGCAAGTTTTGAAATACAGGATTTACCCATCTCAATGGAAGTGCTAATCTGGATAGAAATCAAGAAAAATCCTTCACAATATTCCTGTCACTGGAAATTTAAGGGACAGATTTTGCTTCTCTGTAATGAACTTACAGATCTAATTTAAACATTATAATTTGAATTCCCTTTAACTATTAATAGAAATTCTTGGGGAGAAAACCTCACAGCAGAAAAGCCCAGTCCCAGTTTGAAAGTCCACAGTGTGTAGCAACAGGACACAGTGATCAGAACAGAAGTGACATTTCATTTTTTTTACAAGGAATAGATCTATAATTCAGTGGAGTTTGCAAATTCTAAGAAAATATACAGGTAGGTTTGACACCCTTTGGGGGAAGAAAATGAAATTTTTCTGGGCTTCAAAATTTGTTAGGTCTTGCAATAACTCTGTAATAACTGGGATATTTTGCATGTGTGTAGGTGCATAACTTCCATCATGATATGAGCAAGTTGTGAGGTTTTGAAATTCTGCTCTTAAAAGCATTTAGAGAAAGAAGAAGGAATGTTGAGTAGAGAAACTATGCCTACTGCATGCAGTAAAAGCCTGCTTAATTAAAATCAGTTCAACTAATCAATGCTGAACTTCAGTTTAGGCAGCATTAGGAAAATAACATTGAGATTTTAGCCATAGTTGGCCTATTATTTGACAGTGCTATCAAGATGCTTAAATGAAATGCAAAAATTATTAAGTAGTTGTTACCCTTCTTTAAAGTGTTACAGGTTTTATGTGGTTTTGTCTCGTTCCATGAGCTCAAGTGTTTGGTTTTTTGTTTGTTTGTTTTGTTTTGTTTTTCTCTTGAATGCTTTTTCCTGTTCTCATGCAAAGGACTGGTGACTTTTGTCCACTTGTATTTGTTTTCAGAAGTAGACTCATTTATCATCTCTAAGGACACTGAAGTATTTCAAAGACATCATTTCACAGAACCACAGAATGTTAGGGCCTGGAAGGTACCTCAAAAGGTCATCCAGTCCAACCCCCCTGCCAGAGCAGGATCACCTAGAGCAGGTCACACAGGAATGCATAGAGGTGGATTTTGAATATCTCCAGAGAAGGAGACTCTACAACTCCCCTGGGCTGCCTGTACTGTCACCCTCAAAGTAAAAATTTTTTCCTCACATTTCCATGGAACTTCTTATACCTCAACTTCCACAATTGCTCCTTGTGCTGTCATTGGGCATTACCAAGCAGAGCCTGGCTTCATCCTCTTGGCACTCACCCTTTACATCTTTATAAACATGAATGAGGTCACCTCTCAGTCTCCTCTTCTCCAAGCTAGAGAGCCCCAGCTCCCTCAGTCTCTCCTTGCACAGATGTTCCACTCCCTTCATCATTTTTTTGTCTCTGTGCTGAACTCTTTCAAGCAACTCCCTGAGGTCGTTCTTGAACTGAGGGGCCCGGAACTGGACACAGTATTCCAGAGGCAGCCTCCACAACCTCTCTCAACCTACTAACCACAGCCCTTCTAATCTACCCCAGAATGGCATTGGCCTTCTTGGCCACAGGAGCACATTGTGGGCTCATGGTCAACCTTCCATCCACTAGGACCCCTCTTTAAATAAATTAAATATGTGGGAAAAGAAAGTAGGGCAGGACCTGAAACCAGGGAGTTAAATACTTCAGATGCTAGATTTTCAGACAGCAATCCTATCAGGATCCTGTGAGTTAAAGTGCCGGCCTCAGTTCTTGAAGACAAGTGGGCTTTTCTTTGTTGTTTCTTTGTAGTTTCAAAGAGAATTGTAAAAACTGAGTACTGCTGCTGAACTTTAAATTATCTTCTCACTACAAAGTGCTTTTATTTAAAACTTACGTGGGTCAGCATACCAAGGTGGATACATCTGTGCTAGTGCATGCTCTGTTTAATAAATAATTTGCAGCTTGAAGATATTAGCTTAGAATATTTTTCAAAAGTAAAAGGTTTAGTTTAAGCTTGTGTGATATTTCCCACTGATGCATAAATTAAGTGTTACTAATTGACTACTTAGAGTGGGTGGCTGTATTATGTGATGTATGAAATGCATGAAAAGTAAGCAATAGGTTAACAACTACAGCAATGTGTTTCAAGGCACTTTGCTTCTCCACTTTGCATCTTCATCACTTAGAAATCTCTGAATATAACTTTTGCCTTAATTATTTTGGGGGAGCATTTAGGGAGGAATGTAGTTTGGGGGGTTTTCACTACCTTCTTCCTTCAGCACATAGATTTCATAACTAATAATTGGTTGATTTGATTTGAATTGATTTTTAACTTGGAAAACAATTTTGGATCTTGAGTCATAGATGTACTAACCGACAGACAAAACTAAATGTATTTAATATTCCTCCATTTCAGGAAGGAAAAACAAAAGTTAATAACCCTGCTGAGATAACATATTCATGTAATACTTTGCTTCATTATTATTAAAACAAAAAATGATACACTTTGCATTCAGATACCTTTTCATCAGGCATCGAATCTGTTTACCAACAAAAATGCTTTGCCAGGCTTGTGTCAGTTCTGTAGTATTTTTTTAAAATACTGTCTACAAAGTGTTTTATAGTCAGTGAAACATAAAATTGATGCTAAGGCTGTAGAACCACCAGTTCTAGTGTCAAGCTCTCTTGGAGAGGAATAATGGCTATGGAAAATGTAAGAGGAAAGGTATTCTGGGATTTGCTGGACTGTGAACTTGCAGTGAAGAGGGCAGGGCTCTTGTTTCACTATCACAATAATTATTACTTCTTTATATGAGGAAAAACTTATTTACGGTAAGGATGATGGAGCGCTGGAACAGGCTGCCCCGAGTGGTTGGGGAGTCCCCTCCTCTGGAGACCTTCATGACACATCTGGATGCAATCCTGTGCAACCTCCTCAAGGTGAACCTGCATTGGCAGGGAGATCAGTCTCAATCTCCAGAGGTCCCTTTCAACTCCTGCCATTCCATGATTATTTAACGGTTCAAGCTTTCTCACTAGTTAGTTTTCATTGCCAGCTGTGACCTTCTTTGCCTCAATTTTTAATAGCAAGATAGGTTGTCTTCCAGACAGCTGGCCTCCTGAGCTGGCAGATGGAGTCAGAGAGCAGTATAGTTCCCCTGTAATCCAGGAGGAAGCAGTTAGAGACCTGCTCAGCCACTTGGATCCCCACAAGTCCATGGGACCAGATGGGATCCATCCTAGGGTAATAAGAGAGCTGGCAGATGAGCTCACCAAGCTGCTCTCCATCATTTTTCAACAATCCCTGAACCAAGGGAGTTTTAGGCTGGATGTTAGGAAGAAATTCTTCACAGAAAGAGTGATTGGCCATTGGAATGGGCTGCCCAGGGAGGTGTTGGAGTCACCATCACTGGAGGTGTTTAGGAAGAGACTGGATGAAGCACTTGGTGCCATGGTTTAGTTGATTAGATGGTGTTGGGTGATAGATTGGACTCGATGATCTCTGAGGTCTTTTCCACTCTGGTTAATTCTATATTCTGTATACTCTTTTTTTAAATGGGCCATTTTATCAGTAGGAGTGCTATCGAAGGTAAAAATAGACAGAAATTGGAGAAAGAAAACTCTGTGTCTGTGTTGGTGATGATAAGTTCAATTAGTAGTAAAAAAAGTGTTTGTGGTTTTCTTTGAATGTTTAGAAATGTCTTAAGATAACACTTAAATGGTCACTTCAACAGATTAATGTTTAAAGGAGAAGACAGGAGGGACACAAACCTGCTGTTGCAAGATAAAGACTTCATCTGTGATTAGATCTCTTTGCATTCCTGTTGGATGAAATTTCAAAATCATTGGAAGAACAAAATATTCCTGTAATTATTTTTCTGTGCTGTATCCATGGCTAATGCAGTCAGTAAGGACAGTAATTGGTGTTTTTCTAATTGTAAAGTAGACTCACTTTAATACTTAAGCTGTCTTATTCATACTAATTGAGGTAGGCAGAAGCTTTTCTTTAGTTTATTCCTTTTTTTGTTAGTTCATTGGAAACACGAAGATGTGTAAACAGTATCCAGCATATGAGGTTTTGCAATTCTAAGTCAGGCAGCACAGGTGACATTGGCACACCTCATACAGCACAGAACGTATTTAATGCAGCATTTGTGAAATCTGACTGCTCTGTTCAGTGATGCTCAATGTCAGTTAAAATGTAACCTGTGTTGGACAAAGAAAGGAAAGTCTACAATATTATAGCAAACATAGTAATTTTAGCCTTACTTCAGAGGATAAAGGAGGAAAATGATTCTCAAGATTTTTTAAATAAGTGACAGTTGGGATTTTTATGATTGGTGCCTTAACAGCCTTCTCTCTCAAATACCTGGCTATATGGGTCTTTTGTCTCTGAAGACATTGCTTTGCAATTCCCCACACTGAAATGAATTTGTTATAAAAGCCAATTTATTTCATTTAGGTAAATTAACACCAATGACAAATAGAATTCACTTAGTACTTGTGAATAACACTTCTTAAGTATGACTACTTCTCCCAGTTTGCTCCAAGACTGAACTGAAACCAGTAAACAAAATAAATCTATCACAGTGGCTCTTCAAATCTTAGTACACTTACTCTAGGTTCAGATAAGTATTAATAACATTCATCCAGATAAACAAGTTTGCTATGGGAGAGCTGACAGTGTATGATTTATGCCAGCAATTCTTCACTTGGACATAAATAAAAGAAGTTTCACAAGAAGCTCATACAGGCCAGCTGTCCCTCTTCTTCCATCACTCCTTGTACTAAATCTCATGCTCATTGCACTTGTCCTTGTGTAATTTCCTTGTGGAGATGGTTAGTCACTAATGACAGTCAGCTTAAGAGGCGTAAGATCGCTTTGTGGCTCAGCAGTTTCACAAAACAACTCTAGAAGTTTGTAGTGTAACTGAGTTGACTCTCAAAGCGGGGCTGACTTCAGGAGGTTTCATTTGAAGCATGCATTTTTCACTGCCAGGAGAAATCATCAAGTGCATGATGTCTTAAATAGGAGCTATGAATATGTGACAAATTCCACAGATCTTGAAAAGAAGCTGTTGTGGTTTACTGTAAGTTGTAATAGTTGTAATATATGTGACTACTAAGAAAGGTCTTCCCTGACAGCCTTATTTAGGGAAATGATTTAGGAAAGTTTGACTCCAGAGATTTATGCCACATGCAGTTCTGTTTTCTCTACTTCTGCATCTTGATTTGAAAACAATGATGGCAATGAAACAACAAAGTGCTTTCTCAAATTAATAAGAAACATATTTATTCTACAGAATGCAAAATACATACAAATACATTCCTGCTAACTTTAATACACAGAGTACTGTATTTCTTCTTTCAATATATCTTTTTTTTTCTTATGCTGTCTACTTGGTATTGATACGTATTTTTACTTTTTTTTTTTTTACTTTTTTTTTTTTTTTATTTGTATATTTCAATCTTTGCTTCAAAGAACTGCCTTCAGTTAATTTTGTTCAGGGGCGCTTCTGGTAGAATTCTTGGAATCAAACTTATCAAATTGCTTTTTTAATGATAGTTTCCCTCTGGGCATTAGCTCATGAGTTTGTGCAATATGTTTTGGAAACTACATTGCTTTCTCTGGGAAATGGTTTATTCATATAGCAATAACCCAAAACAGGTTTTATTGTCAGAGATTGCATAAAATTCAGTTGTAGCTCCTCTGCAAATTTCCTTCTGTAGAAAGAGTAAAAATGTGTCTCGCTGAAAGATCAGGACACACTAGCACTGGCAATTATACAGCTTTTGTAAGTTCAGGCATTAAAAATATGCTCTACTGCCCCAAAAAATGACAGTAGCTTTCATATTATCTCTTTGTTACAAAGGGTGTTTCAATAGATGAGGAAGATGATGTTGTTGAAGGAATTCTGCTGAATTTGTACGTTGAGAAGATTCATAGGTTCTTTGTACTGTCATTGACCTGAGTGTGTTTATATCAGATAACAGCAGTTTCACTGAGAATATCAATGGGGTAGAAGATCAAAAAACTTATTTTGGTTATTATTAGTGCTTGCTAGCTTGTGGTATTGCCATAAATCATATTTTAAGATGATGTGATGTACTATGCCAACTTTTGTGCCTCAGAACTTTTACAGATCCATTTGGAAAAGTCATTGGAAAAATCTGATTCCCTTGATTCATTGCCATTTCAATAAGTACAGAGCTGATGTTATTACAGTATGTATTACTTTTTTTTTTCTTCCATTCTCCCTCTACATTCACAGAATCTAACTTAGCTTGATACCTTACAACAAACTCCTCTATTTTCAAATATAGCTGTTTCAATCTGAAAATGCCTCTGGTGAATGAAATATTGTCATCTTATATTAGCCGAATGTTTTATAGGTGTAGTGATGTTCCAGTAATAACAATCTGGGACTATTCCATATGACTTACTTACCTTGATGTGTTCACTGGAATGCCAAATCAGTGGGTTATTGCTTTCCTTGATGTGTGTATAAAGATTCAGACTGGATGTCTTTAATCTGCCCTTTTTTGACTTTTTCACCAGCGTGTGGATTAGCAGGTTGCAAGGAGCAACAGAGATGCACCTAATGCTGCAGCAGTCACAGCTCTAACAGGAGATGTGTGTGAATAGAGGAACCTACACCTCTAGGGGGGGTGGGGGTGGTGTCTGTAACTGCATGTAGTGGGTATGTGCATCAGCATCACAGCTTTTGGTGATTAGTCACTGAAGGGTGCTTACATGATCAGTAGATATATGTCAATACCTTGCAATTGCCTAGTGTTGTGGTTTGTGTGTTGTATTGCTGATATTCATAGAATCATAGAATGGGTTGAGTTGGAAGGGACCTTAAAGTTCATCTAGTTCCAACTGCCTTGACATGGGCAGGGACACCTCCTACTAGACCAGATTGTTCAAAGCCTCACCCAGCCTGGTCATAAACACTTCCAGGGATGAGGCTTCCACAGCTTCTCTGGGAGATGTGTTTCAGTGTCTCACCACCCTCATAGTGAAGAACTTATTCCTACTGTCTAGTTTAAAACCATTGTCCCATGTCCTAGCACCACAGGTCCTTATAAATAGTCCTCCTCTAGCTTTCCTGTAGGCTCCATTTCTGTACTGAAAGGCCATTAGAAGGTCTGCCTGGAGCCTTCTCTTCTCCAAGCCGAACAGACACAGCTCTCTCAGCATGTTCTCATGAGGTGCTCTTGGGATTGCCCTGATGCAGGGGCAGGGCCTTGCACTTTGCCTTGTTGAACTTCATGTTGTTGGACATGTGCTTGATGAACTACCGATTAAGTATTACAGTTAAACTGCTTTGACAGTGAATTGATTTGTATGTTTTTAATTGCGTGGTTTTTTCATTGCGACAAGATATTTAATGTTGATTAATGCACTCAAAAATTTTAGGAGTGTTCTAGCAACTGTGGAGGTGTAGTTAAACCAGCTTGTTGGTGTGTCACAGAATCACAGAATGATAGGGGTTGGAAGGGACCTCTGGAGTTCTCCTCTGTGAACTACTCTTGAGTTTGTTTGATTTACATCATAGCTACAAAAATACCCCCAGCTATTACTTCATTATTGACCCCCATGGGATGCAAAGTGAATTACAAATTTTCATTATAAGCCTTCAGTTAATCTGTCATTGTCCAGAAATCGTTTAAATGCTATTGTATTTGTGTGTGTGTGTGTGTGTGTATTTCTACCATGGGGAATTGGTGTTTAAAAATCAACAAACAAGAAACTCCTAAATTCAACACCCCTCGCCCCCACCAGCCAGCCCACTGTTCCTTGCTCAAAATATTTTCTAGTCAGCAAACTTTGGAAAACAAAACACAAAAAACCACCCCAGTCCTACCTTTTATTTTCCAAACCTAACTGCCTGCCTTGGGCAGCTACTCATTCTCCAAATAATTACTTGGCATTCCAGGTATCTCTCTCAGGACTTCAGTAAAATTCAATGTATGCAGAAGGCCTGACTAAGTGGTCACAGGGGTCTGCTCTGGTTTTAAAAATCTAAGAAATTACTGACTCCTGAAGGTTGCTAAGCCCATTCAGTTTCTATTGAATGAACTGGAATTGAATGCATTAGGTCCTTTTTCAAGGAAGCCCTTTTTATAAAGGATCCTTCAAAGATTTAATATGCTATAAAAGGTGAGGATGAATCTGCTCTGATTAGCACCTGTAAATGAGCTTGAACTGACTACAGTGATCAGATGCTGACAGCCCCCTCCTGCACAGAAGTAAAGATAATTACCCAAGAAGCAATTTCCTGAATGGCTTTAGGCTTTCAGAGTTTGTGCTTTCTGTATGTATCACTGACTTTGTGAAAATTGCTGTCATGTTGAAATTCCAGAAACTTGCATTTGGCATTGTCTGTTAATCCTGCATCTGTGGTAGACAGCAGGACAAATTCCAGTTGACTGCGGAGAGTTTTAAGTTGGGACCTAAATCTGATTAAATAGTCTGTACTATTTTAACATTGATGGCAAGAAGTGCGTGATTTGTTTCTCATGTCTGTGGGAAGGGTGGGGTACAGGGAAGAGAGAGCACAGACAGTTCCAGTGTTTTAATCTGCTTAGAAAATAGTGTCAAGTTCAGGGGGTCTTAGAGCCCTTGTGGTGTTTGCAGTTCATTAGCTGAGTTTATAACTATTGGTCTATGACTTCTTGAGCCATACATTAATACCCAGTAGTTCATGGTTATTTTCCAGTTGATGAACTGGTGCTGGAATCTAAATTGTGTATTTTTGAGTCTGTAACTTACCACAAAGGTATTTACTAAGAACTAATAAAAAAGAGGATTAGGAAGTTTTATAATTGTTCTCTCCATTCTAAGTCTCAAAGCGGTGATAAAGAGAAGGTCACCTTCCTGGAAACGCTTCTGAGTTTTCTGAGACAGCTACTCC
Source organism: Dryobates pubescens (assembly GCF_014839835.1). Classification (NCBI taxonomy): domain Eukaryota; kingdom Metazoa; phylum Chordata; class Aves; order Piciformes; family Picidae; genus Dryobates; species Dryobates pubescens. The sequence continues at coordinate 26,960,222 of NC_071622.1, read as the reverse complement.
TTCTCATAGGGCATGAAACAGTATGTGATCTCCAGTGAACAGATGAATAATATACACTATGTGATCTATTAAAAGTCTGAAATCCTTTCCTAAACAGAAGCCATAATGAAATCTCACTAACACATTTGCATGCAAATTTATATCCTCATAACAATGCTAGGTTTGATGTTAAGCTAAGATTCTCCTGGATTCTGATATAATTCCATAATGTCTTCACCAAAGACACTTAAGAAAGCAAAAGAAAGCTGATCCATGCATCCTGTCTAGTTAAAAATAAAGAAATTAAAAATTGTGGGGTTTGCTTCTTTATTGTCTAAGATTATACTCTGATTTGTATGTCCTACTTGGAATGATGGCATCTTGAAGTGAACTGGTGTGCAGGGAGCAAGAAGCGTGAGGGTTGATTTTTGCAGAGCTGCTGGCTGCCTTGGTTTCCAGTTGAATTTCAATGTCTGTGTGCACTGTTACTTTGTGATTTCAGGCATCTGTGAGTTTTGAGGGTCTTCAATATCTAGCCCAGTCAACCTTGGGGAAGGGATAATAATTCTGTTTTGGCTGCTCTTGCTCTTTTAAAAGCGTTTCTTAAGTATTTGCCCATTAAAATAATTAAAATAAATGCCCATAAGTGGAGACAATTCAAAAGGTAAAGTTAAAAAATAAAATAAAATATGGCAGAAACAAGTGCTACATTGTGGTTGGTTGAAGCTCTCATTTTACCTTTGAGTATACTTTTAAGAGTAGTCTGCCTTTTTGTATAGTACTTAATGGGAAGGATACAGTTCTCAAATTAAATGTTGTTGCTGTTTGAATGAATCTTAATCTACAACATATTATATAGTATAAGATATTTGAACATTATTTGCATGTTGGTTTTAAACAGTTAAAAGGAGAAAAAAAAAATAGATGCTTTGATTGGTCATTGAAAATCCACTGGATCAAAGTCCTACTAGTTTTGGGTAAGTCATGTCTGAGAGGGATACACCTTGACAACCAGGCAAGAGTTCACTATTCACAGGACACATGCATTAAGTATACTTCATTTCATAGCTTTCTTCTTGTAATGGTTTCCTAGCAGTGCAGTATGCAATTCAGAGTTTTCCAGTGATATGAGATTTTTTTGCTTGGTTTTTTTGTGTGTGTGGGGGTTGTGGTTTTTTTGTTAGTTTTTTGGGGTTTGTTAAAGAAAATGTAGAATTACTCAAGGCAGACATTTTCAGGAATGCCTATTGGTATCAAAAAATATTCAATATGTGATTTTCAGAGACAAGGCAAGAAAAACCTGAATCATAAACATCAGTATTGTTGGATATGTAAACTGTTCCTTTATCCTTTTTTTTTTTTTTTTAATTTAGTTTTTATTTTAGGGTTAGTTCTTTGAGGAGAAGGGGTTGAGGAAAGTGAATGGCTTCTGGAATATCATCATATAGCAAGAAGCCATGGCTTCTAATGATTTCCAACACATCTGCAGAAATTAGTGAGAAACATTTGCCTTCTTATTTATCTTAAATAAAGTTTAGTCTTAATTTTAGTGGTGGATATAACCATAACTCTTTGGACCCAAGATGTTTTCAGAAGCGCTCTCTAATCAACTGGTGAGCTTGGCTGTTAGAAATGTATTGAACAAACACCAGCTTTAGAACTGGTAAAATAGTGTTGGAGTTGAGCATTCTGTAATTGCATTTCCATATCAGTCTTTACTGACATATATATTCTTTAAAAATCGTAAGAACTATGTTTTTGTTGTCGTTCTTCTTCCAGGAAGTTGTTTCAGTATTTTTTTCTATTTGACAGTAATTTGTTTAACCATGTTGCATTGAAATTCAAGAGTATTTGGCTGTGTACATGGAAAGAATTTGAAAATTATTTCCTCATTATATGGAGACAGCTCTCAGAGGCTACTTTTAACTGGTATTTGTTTTCCCTAATAATTGTGTAAAGTTATTGCTTCTTATTGAGTAAACTGTTACTAGAATAGCTTTGAAAAGTGTACCAGAAAAAGAAAAGCAATCTTGTAAAAGTATGTTCTATCTACAATTTAAATGGTTCCACATCTGAGTCATTTATTTTTAATTGTCTTTCACTGTGGCAGAACAAACAACTGGGTTTGAATGTGATGCAGCTGCAGAAACTCTCAAACCACAAAAATGTCCCAGACAAAAATCCCTGTAGTGGTAAATCAGTCACTTATGATGTTTATCTGGGCTGCCCTCAAAGTGGTGGGAAATGAGGCTTTATTTACATAAATCAAAAGAGGAGGCAGTGGGGAGATGTCATCACTCTCTACAACTACCTGAAAGGACATTGTGGAGAGACTGGTGCTGATCTCACAGGTTATTAGTGATAGAAAAGAGGGAATGACCTCAAGCTACAACTGGGTAGGTTTAGACTGGACGGTAGGAAAGCTCTGAAGTTAAGCTTGAGTTCATTCCAATAACAAATGGGTTGCACTATTGCTCATGGATGTTTCAGTGGAGATGAGTTTGCTCAAGAGAAGTAATACATGGAAGGATATGTTTCTTTGCTGATTTTTAAACCCACAAATTATAACTGTGCCCCTTAACAGATGTTGACAGAAACAAGAATATTCACCTTTCTTTGTTAGTGCAGCACATCAGCTAAAACTTCTCTAGGAATGGAAGGAAAGATCTTGTGTGCATGTGCTGCCACGGGTACCTGCAAGTACATTGTAATTACTGGACTGCTGTGTTAGGGTAAATGGCAGACAAATTATGCTGCATGGATTGTCTGAGGACAAGACAGTTCTTGAAAGTTCAGTGATAATGCTTCATAGCTTTTTTATTACACCTGTTTTGAAAGCAGAGGGGGTTTGCACCCCCTCAGTTGTTTATGCTTTATATTGGATTGTGTTGCAGGTCCCAGTGAAAGTTCAAGGCAGTGCAGCGGTGTATGTGCTTCAAAAAACAGATCATTTTTGCTTACAAACCTTATGTTATAAAGAGATTTATCCAGGAAGACTTTGTATAAGACAACGCATGTACCCCTGTGCTTTTCTCTCTGTGTCTGATTCTTACTAAATTATTTAGATTTTCTTTTCTTTTTTCATGTCATCACTTCAAGAATATTTTATTTTCCTGATACTTTGCCTCCTTTATTCATTCTTTCCTACAACTCCATGTTGTACCTGTTTTCTGTGCATCCTGTTCTTTGGATATGCAACTGTCCACGTTTTTTTATCTGGTAGCTGCTTTGATGACCTATTTTTCAAAGCTGAAACCCTTTTTTCTGGATTCTGTGACCTTCAAAAAGTTTTTTCCAGGGTGTAGAGAAGTACTTTTTTCCCCAATTAATTGATAAATAATAGTTCAAATAAAGAAAGAATATGCCAATAGAAGGGGAAAAAATCAAAGCAAAGCTCTGCCTATGTTTTCAATTTTCAGGAGGATTTTCCTTGAAAAATGGCGAAGAAGCCTAAAGCTATGTAATAAGAAAACATTCTTTGGTCTTCCTCTCTGCAACTTTACCAGGTGAAATGAAATAACAAAGCTGCAGATGGGAGTACCCTGTAGTGGATTATGTAAATTACAACCTCTGTGTGTAGAAAGTTTTTGAAACCAATAGGACACTAATGAGTGTCTTCTTTAGAGCCTTATTTCACTCTGTTTCCAACCTTGGCTTATGATATGGTGAAAGGGGACTTGTGTCCTTCTAAATTCCAATTTACATTTGTTAAATTCCTGGTCATAGTACAATGGTAATACAATTTAAAAATGAACCTTTTTCTGTAGAAAACAAGAGAAGAACATGCACAATGGTGTCTGTTTGTGATCAGGATTGCTGGTACTAGGAGCTTACAGATATTTTGTCATTAAAAATGAATAATTAGTGGTCTCTAGAAGGTCCTACTTCTCATAATAGTTTGAATGACTGATCTGATTGTGTGTTCAGGGATATATTTGATGAATATATTCACCTTGATAGAAGGAATTTTACTGGGAGAAATTTAAAGTGGAACCTAAGACTTGTAAGTTTTAGGTTTGTATTGCACTTTCAGTAATCTTTAAATGCCAGGAGGCAATAATCCTGCAATGGAAGAACAGTGAAGGCTGAGCTCAGGAGGCTGTTGATGTCCCCTGAAGATAATGAAGCAAAGTACCAGCACCTCCCTACCAGATCAGGCCTGATAATACAAAGACCGAGGAATTGATCAGACTTTTCCTGACCTGTTTTACCTGTTGTAAGAAATAAGGAAAGCTGGCTTATTAGTGCAGGAAAAGGTGCTATTTGTGCTGCGAAAGATGAGGAGGCAGAAAAGTTTAAAGCAGTGGTCAAAGACTTGATGAAACATGTCCAAACAGGGGATGGAGATTTCAGCCCAAAGGTTAATTTAAAGCAACTGTGAAGTTTAATTTTACAGTCTGTCTTGCATTGTTAGGGGGAGAAATTAGTTTAGCTGTAGGTTCTTGGGGATGAAACACAAGAGCAGACCTTTTGCAGTTGACCTCTGTTGCAATCATTTTCAGCAGTACACAGTTTTATTAGGATCTAACAAGTATCAATATTTGTACAAACGCTGGAACATGTGTGGAGTTCTAGAGGAAATGTATTTTTGAAACAGACTATTACCACTGTAAATGCCTGGGGAAAAGAGATGGCTTTGAGGTGAGAATAACCAAGGGCTCTGTATATACATCTTGTGATTCTGTTGTCCGGGGTGATGTGCATCTGGTCTATTTTAAGGAGATGTTAGGCCTTCATTTAATTGTTTTGCAGTTTTAAACTGTGGTTAGTCCTCAATGTTAGAGCAGGGTAGCTGAGCAGACACTGGAGAGAAACATTGACTGAAAGGGAAGTGTCACTTAGTAAAAGTAGGTGCACCACCAACAAATTAGGGTCAGGGTGTGTCAGAGGAGATGTCAGTTTCAGTATGCACATCTTTGGGGACTAGTTACCGTTGCAGACAGTTTCTCAGAGGGTATCCATGGAAAGCTGAGGAAGCATGTGTCACTGGCTATACATTCTTGCTGGTTCGTCACAAGAATAGTCACCTTATTTCTTCCCCGTATCTTTTATATTGTGTGCCATTTATAGGCCATAAATGTGCCTCATTATTCTTTTCTCCTCCCTCTTGGGACAGTGTGTTTGAAAGGGCACAGCTTCCAGATATAAGGTTCATAACTCCAAATTAGCACCAGTCTTTGTATACACTGTTCTACTTCCATCAGTATTATAGAATTGGTAGAGTTGGAAGGGACTTCAAGGATCATCCAGTTCCAACCCCCCTGCCCCCACCATGGGCAGGGACACCTCACATTAGATCAGGTAGCTCAGAGCCAATCCAGCCTGGCCTTAAAAACCTTCAGGGATGAGGCTTCCACCACCTCTCTGGGCAACCTGTTCCAGTGTCTCACCACACTCATGGGGAAGAACTTCTTCCTAACATCCAATCCGAATCTACCTATTTCTAGTGTTACTTCATTCCCCCTAGTCCTATCGTTACCTGACACTAAAAAAGTCCCTCCCCAGCTTTCTTGTAGCCCCCTTCAGATACTGGAAGGCCATAATAGGCTCTCCTCGGAGCCTTCTCTTGTCCAGCCTATTCAGTCCCAGCTCTCTCAGTCTGTCTTCATAGCAGAGGAGCTCCAGCCCTCTAATCACCTTTGTGGCCCTTCTCTGGACATGTTCCAGCATGTCCAGATCCTTCCTGTAATAGGGGCTCCAGAACTGGACACAGTACTCCAGGTTGGGTCTCACCAGAGCAGAGCAGAGGGTGATGATATGAGTATATGAGAGGAAAAGGGAGAGAATATGAGTATGAGAAACTTGAGTCACAATTAGGTGAAGTGAAATCTCAGAGGTTTCTGCTGTAACAGACTTTGGAAGTTGTAGTTAATGCAAAGAATAGTTCATGCAAAGAATTCTGCAATCTATGTACAGTAATGACCAGAAAATGCGAAGCACAGCTGTAGTCATGCCCTTACTATGACAGAACCTAGATTCACACATTCCTGCTAAATGGCTTTGTCTCATTCAAGTGCTAGTGCTTATATAAGGAATGGCAACAATCTTTCTGTTTGCAGGGGGATAGTAAGATTTGCTAAAGGTTGGACACAAGTCCTCAATCCAAATCTGAAATTTTGTAAATTTCAGACCTTTTGGTTAACTGTTTTAGATTTAAATGGTAGTAAGTTAAATACATTTAACAAGCTGTGCATGAGCTCTAGGCTCCATGGCAGCTAAGCATATTGCAAAAAATTAATGAGGACCTGCTAGAGCATTTAAAAACTGCTTTAAACAAAATAGCCAAGCTCATCTTAATGTAACACTACAAATTCCAAATGATACCAAAATCAGTCAGCCAAGCAGTAAATCAGCATGGAATACATTTATTCCTGCACTAGAAAAGGTACTCCAGTATGGACTTGGATCAGGAGCTGATCAGGAGCATCATGTCAAAAGTGTATCTTGTACATTTCTGTTTTCCAACCTGGTTTCTTTAAATTACCAGCTTTAGAAAGAGTTCATGAGGGTCAAATATTTAAATACAACTTATAAACATGAAAAGATGTTTGTTAGGACTATTCTGTTAATAGCCCAGTTGCCAGAAAGCGCAGCTAAACAGATTATTTCAGACTGTATGACTGGTTTAGGCTCTATGTTGTAATCTGGTTTAGGCTCTATGTTGTAATCTGTTTCACCCAAAATATTTGTGTTATGTCATTGTTTGGAGCAGACCTAAGAATACTCTATGCTATACATGCTGGAAGTGGTCGTGCTGTCCCCAGCTCATGGCTTACTGAGGACTGTGTGATTCTCTTGGTGAATCATCCCTGTGTAGGATGCTGTCTGCTCCCACAGTGCACGACTGGAAGACCTTGACCTGTCTTGCAGGGTAATTTCAGGACCCTTCATGCTTTTAGTGTCCTCTGAAGTGGTTGTATTCTGGCCCCAAGTTTTTCTGGCTTGAGTTTTGCAAATCGTCTGTGATGTGCTGTGCCGAAAGTAGCTGAGGAAATTGTCAGTGCTCAGTACTTTATGATGAATAATGGTTTGTTCTCGATTTTACTGAAAATCATAGCTATTTATAGCATTTTCTCTCTCCCAGAAAATTAGGCCGCAAACAGCTGAATCTTCTAAACAATTATGCAAACTTGTGAGAGAGACTGGATTTACTAATGCTGACCGAGTAATGAAGCAAGACAAATTATTTTCTTAGTTTCTCAGGTTTTAGAGACGTTACAGAAATACTAATTTGCCTCCCCTCCAGCAGCATTGTTCAGTTCCATAGCGCTAAGTGCTCTCAGGCAGAAAATTCTGAGAATGGTAGGAAGGCAGAAATTTATTTGGCCAGAGGGATAATGAGAGTGCAGCTGGGTCAGGTGGGAAGGACAGGGACAGGGACTGGGACTGAATCATCCAGATGGGGTGCTTGGTGGTGACTTGTGCTAGGACTGGAGCAGAAATTTGAGTCTTGCTGCTTCTCTGCTGAGTTCCAATTCTCTCTATTGGCTGAGCTGTATATCTCTGCTTCATTGATGAGACACCTTTTCTTTAGATGTGTAAAGCAAATGTGAACTCCTCTGTATTGTCCTGATGCTTAAAAGCACTTGATGATATAATCACACCAGTCAGAGTTAAGGTAGGATCATGATTTACTTCAGATAATTCTATGAATCTTTTGTTCATCTGCACACACAATTGGCAGTCAGTCCCCTTTATAAATGACAGTTTAAAGAGTCTGACATTTAGTGAAGGTGACCACTGGCTGGTAACTTTTATGAAATCAATAATGCAAATCACACCCTGTTAGGAGAAATACCACTGTGAGGTCATCTTTAAAATAAAGCATCACTGCCCAATCCTCTTTGCAAAAAGGGAAAAGGTAACTGGTTTAATTAATATGTGTGCTTTGTGGCACTGAAATGGCTGCTTTTATAGACAGTCTTTACTAGTAAGAGCTGTTATTTTGCTTTGTTAGTATAGGGGAGCAAATAGCCTAATTTAAAGCTTGAATACTTGTCTTTTGTCAGCAGCAGAACTGTCAGTATAATACGTAAAAGCAAGAATAGTGACTTGGAAATGATCGGTCTGAATCATGTATCAGCAGGCATCCTGTTAATATGGTTATGCTATTTAACAAGACAGTCTCCAGCCTAGGAAAGGAGTGTCACTGTGAAGGTGGTGTTTCAGGACCTGCTTCAAAGTCTTGGCTAAAGAATGGTGTGAGAAAATGTCAGCTGACCAGATTTTGCAATGGCAAGTCTGAACAGTCTGCTCAAGTGCGCTAATATCTTCTGGGTAGTATTGTCACATTTGATAATTGCATTGGATAAGATAGAACATGACTTCTTCAGTAGATGGACACCCTGGAGGTGGTTCAGCTTGTCATGCTAGATAAGATATGTCCTTTGCCTCTATATTAAAGTTCATCTATATTTGTTCAACTCAGATAGTATTAGACAAGCAAAGTTTAAAAAGCAAACCCAAACTCAAACAGCTCTGCCTAAATGAAAAGTTATGCCATGTGCCAAAGTGGATAATAATATTTGATAACCATGTCAAAAGGCTTATTTTGAAATTTAAAACACCATGAATATAAATGCAGTGATATAGGCACTAAGTTTATTTTCCTTTAGTTTTTGGCATTGAAACACCGCTTTGGTTCTGTGACAGACTCTAAATAGTTGATGAAGATTGTAATTCCTTGTTTATTGAAAAGCAGAAGTGAATTTGAAGAGTCATTGCTTTCCCCCTCCTGTTTTACATAGATATGAACAACATTTAAGAGCTGGGGATTCTAGCAAGTGTTTTCAGTCATACAGAGCAGGGTTTTATTTTTCCTGCCACAAAACAGCAGGTACCTTTCTCTAAGCACCCTATAGATGTAATAATATTTTTTCTTAACATTTGTGCCCTGCTTTAAATCAATGAATGTCAATTTCTGCCTTCCTTTAGCAAGCTCTTGTCTTTCCAAAGTTTCCTTTTCACTGTGGGTGAGAGTTCAAGATGCTCATATTGGTGGCTTACATTTATATGAGCAGTCATCTATTGCACTCCTTGGTTATTCTTTCCAATGATTATAGTACTTGGTCTCAAAGCATTCTTTTAGTCTGTCTCTGTGTGGCTTTCCTCACTTTTGTTTTTACTTTTTTTCTTTCTTTTTTTTTTTTAATGCATGTGCCACAGTGAACAGTTAATACGGAAGCAAAATTATTAAAACTTGTAAGTGCTCATCATAGGTAGCACCTGTGTAGCTGCACGCAGTGGGAGTTTTTAACAATCTAGAACAACAGAGTTGAAATCAATAATGTAATTCTGATACTCAGCACTAGGTGTTTTTTCTAAAGAAATAGAAAGCACGTCCCTGATTGGGTGACTGTATCTTATCCCTTGTGCTATTTAATTACAGTTTAAAAAGAAATATGCCCAGTATATATGATAAAGACATAGACACATTAATAGTCTATATCTACTTTGGAGATCAGTTGATTGAGAGCAATGCCTTTGTGGCTTCATATTTCTGTAAATAAGAAGATACTTGTACCTGGAATTTAGTGCCACCTCTCTTGCTAGCTGGATTTGCAGGCTACTGTGAATAACAATGTTTAAAGTGATGCTGGTCAAGTGAGATTTGGTATGTAATCTTCAGTGTCCTTTCTTTAACGTAGTTAGAGCTGAGGAGCTTTGGGAGGGACACTTACTGAACTTTTTCTTCTCAACATACTCTGATTATTTTTACATTGACACTTTCAGTTGTAAACTGCTATGTTTTGTGATGCTCTGTCATCAGAAGAAGCAGCTCTCCTCCGGAAAGCCTGATGTGAATGAAAGTGATTACTGTTTCCTAGAACACACTGCAGATAAATCAAAATGTAATTGCTTCAGACTGGAAAGATAACCATAACAAATGTTGTCATCCTTTATCAATGATAACAACAGGTGAAATAAAGAAGAATAAGAAGTGTTTTCTTAAGATTATGCAGTGTGTATTGTAATTGTCTGTGACAGGCTGAACCTGAGGCTGATCCTGACCCTTCTTTAGTCTTAGGAAACGAGGAAATGAAATCCACGACTTTCCCATTTTCGTACCACATGCTTTGGGACAGTCTGGTTTTGTTTTGCTCATCTCATGAATAATTTTTCCTCATGAAATAGCTCTATCAGGTTAAGACAAAAACATATATTTGCTAATGACCTAGTGTACTACTGTATAAAAATCAACTCATGTTAGTCTGCAGGTGAAATATATTTATATGTAAAGTAATTATGGTCACAGATACTGTATAGAAAGCTCTATTTTGTATGCTTTTCTAAGGGAAACTGACTTACATGGAAGAGATGATTTATGGGCATGCTGCAATAAGCAGTAGCTTGAAGGCTTAAGATACTAAATAATACAAGATGAAAAATATTTATTCAGGGAGAGGAGGAGGAAATGAAATTACTTTGAATTTCTGTATAACTTATAGTAACACACTAATCTCACATCATAAATTACTTTCATTTACTACAGTTGTGTGATCCCAGACAAACTTTTCAGATGTATAAACTACTTGAGACATTCCGTGACAATTTTGTGTTTCTGTGTCTCATTCTTCCTTACTAGAGAGTTTGTGTAAAGTTTTACTGACTCATCCATGGGATTGTTGGAGTTTTATGCAGTTGCCTTGTTTAGCCTCTTTGTGTTAGACAAATACCAGGTGTCCTAGATAGCAGCCACCTCTTCTGTAGTAAATCAAAGCGTTATCTTCTCATTTCTGAAATCAGTTCCTGTATTCTTAATGATGCCATTTCTTAGACAAACTACTTTTGCCCTGCAGCAGCTTTTTCAAATGGGAACTATTTAAGATGTTATTTCATTTTCCTCATCTTTTTCTGTTAAGATTTTGCTTAGGTAAAGGTCATGGAGATCATTTGTCAGCTGTTATGATGTCCTTTCAAAGGATTTTAACAGCTCTTTTCCAGATTCTGCATATTCCTGATAACTGCAAACAAAGCCCATATAATTTGGTGGTCTTCTCATTTTCCAGTTTCTTACTCTGATGATAACATGGGTGAAGAAATCACAGAATAGTTCATATTCATTAAAGATCATCTAGTCCAACCTTCCTGCCATGGGCAGGGACCAGAAATGCCCTCAACAGGTATCTGTGATCAGATGATTATCTACTTCGTGTTATCATCCTGATCATCATGGCCTTTAGGGATACAATTTATTAAACTTACTAACTGAAAGACTTTTACTCTTTGTGTCAGGCAGTATTTTATTGGTGGATGTAGATTTAAAGGAATGTAATGCAGATTTATACCTGTTATTAAAAAAAAATTATTTTTACACTGGCTTAAGCTCTTTTATGAAAATTAATACAAGGACTAGCATGCATAATGTTGCTGGCATGACTAATAAATATATTAAGCTGTAAATATCTTAAACATACATTTTGATATTTTCTCACACTTTATTAAATCCTGTGGGATCTTGTTGGGCACTATACTGTGCACAAGATTGTGCAAAGAGTCCTTTTGTGTAAAATGGGATAATACAGCAGGAGAATTAAATGGGAAGGACATACTTAATATTTTAGGTAAACTACTCTGGAATTTCCAGTGTTTGTTTTGAGCTCCAAATCTCCAGTTTCTAGGTGAAAATTTTTTGAATTAAGATGAGCTTGAAATTTGACAGGAAATCTTACCAGAGTTCAGTATTAAACCCAACTCTCAAGGTGCAGTGGAACTGTTAAATTTCATTCTAGGTTTCTCATCCAATGTTATTGAAATCTGAGGGAGTAGAATTGATAGCTTTCAGATTTAAGGGCCAAGCTCTGTAGTACTTTCTCTGTTTTTCAAGTGAGGAATGTCCAAAATGATATGCAAACTTTCCCTTCTATTAAATCAACTTTGCATTACTATGGGAGTTGGGGATTTCAGACAAAGACAGTAACTAGCAAAGTATAAAAAGCACTGAGCTCAAGTGTGTTTCTGTTCTCTAGGTGCCTTTTAAAGATAGTCATTTGTGTTTCACAGATGAGGTGCTACAGAGAAAAACCTGGGTGTTTTCCAAAGGTAGACAGTGTCAGCTCCCCAGTATTTGACAAGAGAGAAGATTCTTGAATATGAATTAATAGTAGATTAAGGGAACAAGGGATCAAGCAGTTTTTGCTTGGAAGCTGAGGAAGTCAACAGGACTTTCAGGGCTATTTGCTTTTGTTCTTGGCACTCAATGGAGAGGGAAAGACTGAACGTTTTCATAGTCCTGAGATTAAATTTGAAAGTTGTAATGTCACAGTAAGGCCCAGTCTGCAACAACAGGCTCTAATTTAGTTATTAAACTGAGAATATAATTATGACACTGTTGACCTATTTAGCACTAAAACACCTATGTAAAAAAATGAGAAATATTGGGGAAATGATGTGCTAGAAATAATAATAAATCTTACACAATGAAAACTGCACTCTGTATTGTCCCAATACTATAAAGTTGCATTTTCAAATCATTCTTTACCTTGAAAAACTGCTCAGGGAAAAAAAAAAAATTGTTTTGCTATTGATACAAATGTAAGAGGTATTTCTACTTATCTATCAGATAAGCTCACATTCTCCACTCTGACCTATGAAAATATCAGAAGAAAGATTACTCAAAATAAATAAGCATCAGAATCCAAAGCCTGTTTCTGTTAGAGTAACATCTAAAATGGTAAAAAAATGAAGTGTCTTATAGTCAGCACAAAGAAGATACTGCTGTAACTGGATTGCTTCTGCAAGGAAAGAAGAAAAGGGTTTTGGTCTTGCAGTCAATGAGATGTTTTTCCTGTTCTAAAATGGGAAATAATATATCACATTAGGATCCTAGGAGACATTTCTGTCCTTCTCACAGCATCCTCTCATACACCTTTGAGCATTAATGGAGGATACCGCTTGCTTAGTAGTGAAATGGCTTCTATCTTCACTTCCTTTGCCATTAAAACGGTTTGGTTTTTTGTCATTTCATATTTTTAAGTGCAAAGGAGACAACAAATCCAAAATTGAAAAGGAATATGTATGTTCAGAAATCTAGACTTAGCACATTGAGTAAGACTGAGTGCTTCATGTATAATGAATAGAAGTGTCTGATGTTTTTTGTTCTTTGCTTGCCCTTTTCTTCCCTGCCAAGGATGCTGCACAATATTTGTTCTTTTAGCTTTTATTCATGCCAGAGCTGATTAAATGGCTGATAGTGTAAACATTTCTTCAGGAATGAGTTTATATCATGAATAATAACTCAAAACCATTCAAAAATGGAAAAGGGATGTAATATGGAAATAACTGCCAAAAAGCAAGAACAGTTTTTTTGTTGTTTTGATGTTTTGGGTTATTTGGTTTGTTGTTTTGTTGGTTGGTTGGTTGGTTGGTTTTTTCCTGAAAAGCAGAATCTCTACTGTTCAGCTGCCTTGGTGTTATGCTTTTGAACATATGAAGGAATTAGTACTGAACTAAATATTACCTGTGCTTTAAATCATTTGCACTGAGCTCACATGACTGCTTCAAGACTCTCAAGAAAGGCTCCTGGCTAATGATAGTATTGTCTAAATTTAGTCTTGTCTTGGTAAAAGGCAAAAATCATGTAGCGCAAGCAGACTAGTAAAATGAGGTGTAGATTGCAGATGAGGCAGAGAACATTATGTCATTTCTCCATGTCTCTCAGACAATATGAAACTCACCTTCAAGATCCTACTCTTTCTGCTCTTCCTGATAATGGGCTTCTTTCTCCTGGCAAAATGAAAGAAGTGTTGGTGATAATATTGGATGATATTTCGAGGTAGACCAGTACTGGCAATAAGATGCAATAGAATCAGAGTTGCCAGTAGTTTAGTGCATATTTTCTAAAAGTTCTTGCAGTAATAAGAATGATTTTAGTGCCAGGTTGTGATCTCACAGTTCTCATTACTGAAGTACCTTTCATTCAAGTTATAACATTTTCCTACCCTTTCTTTCACTAGATGGTTTCTTCTAATGTACAAAAACCTTCCTCACACATCTCCTCTGACCTCTGTTCTAGTACACAGACCAATTCATGACGACAAACACCATTGTTTAAACTATAGAGAACATAATGTACAGATTGATTTGCTGTACGGCAGCAGTATTTCAGCAGTTGATCCGTTTCAGCTTATCAGTGAAGAAATCCTATACCTTAGTGACTGGTTTAAAAAAAAAAAAAGAGAAAGAATAAGTGTGCAGGAAAAAAAAGATTGTGCAAGACAAACTGTTACTTTGCAGAAGTATGTTAATGCATAAACCTGTGGTAAAGTAGTTAGGTATAAGGGCACTTCCAGAGAACTGTTCTTACATATTCACGACTCTCCTGAGGAGTGAATATGAATGAGGTCCTTAGAAGAACATAGGGGTTGGAAGTTCTGTGAAGATTTAATTATGCTTAATCCCATTTTTCTTTAAAGTTGGGTCCATTCTAGATGTTAATCACTAACAGATGATTCTATCTATATCTCCATGCAGGATTAAAGAATAAAAAACATTCATAAGAAAGACTGAAACCCTTTAAACTAGTAAATGTTCAGTCCTAGATGAATGTGCAGTAGAGTGGTTTAGGCTAAAGAAGTAAAAAATGGCCTTAATATCTCCTCAACTTGTTCTCAGCCTTCAGCTAAAAGCCTTTCAGATTAATGGCTGAGTAGAGTTATCAGATGATATGATGTTATGTTTGATTGTAATCTAAAAGTGAAATATAGTTCTAGAAAAGTTTTCTACTACTTGTAATGTTGTTCTCATTCACAGAGGGCCCAGTTCCTCAAACTCAGCTAACTCCACTTTCACAAAATACCTTTCTTTCCTTTAGAAAAGAGAGGTATAGGTATTATTGCAGTCTTTAATCTAAATTTTCAGTTGAACTTAACATATCTTAAACATGAAAGACTATATTCTACCCTCCTCCACATGTACTGTTTAGTCATGAAGCAATGCATATATAATATGTATTTATAATGCCTCCTGGAGCATTTTGATTGCTCCCTCTTGAAACCAGTGACACAAGGCAGATTTTGAGTGTCTGAAGGATTCAGTAATATAAATCTTATGGGTAGATCCAGTCACTTATTTCTTTTCAGATTCCTCTAGTGGTATTATTGTTGGTTTTTGAAAAACAGTGAGCTTAGGAACAAATTTTCCAAGTTAGATGTTTAAGAAGTATGGCAAAAGTTGCTAGTTCTATTAAGATTTTAATCTATATCTAAAATTTGAATGATTTAATCTCCTTAATACTTAAGGAAATTTGGTTTTGTTGCCTTCTGTTTTGGTGTCATTTTTTGCATAGCTGAACATAATCTGAAAACAGAGAATCTGTGAGCACAACTTGAGTATAATGCATTCATTTATTGGCTAACACATGTAAAACATATCTAGGATTTAATGATCTACTAAGTTGAGAATTCGTATGCTCACTGCCTGGGATACCCAAGGAGCCTTTGTTGGCAGGCATCAGTCAGAAGAGGAAAAGTTGGCCTCTGCTGCTCTCCAAAATAGCTTGGTGATGTTGACTTGCTATATTCTGCCCATTGCCTGCTAATTTGTTAGGGATTTATACCTTAACATGTTGGTGGATTTTTTCCTGTAAAATACCAGAGCATCTAAGAGTCCTCATTTCAACAATTTTACCTGTGAAGAAGGCAGTTTTACCACTGGTCTTGTGTGGCTCTGCTCCACAGACTCCCTCACAGCATTCTTATAGCACAATGGTTTCTGAAAAGCTTGACCAAGGCCTTGGACCCCTGGGAGATGGTCAGTACTAAGCAATGTAGGACATCCTGATATAAGACATTTCCCTGTCAGTAGTCAGAACCATTAACTGAAGCACAGTAAGTCAAGATGTCTAAAAGATCTGCAAATATTCAGATTTCTCAGACAGGTTGAATTGAAATGAAATTAAGTGTATTGAAATTGAGAGTAAAAGTATCCTTTTTGCTTTCACTGATACGGTCATGTGCAATACTTGCTAGAAACTGCAGAGAAGTTGGTGTCCTGAGGGGTGCTTATCATACTTTACCTGATTTTTTTGAATTAACCAAACTTTTTGGAAACAACTTTGGTTTATAAGCCTTTATTTTCCTTTATAGTGGAATGGGCTTCAGTAACTGTTTAGAGGTGTTTTTCAAGTTGCAGAGGTTCTTGCGCTGATGTTCATTATTGTCTATATATTTTAAAAGTTCAAAAGAGCTCTATGTCAAAGAGTTGCAACCATAATCTGTATGTCATTAGGCATCAAATGGATGAATTTTGTTCCTTTAGCTCTACTTGCTGGTTAGTTCTGGTAATAAATAAAATCCTGGGATCAAGTATTGAAAGCAAATGATTCAGAATCTGACTGGCTGATGCCTTAAGATTGATTTGAGACCCTATGAATATATAATTGGATTAACCAGCCTCAGGTTTGGGGATCGTCTAGAGTGTATTTGTTGGAGCATTGATAAAAGCTACTGAAATTCCAATGTTGCCCAGAATCTTTATTTTTCACTCAGTCTGATTAGGTGCTGATTGGCTCCTTGCTCCTGGGTAACCCAGCAAAATTGTTCCTTTGAGGCAACTTGTTTTCAGCCAGTGCTTTCAAAATCATAACCATAAATAGGCTTGCATTTAGGAAAAGAAATAATAGTCCAATTAACTAATGGAAGAGTGTACAACCATTCTGCTGTGTGTTGGTTCATTTCAGCTTGTTTAAAAGCATTCTGTCCTGGAAATGTTGTTATTTGGTCTTGGAAAAGAGTTGTGAAGAGAATGAGATCCAGACAGATAGGGGAAAAGAGCTGGGGAGGAGCAATTAAAGTAAGAATGTATCATAAGACAAAGAACAGGACTGAAAGTGACAGGGAAAATTATTCTCTCTTTTTTTTCCCCAATGTTAGCTGGAAAATTGGTCAGTAGAAATTGCAAGTAGAAATGCTGGTGTGTGTTTTATGTTATCATGAATGCTTTCAGCTGAGAAGACACAAATAGTGCTTTCACTTCCTGTTTTGATTTCTAGCTAATTATTATTGGATTAATGGCCAAAGACCAAATATTAAGCCACTATATCTATAGATTTCAAATATGTATGTTGTGGCTAGAAGTTTTTAAAGTCAATGTACCGTCAGCATTGTAATGAAGTTGTTAGCCTTTGTTCTTGCCTTTTCTCCTTTTTGATGGTAGTTTTCTTTAGAGTCCCATCAAAGTATGAAATGGAGTAATGTCTACTTAAGATTGTATTTCTTCAGTCTTTCCTGTATATCAGAGTACAATAAATCTCTGGCAAATAGTTCTTGATAATGATGTGTTACAAATTTAGTGCAGGGAAGAGGAATGCAGGCAGGGCAGAAGAATGCACTTGAAAGCTTTCAGAAAATCATCTCCTAAACCATTTTATTTTATCTTAAACTCAGATAGCAAACAAGCTACTGGATTTCCAAGTCCTAAGTCCCCAGAAGCTAGAATTAAAAAAAAGCCAACTTCTAGTTCTCTTTTGGGATTATTAATAAACTAAACTATAGAGAACATGAACCATCAATGGAAATGACAAGGGACCTGTTTTTCCTCAAATAAATAAGGAAAACCATAGCACTGGAGAATGTTCCATGTGATTCTGCCCCTCTACTCTGTTCTGGTGACACCTCACCTGGAGTATGGTGCCCAGCTCTGCGGCCCGTAACACAAGAGATACATGGACCTGCTGGAGCAAATCCAGAGGAGGGCTTGTAGTGATAGGAGGTTTGAAACTAGAGCAGGGTAAATTTGGGTTAGACATAAGGAGGAAATTCTTTACAATGAGAGTGGTAAAATATTGGAACAGGTTGCTGAGGGATCTGTTTGAAGACCTGTCCTCAGAGACATTGCAGATGAGATTTGATGTGGCCCTGGGCAGCCTGATGTAGCTGGAGGCATCCCTGTTGAGTGTAGGGGGGTTGGACAAGATGACCTTTGAGTGTCCCTTCCAACCCAATATGTGTGAATCTGTGAGAATAAACATCTCTAAATGAGCCTGAAATTTCAAGAAATAGTACAGAGACTGAAGAAAGGGTGGCACGGAAACAGCTTTTCTCTGTATTGGCAAGCATTCTGTTCCAGCCAGAGATTTCCCAGCATGTTCTCAAAAACATGGAAGTTTGAAGTTCCTAAAGTGTAGAAGAGTCCCTAAAATGTCAGGCATGGATGTTTATAATGGTCTTTATTGCATAAGAAAATAACTTGGGATTTTTAATATATTTTTTTCAAATCTGTGATGGAAAGATTTTGAATCTTGCTACTGCAGTCAATTATAAAACTGTCTTAATTTTGTTTATTGGAGAGGGATTTATAGAGTATCTGAAAACCATTCTAATGTTACATGATTAATAACCATGAGTAAAGTTAATGAGTAGCATCTGTTGTTCTAGGAGAGCAACTTAATAGAGCTGTGCACTTGTGAAGATGAAGGATGTTTGTGTATGAGTGGGCTAAAGCAGCTATTAGTTTCTAAAAAAAAGATTCTGTTTCAGTGAAAATGTCAAGGTTCAATGTTTAAGAGCAGATTTTTGTCATTCTTTATTGTATCGTATTATCAATACCTCCGTCTGACACTCTGGATTCTGTCTAGGTGCAAACAAAATGAATGAGCAGAACATGCAAGAAGTGAATGAGTTTGGATGAGGGAGCTGGAATTGTTTAGCCTGGTGAAGAGGAGGCTCAGAGGAGACCTTATTCCTCTCTACAACTACCTGAAAGGAGGTTGTAGACAGGTGAGGGTTGGTCTCTTCTCCCAGGCAACCAGTGGCAGAACAAGGGGACACAGTCTCAAGCTGTGCCAAGGGAAGTTTAGGCTCAAGATGAGGATAAAGTTCTTCACAGAAAGAGTAATTTGCCAGTGGAAGGGTCTGCCCAGGGAGGTGATGGAGTCACCATCCCTGGAGGTGTGCGAAAAGGGATTGGATATGGAACTTGAAGCCATGGTTTAGTAGTCATGCGGTGTTAGGTATTAGGTAATAGGTTGGACTTGATGATCTGAGGTCTTTTCCAACCTGGTTGATTCTATGATATTTGACGTTCATGATCAGTTCAAATTTTACATGTGGTTTTACCCACAGTTAATGGAGTGAAGTAATTTTCAGCTCTCTTATAGCAACATCATGAGCAGAGTTTATTTAAAACCTTCTTGAATTACAATTTCAGGATATACTTTGCTTTTGCACTAGTTCGGCAGCCTGCTGACTCAGAAGCAGTGATATTGATAGCAATGCTGAGCCTGCTGCATGAGGGGGATGAGGGTGAGGAAAACAGACACATCCTGCCACTGAGTGGTGATGGAGATGTTCTGCAGCTAGTGCTGCAGTTTCATTGCTATAATTATTCCCTGTACTGAAACAGGGATAGATGATGATTATTCCAGGTAGAAGAGATGGTTGCAGTTGCTCCTGTCTACCACTTTCCCCCTTCCACTAACTTATTTTAGCAGGCAGTGCCTAGTTACTCTGGTTCCTTCCATCTTGCTTTTCCTGTTCACCTCTTTCCATACCCAGAAGCACAGATTTGGTTCTCTTCATATGCCTTGAAACCTGCAGAAGGAAGGAGCAGCCTTGGCACTCAGTGTTTTTCACATAGCACTGTAGCCATGTTCTTATTTGCATAAGATGTTGGCACTTACTTGAACTGCTTTGAAGTCAGTGGCTTCTCTTTATTCCTTTCCTGTCTCTTTCAGAAGAAAACTTGAGTAGTTTTTCACCAAATACCTGGAGGTATCAAATAAATGACATCTTCTGAGGCTATGTAGATACCAACAGTAATGTTTGTAGTGTGTCTGTTGCAGACAAAGCACCTAAACACAGAAGCTGGCCATTTATTGAAAGCCCTGTGATAGTAAGTTTTTTGTTTTAATCTCTGTGCTAATAAAGTGTTTCTAAAGTAGAGATGGCTCTGGAGCTGTATCCTGTCATTCTCATACCAACTGTTGCAAGAATTTAGGGTAACATTTTTTCTGCTCCAGTGATGTAAGATTCATCTTTGGCATGAGTGTGACAAGACTGCTCTTTTCATTATGTGCTATTTCTGCAGCAATAGCACAAATTTTACATCCTGTATTTAGCTAGAGGGGGACAGAAGAATAAAATCATCTAGATGGAAATAAACTTGTGGCGCCATCCCGGTCATTTTGTCGTGGCACAGGAGCAATGATCCTAAACCAGTATTAGTCCACTTATTTCTGTAAGCCACCAACACAGGGTATTTAAGGACTATGCAAATATTGTACTCCAGTGTCCACTTAAGATTATAATTTAAAAGATTTTTCTTATAACAAATGTCAATTTTTTTTTTCCCTACTACAAATTAAGTTGATTAGATTTCATTTTACATTCAGTACTTCTATCTTAAATAACTGACGGGCTCTTTATGCAGTAGACTTGTGTTATCGTTCAGTATTTTAAAGAGGCTTCTAACCTGTCTGTTCTAATCCTTTATTAGAAAAAAAAAATCAAAAATTTATTTATATCTTGCTTTACAACGTGAAGTCAGGTACTCCAGAGGAAATCTCCCCAGTGATGAGTATTCTGGTTCTACTCCCTTTCATAGGATGTTGCTACATTGCTATGTTGCTATCATCCTCCCTTTTTCTTTTCTTTCTTTCTTAGCCTTTTTTTTTCCTCCAACACCATCAATTTGTTGTTTCTTTCAATTGTTTGCTTATTATAATTCCCCAGCCCATCATTTTGCAATGCTGTTTCCAAATCAATTTATTCATGAGTATGTTTCCCTCAGTTAAATTGCTTCTTACTGTGTTCATGCTATCTTTCTAACTTACTATGGATATCCTCTCCCAGAAATCATAGCCTCCACTGCAACCTGTGTTTTGCAAAGTACAAATAATTTGCAGTTTTATTTCATTCTGTAGCCCACTTTTGTAAACACTGAAAATTAGGAAAGCCTTAGAAACTCCACTTCATTGATTTTTTCCTAGCTCAGGAGTGAAATTTGAGGGATGCAAAGGTATTCTTTGTACTCTGAGAACTGTTGGGTGGTATTGTAGCCATGGAAGCATTATGCTAATTGTAGATTAGCTTACACTATGTTTGAGCTCATTCTAACTAAGATCTTTCACATTTCAGGCAACTTGTTTAAATCTTGCATTTTCATTTAATGATCCATTCTTCCTGGCTTGAATCTTGCAGCTTCTTTCTGGAATAACTCTGTATTCACAAATATGCCAAAATGTGCACATTCATCTTAATCATAGTTACAAAAATTATCAAGGCTAGGTACATCTCACAGTGGAGCTATACTTGTTCAGTGGTGGCTCACAGAGCTAATCAGAGCTCTATTTTCACACAGTATGCTCACTTAACTTCCTTACTAACAAAACCACAGCACTTATTCTACAGAAAGTCTTAAATTACTGTTTCTGTTCAAGTGGAAATTAAAAGGAAGAAAAAGGAGGGTGTGAAGGGTACAAGAAATAATAATACTGAAACAAAACATGTAACAAACAGCTGATGAAAAGAGGACTTGTTTTCCACTATCAACACTAAAGACAAAAGAGCTAGGAGACAAGCTTGAATAGCTCGCTCTGCTTGATTGTAAGATGCTGAGAGTTGAGGCAATGCTGTTTGCCTTAGCGAAACAAAAAAGAAATTCAGTTCAATTTAGTAGAAATTACTGACAATAAACCATTGTTGTGTGCAGTATTAATTTTCAAGAGCTAGGGTAAATATCCTGGAAAGCTTGAGCAAAGTGACATACATGAATGGGAAAACTATGGGGCTTTTAAAAGGTACCGTTCATGTATTTGTTACATATTAGTTTAGCTGCAGTAGATCACAGAACTTTAAATAAAATTTTGTGTAGATACTGTTTACCCAAAAATGTCCACCTTGAAACTAAACTTTTCAACAGAAAAATACAGAGGATGTCATTGGGTGTTTCCTGGAAGGATGCTAATGCAACCCAGGAACTGAACAGTTGTGAAATCAACATTTATTTATTTATTTTAAAATTATTTTAGATTTAGTCTTTCTCTTTGGATAGAAAAAATAAATAAATTAGGACTTCTATATTTTGCTATAGTTATTCAGAGATGCTTTGGACCAGAACTCTGCAGTAGCTTTCCTTTCAACTACACAGAAAGCAGTTTCCTCCAATACGTTTGCTTAAGTAACTCCAGGAATTATTTCTTGCATCTGAACACAACTGGAAATTTTAGACTGGACCAAAACGCAAGGAGTACTTGTGCTAATCAGTGACATGCTTTTACCTTAAGTTCTATACTTCATGATTCAGTCTTATCATATCTTCTGCTTAAATATCACAGATTATTATGAATGTTTTTTAAACAGTATTTTCACTGAGCACAAGAAATGCTGCCCTTTATCTTAACATAACTGCCTGAGCTGCAGTTGTTTGAAGCAAAAAGGAGATATCCTCTCTCAGCTTAAGCTATAACCTTCCAAAAACAGCAAGGGGAGAATACTCCCAGCCTCCAACTCTGAAAAAGAGAGCTCACCACAGATGCAAGGTATCAGGCCTTCTTTTGATGTCTGAGGTGCATAACTGCTCATAGCGTCTGGGAGATGTTCTGCTCAGGCTTTTCTTCTGTCTGAAGAAATTGGTCCAGCAGGAAAAGTGCTTGCAGTTTCTATCTGAACTCAAGATATTTATTTATTGAAACTATATGAATACTGCTGGTTACCACATTTTTTACTTTAGCAATTAATTCCTGGTTTTGCTGGGATTAATCTACAAAGCAGGCAGCTGGTTTTAGTATTTAGTGCCTTTCTTTACTTGAGTGAGGAAGTCTTAGTACCAATATGTTGCCATAAACATAGATTACAACTCCTAAGGTGGTAAGAAGCTTCTTTAAGAAAAATCTTCACTAGTTAAATGAAGCCTTACTTCAAATGATTCTATCACAAAAACCAAACCTGAAGAGGCAAAGAAGCGTATCAGCAACAGCTGTTCTCAGGAAGTCCTCTGTTAGGAGCTATTATTGGAAATTGAAGGTCAAACAAAACAACAGTGTTCACTTGATATCACACATATGTCCTCTTCCCAGTATAAATCAAGGAGCTTGCCATGCCTGTTGCACTGCAGAAACTAAACGTTTCATATTTTTTATTTAATATTTTAAATAGTCACCATTTTATTTAATTTTAAAAAAATATTCTTTTTTTTTTTAATATGGAATGTTTTTATTTGCAGTTGGAATAGTAAGAGTTTTTGATGGTAACTATGATGAAATGTAATTCTTCTTTATAAAGTGCAGTACTAAGTGTATTATGATAACCTTAAGTGGCGTAGTGAACTTTTTTTTTGCCTTTTGGCAAAGCACTGCCAGAGTGATAATCAGGGATCGCAGAGAAGCAATATGATGTTCTTGGCCTGGAGGACAGTGACCACGGCATAGCAGCAACTTTAGAGAGAGAGATGGTGGGGAAAAAAAATTGGACCAGAATGTTTCACCAGGGAAAGGTGATAAAGAAGTTTCAGTGAGGACAGTGACTATCTCCCTACCAGGAAGATGGAAGATCTCATATAAAGATTTGAAGACAGCAAATCCAGTAGTTGTAGCTGATGTGGTATAATTAGAGTTGCTTATGGGAAGCTATCAAGATTACACGTTGCTCTGATAATTGGCATGTACAATGCATAAATATATTGCTTGTGAACTGACTTAAGGAAAAAGGGAAAAAAACCAACCACCACAAAACCCTCTAGATGAACTTGCAGCTTGTTAAGGAATGATGTCGTTTGTGTCAAAGATCTGAAGTGTGACAGATCCTTGGACAAACATCAAGAGAGGAGCTTGTCTGTGGAAAAAAAGACTTGGACAGCAGCTCCCGTGACACCACAAGTTAATTGCATTAACTGTACTATCACTGCCAGGACAGAACAGTGTGCCTTCATGTGAAACTGAAACGTTTCTGTTTCAAACCCTGGGTTGGGGGGAGGGATGGGGGCTTTAGCTTGGCCTGTTTATGCTTCGCTTTGTTCCAGAATTCAAAGCTTATTTACATTTACAGAGGAAGCTGTCAGTAAAAGACGCAAGGGTGTAGGTCTTTGCTTTTGTTTGCAATCAGGTGAAAGAACACCTGATAAGATTTTTTGCTCACTATAAAAATGATGTGATTTATTTGGCAATATGAGGAGAACCCTTTCATGATATTTTGAAGAAACTATGTTTTCAGTTTAAGATGTGTGGACATGTTTCTTCTGCAAAGATGACCAGGGACTTTAGCCTCTGATGAAATATTTCCTTTATAATTTTATCAGTGACACCTCTCTCTTTTTTTCCAAAAACAACAGAACTACTGTTACTCGTTAAGAACCTTTCCTGTTTATATGCTTAAAATTAAACCATTGTATCTGATTTACTTTTGGTCATGTGTTCTTCATTATATGCAGTAAGTCCTAGGTAAGAATGCCTGGGTTTGCTTCTTGTGCAACTACACTTAGTGCTAAGATTCCGCTTCTGTGGTTTGTCCTTGGTCTGTCCTTCATTTTTCAATTTTCTGTTTCTGCATGTTAAAAGGTGCATTAAATTGAAAACTGCGAGTCTAAAACTCAGCACCATTTAGTGCTTGTGCATTAATAGTTGAACAAAAGTCATCAGTTGGCATTGTGAAAGAGGAAGACACAGATCACTGGCTATTACTGAATGCTGGAAAGGAGGAGTTCCTGAAGAGCATACATCCCTGGTGGTTCTGGCCGCTGCCAATGAGTTCTACCATTTTTGTGGTTGGCTTTTATATTATGTACAAAGCAATACATTTAAAACCAAACCAAAACAAACAAAAAACCCAACCCACAACCCAGATGATCTATGTAGCTGATATTACAGTAGTCTTCACTTGGGAAAAAAAAAAGGAGGGGGGGGATACTGATTGTAGAGTTTAGGGCTAACTTTGGCCTTTTCAAGTAATTGCTAGGGGAAATTCCATGGGACAAGGAACTAGATAGTTGGTTAACATTCAAGGACCACTTATTCCAAGCCTGTCTTCTTTGTGGCTCTGGGTTGTGTTGCTTGTTTCACCTTTCTCCTTTGTTTTGGTGGTGCCCTGATCCATTTGCACATTTCTTTCTTCACAGTACAATTTGCATTTGCTTCATGTACCACTGTTTTGAATTTAACTGTTCTGCCAAATAGACATAGGAAAACTACTCATACTTTGGGACTCTCTACCCTTGACTGGAATGTAAATCTTCCTTGGAGGAAAGAGTACTGACTGATACAGAGGAATTATGCAGAAGGGGTTGAGGTACTGGTACCTTTTCTTCCGTCTGAAAAACTCATGCAGCAAAACTCAAATGCATATATAGAACAAATATGCAAGCAAATTAAAGGGAGTTTAAAATACTGAAGAATAAATGCCCAATTATTTATGCATTTAAAAGAGTAGTTCCTCTTGGTGTTAATATATTCAAGTTGATAGTAGGTGTACCTAAAGCTTATTGGTAAATTTACTTTAATCAGTGTTATTAAAATGAAGTGTTGCTCCAGTCCTTAATTTTTTTTAGGAATCAGAGTATCTTTTTATAGAGCAAAATAAATTTCAAGTAATAATCTTGGCTGTAACTTTGTGACTATTTTCTTTGTAGGGATGTTTGACTGCATCTTCCAGTGATCTATTTAGTAGCAATGAATCTGAGAGCAATAAAAGAAAGGTAATCATGGTAAATAACCTAAATACTGAACTGTATGGTTAAACATCACTGAGTTTGTAGTTTTTTTTTCCTGTAAAATGGCACAGAGATAAATTCTATCATTCAGGCAGTTTTCTAGAGATACCTAAACTGGCCAAAGAGCATCCATCTTACAAAGTCCCAGAGGAACTCCAGTGGCTTACAGTGGCTGAAGTAGCACCTATGCATCTTCAGCACCTTGAGATGGGTGAATGTGTACTAGTGGCATTGTTAGGGAGATTACTTGTATAGAATCAGAGAAACGTTGGAAAATACCTTTAAGATTGACTGCAAGCATTAATCTATCGCTGACAAGTCCACCATGAAACCAGGTCACTAACCATCACCTCTACTCATCTTTTAAATGCCTTCAGGGATGGTGAGTCAGCCACTTCCCAGGACAGCCCATTCTAGTGCTTGACAACCCTTTGAGTGAAGAAATTTTCCCTTGTATGCAATGTAAACTTTGCCTAGTGCAATCTGAGGCCATTTCCTCTTGTCCTTGGGAAAACAGAGTGACCTCCACCTCATTACAACCTCTCTTCAGGTAGTTGTGGAGAGTGAGAAGGTCTCTCCTCAGCTTCCTCTTCTTCAGCTTGAACAACCCCAGTTCCACCAACTGTCATCAAGCTTGTGCTCCGGATGCTTTAGCACCTTAGTTTCTCTTCTTTGTCAACCAATAATGAGCCCCAGGGAATGCCATCAACTGGATTTAACTCCATGCACCACCACACTTTGGACATGGCCATCCAGCCTGCTTTTTTTTCACCAAGTGAAAAGTACACCTATTCAAGCCATGAGCAATCAATTTCTTCAGGAAACTGCTGTGGGAAATGGTGTCCAGGACACTGCTAAATCCGAATAGACAATGTCCACAGCCTTTCCTTCATCCACTAAGTAGGTCACTTTGTTACAGTTCAAGCAGGACCCGCCTTTCATAAACCCATACTGACTGGACCTGATCACCTGTTTTTTTCTGTATGTGCCACATGGTGGCACTCAATATGATGTGCTTCATAAATTCATGGTTCTCTTAAGTGCAGGGATTAAAATAGAGAGAATGGCTACTTATGACTTCTGGGCAAAAGGCCATTAAACAATCTGGGCAAACAACATGAAGTTTTCAAATATTTTAAGCTGTTACCCACATGAAAGAAAATTCCTTGACTTTTAGGAACCTACTTGAAAATAATAGTGGAAAAAAATTATGGGAAAAAAATCTTTGAATTAGAATGCTGAACACACCGACTTGGAATTTTTGCTTGAGCTATATCATTTGCTTGGTGATGTTCAATGAAAGAGTAAATATGGCACTTCAGGTCATGAAGGTGTTGGGTAGAGGGTCGGACTTGATGATCTTAGAAGTCTTTTCCAACTTCAAATGATTCTGTGATTTTATTAATTCTATGGCAAATATACATCACTAAATTCTGTCTTTAAAGTAGTCTTTTCAAAAGTAATCTTCAGTACTTGCCTAAAACAGTAGGTATTCACTTGATCCGTGCTACAAGTTCATTTTTGTTAGGAATTGTACAGACAATAAAAGGCTCATTAGTTAATGCTTTCTGTAATTTCCTATATAAGAAATCTGAATAGAAGTTTCTGCAATTAAAAATGCAATAACAAGCTCGAATACTTACTCTTTAGTAGTGCTTCCAGGTGCAGGGAAAACTCAGCCTCTGTAAACCAAACTTGCAACCTTTTCAATTAGGCCAATTTACTTCTGTAAATAAGCCTGAGAGACCTGGAACTTAAGAACAAATGGAAATGAATGATCTAGAGAGTTGTTTGGTGTGTGTATAGTAATCAGGTCAAATTAATGATGGGAATAATTTTAAACATTTAAATGCAATTTGCCTTCCGATCTTACTTAACTTTGAGAAAACTGGTCATGGATGAAATAGATATAACTTGCTAGTGCAAGATTGGCATGAAATAAACCCCAAAATCCTGTGGACATGATAGCATCCAGTGTCACAGTAGATCAGGTGAAAGAAGAGGTTTGACCCCAAAGAGACAATGTCTTCTTCAGGTACACTTACAGACATGTTTATGCTGCATACTGAATAGACATTGACTGTTAGAAAGTTTAATACAGACTTGGATGTCTCAGCAATATTTCCCACCCAAACACTGGATTTTAACCAGTGGTGGAAGGGCTGATGGCCTCATGAGTTCATACTCTGTCCATTATTTGCACTTAAAGCAATTTTCTAGTGCATAAAATTGAGTAAAATGTTTTTCTGAATGTCTATACTTAACATTAAAACGAAAGCAAAAGTAGTTTTTGTTGGGTTTTTGTTGTTGCTGTTGGTTTTGGGTTTTACCATTAGATAGCTGGAGTGTTCATGAAATCAACACAAAATCTTTCTTTGTGTCCTCTCAGCTGTGGCAGTTGCAGTTAATTACTAACACTTTCCCCAGAGGTGAATTGGCAAAAACACTCATTATGCTGGTGCATCAGCATTGGAGTGTGCTGAAATGGGTATATTATGTGCTAGTAGGAAAAAACAGGAGGAAAAAGAAAATCAATACTAACCAAATATGAAAACATAAAATCTTGTAGTGGTGATACTATTTGACTTTCAGATTTTTAAGGGAACATCATTATAGAAAATGTTAAAAAGTAATGTAACACTCAGTTAATTTTAGTGGGGAATATGAAACTGATTCCAGAGCAGTGCTGGGCACTGAGGGGGCAGAAATATTTACAGGTTCACAGTAAACAGGAAATGTTACCTGAGACTACTGAGATACAGAACAACCTCTTTCAAATATAAGCAGTTAATGGTTGATACCCTCAATGAGGAACCTTACAAATACTTTAAATACACAATAAATTGCTTGTTTTCAGCCCATCACATCCCAGCCAGGGCTTTGCCCTACCAGCTATAATTGGTTCTGCAGGGAAGGGAGCTTGTGTGGAGCATTTGTAGTTCTTCCCTTTGGTTCCTAAGACCTGAATGGTTCAATTACTGTCCAGATTCACCACCTTGAAATCTGTTCCATAAGGAAATGGATGATGACCATGTCACAAACATCTTGCAGGAAAGCTGCCATTAATGGAAAGTTCTATTGATATCTGCTAGCATCGTTTCTTTTCCCTTTCTCTCACTGTGCAGCTGCACACTCTGCAGTCTTACCAAGGACAAACAGTCCCCAGTGGCTTTTAAAAAAATATTTTTTGATAATGCCAAGGACATTCCACCAAAAAAATAAAAAAATAGGAAGCCAATTTCTTTTGACCAGCATAAATAAGACTTCAAATTGTTTCATGAAATTGCCCTGGGAAAAAGCCAGTCCCAAGAGTAAGAATGCATATCTGGAAACAAAATAATAATGGATTGATGGCTGGGGTTTTTTGTTTGGTGGTTGTTTTCTGAACAGATATAAATCACCTGTGCTTGCCCCAAATACACTGCTGCTGTCGTTAATGACTGAATCTGAAAATCTCGTGGAAATTATACGCACAGAATATAGATACAGCAAAGATTAATTGATTTCATATTATTTAAACAAAGTTTGGATGGTTTTTTCCCCTCTGTCCTTTCAGAAGAACAGTTTGAGGAGCCAGTCTTGCATTGATGTTAAGTAATACATATTTAAGAACAAAAAATAAATGTGTAGATTTCAGCTTGAATGAGCTGCTGATATTTAAAGGGCTTTGGCAAAGAAGTAGCAGAGTTTGAGCTTGTAACTGTACTCGCTTTCTAGTATATAATTTGCTATTGAAATGTTGTGTTATGGAATATGATGTGTTAATTAAAATGAACTAAGAGTTTCTTCTTTACTTACAGTGTTCTGGAAATTGTAAAAGGAGTAAACTCATTGAGCACTGTACAGCAGCATCTTCTTTAGTCTGCTATGATGACACGGCATTTAATTACTTAACGATTAATTATTACTGTTATTTAAAGTTCAGAAACACGTTCCAGGTGCATCTGATCTGAAAATAAAAGTTGTAAAGCAATATTAACAATACATGATTGCCTCCAAAGATCAGTACTTAAGGGAAAGTCACAAAATTGTAACCTGTTCTTGTTTTGCATTAAATCCATCCCCTGCAGCATAATTTAAACCACAAAGGACAAAAATATTGCTATTCTTAGTAGTGCAAAGCACGTGTCTTGTTCGTCTCTCCTTATTTATCCGATCTCAATGACAATTATTGTTTTAAATGGTATAAAAATTTGCAGTCATAGAAAGCAAGGACAAGTAAAGTCAAGAAAAAGAATGCAACCAACCAAGTACCACACAAAGACAGAAGATTATTTAATGCCTGAATAATTTTATTATTGAATAAACAGGAAACCTCTAATCCAAATGAATGAGAAAGGCAAAAAGTCTTTTTATAAAAATAACTGTTTGGACTGAGGCAGGGTCCCTATCAGTTACAGGTCACTGCAGCCTGTAATGAAGTTCTCCAGTCGTATGTTAAGGTCACCATCAATTTACTTACATACTGTCAGAGAATTTATATTTAGCATATGATTTTATATTAGGAAAATAATACTCCCAATTACCATGTCATTATACTAAAGCTGTATATAATTATTATTAATTAATGTATTTAAGAATTGGATTTCTTGATTATGGAAACTCCACAAAATATGCAATTAGTGTAGGTGGACACAGATTTGTATCATAGTAGCAGCTGAACAATAGTAACCGAACAGAAACATAGAAGGGTATTTAAAACAAAATTTATATTCCTCTTGATTCATGTGCGAGCAGGATGAGTGAATTTTGTGTATTGTACGTTCAGCTGATGTGGTTGTATAAAGACCTGATCACTGAAAACAAAGATGGTGTGCTTGCATTTCATTGCATGGCTCTTACAGGACCTGTGTTTTTAAACAGTGGTTATATTCATCTCATGCCTTGTGCAACCAGACACATCTCCCTTGCAATATAGCTAAGGGGTGTGCTCCTGCTCCTCCTGCCTGCTCACTGCATTTTGCTAAGACAGAAAAGTGCCCACTGCTACTTCATTCTTTATGGTGTATATGTATTTAGGAGAACAAGGCATCTAAATGCTTGTGAATAATGAGAAGTAGATGGCATGACTGGAATTTATATACCTACAGATATATTGTTACTAGGTTTTATAGCCAAGAAAGAAAAGATACAGTTTTTAAAGGGTCTCTTGGGGAGGCACACCTCTCTACTATCCATTTAATATTGTGCAAGTATTTTTTATTTCAATCTCTGAAAAAAAAAAAAATGCACTGATTTGACATAATTTGATGTCTCTTTTGCTTCTTACTTTTTATCTTTGGGCTCTAAGATTACCGGTAATGGCTCAAAAATAATTGCAAAAATGCACTGAATACAAGAGAAAAAAATTGTACAAGCACCACACTTAGATATAGCGGAGAGCTCTTGATTTCTTTTTGGTCCCTTGGGGTCTCAGCCTAGTACAGTTTCTCTAACAATTTGAATAACTTTTTATCTGTAAACTGATGCTGCAACCTGGCAAACAGCAGAAACAAAGGGAATATATATACCAGTGAGTTTACAGTTTATATTTTAGGCTAAAATGTAGGAGAGGGAGATTAAAGCTTTGGTTTAGGGAAAGATACTTTCAGCACATAGATTTCTCCAAGGTAGGGAAGGGACAGTAAATTTTCCTTATTCACCTACAGATTACAATAAAATTAGTTTCTATTATTTTATTAGCAAAACCAGGAAAATCATTAGTATATCTGAGTACTAGCACAGTGTGTGCTGTTCAAGACTCCCCTCTTTATCTTTTCCAAATCTAGAGCCAAGTGATACGGAAAGTGGTAAGGAAGATAAATTTACTTGGAGGGGAAACAAAATGAAGCAGCTGATTTTAGGCCACCAAAAATATCCATACCTTCAAGCCAAGCAAAAAAGTGCTGTTAGTTCAGCTCCTGTCTGCACATTCTGAATTTTGCTTCTTGCCACTGAATCAAAGTCCTGATATTTCTACCTGAGACCTCTAAAGCTGTGGCTGGGTTTCAGCTTGCACACTACTGGTGCTCTAGTCATGATGTTGTTCATATTATTATGCCTCTGGTTCAAGATTTTGTAGAAGATAGTTCAAGATTTCTAAAAAAAAAAAAAAAAAAAAAAAAAAAAAAAAAAAAAAAATCTTTAAATTTGTAACAACTTTAGACACATGACCTTTAATAGTAGATTAGAATCGAGTCTGAATAATTTTGTCATGGAAATCAGAACAATAAAGTGTTTCAGGAAGCCTGAGAAGAGCTGCATGCAAGTATTGGGGAAAGAGAAGGGGGGTGATCTGAAGCAACTTTTACTCAGTATTGGTCTGTTTTGGTCTGTGGGGATTGTCATTCACTTCCGGGAATGCTGGAGCCTCCTGTCACAGATGTGTCAGTCCACATTGCATCTAACAGCTCTGGTGGAGCAACTGCAAAAATGGCAGTAGGACACTTTCAGGAAATTGTGTGAAATTTCAGTTGCTAATGGGTTTAGTAAAAGCCACTGTATTTGTGAAGTGATACTGAGTTTAACAATTGTTACTGATGATGGGTAACTCAAAGTGACCTTTCCCTGTTGTAAGCGGGCTTTGGTTCTTTGTTCGGCTTTGTTTCCCTGCTCCACATTAGACAGTTAAACTTACATAACAAGAAAGCAATCTGAAGCCTTGGGTCCTTTGTGCCTTTTTTTGATAGGTCTCTTCATTAATGTGAATTGAATAGTGCTGTCAAAGAGGAGGAGGCTCAGTGTTGCTGTTTTCTTTAAATTGGGTGTCCTTGAGATATACTACAGTCAAAATACTGTTGTGTTTCATCCCCCAAATAAAAGTTTGTGCTCTTGAAACTAATAACAAGGTTCCTACTGATGGGTGGAATCTTTTCATAGGAAATGAAAGAGAAACAAGAAAGTGAATTAGTAGATCACAAGGTGATTGAGAGAGACAAATTTATTATGTATTCAACAGAGTATTTCACAAAGAACGAAGTACAATTGTACAAAGAATTAGTGAGAATTTGTCTTGGGATACTGTGCCTATTGCTCAAGATCAAGCAATGTGAATTCAAAGAAGATTGATTGTAAAGTGCTGTTCCTTTGAGGTTAAGAGGGAATATACAGCAGGGAGGAGGAGGTATAGGAGATGGTAGAGGGAGGAAGACTTAGAATGTTGATACATCACTGAAATGTGAATTGTGTTGCGCCTCTTAATGAAAATTAAAAGTGAGAACCTCCTGTAAGAAAACACTATTGCATGAGAACCACACAGAGTGCATGTGATTTGAATATGATAACTATGGAAATGGATTTCCTAGATGCAAAAGCTTGAGCCAGAATTCATTATTATTATTCACATAAAATTTTCTGCTCATAAACCTGTGAAGTGACTTCAGCTTTTGCAGATGTTTTTTATACTGTTATATATCTGCCTAATGTTTTGAATAAGTAGCCTTTAACCTATGTGTTTGGTCATGAGCTGTTCAATTTGCTCACTTGTTGTTAATTATTTAACAGTATATAACTGGTTACTTAAGTAATATGCTATGGCTTTTTACTTGAATGAGAACTTAGTGGTCTGAATACCACTGAACATAGACAATAATGAAAATTAATATATTCACTTGAATATTTGAGTATAGTCAAACTCCAGTATTTATATACATAACTATATTGCTTGGACAATATTCATGTGTTTCACAAAAAGAATAATTCTTCACACACACACACACCCCCCAGCATTAATAAAGCAGTATATTCTTTTGAGCTTTTCTGTCAATATATAAATCTTGCCCATCTGGGTTGAACAAAACAAGTACTGAAGATCTCAAATTATTTCAAAGAAACATCAAGGACTCAGAGTTAAGATTACATAAATTATGTGAAAGTCAGTAGCCTGTAAGTGGAAGGATGCCATAACTAAATACTGCTGAATACCACTCAAGGAATTACAGTTACAATTGAGTTCCTCACCTCTTCTGAGATACAGCAACTAGCTCTCCTAAAGGTTACTGTATAAATGTGCAGCTCTGGAAAGACCTAGATTCATGTGGCTGTTTTAGCTTTTCAACTGGGTGCGGAGGTCTAGAGAGGACAAAAGAAGACAGAGATTATGAACAGAGGCAGTATGGCTGTAAGGTTTTGGGTATAAATAGCCATAAAAATTTAGGACATGCATTTTGATTAAGGAAGGGTGTTGGTTTTTTCTGATAAGTTCTGATTTTGCATTACTGCATTCCAGGTAACATGAAAATATATATTGAGGATTTAATCTCTGCCTGAAGGAGTTTATATTTTTAGTATGAGAATAGATGCACAACATATAGATACCTTGAGTACATGAGGGAAATAATTAGAAAGGTAGAGCTAATGCAGTAGGAGATTTAAATGCAAAGCATAAACAGGTGTGAACAGAGTAAAATTGCAAACAAGGTCAGGCTAGAAAGCAATGCAAGTTTATTAATTCCCAGAGGAAATGAAGAAAACTTGCTATGCTTCCATATCTATTATTTCAAGGAAATTATTTCAGTCTAGAATTGAATCAGATTAACAGAGCCATGTTTCTTAATGGGAGGCTATGAATCAGAGTGTACTAAATGTGCCTGTAGAGAAGAATTGCTCCATTATATTTAAATATAATAATGTCATCCAGATATCTGTGTAGATATATAGAATTACAGAATGGTCTAGGTTGGCAGGGATCTTTGAAGTCATCAAGTTCAACACACACACACACACACACACACCCCCGCCTGCAGTAAGCAGGAGCATCCTCAACCAGGTCAGGTTGCCCAGAGCCCTGCTTAGCCTCACACTGAGTATCTCCAGGGAAGAGGGCCCACCCACACCTCCCTGGGCAACCTGTTCCAGTGTTCCACCACCATTATAGTAAAGAACCTGTTCCTAACATCCAAGATATAAAGATACCAGCCTTCTTTCTTATTGTCCAATGTTAGAACATCTATTCATAGTCTCCTATTATACTTATTTGCTATTTACTTACTTGGCTATTTCTATGCCATTTCCAAAACTGAAGACATCTGCCTGAGAGATACTTCTGCTAAACTCAGTAGAGATGATTTCCTGGAGGAATTTTGGAAAGGCAAGAATATTTTGGGTGGATGGGGAGTTTTCTTGTTTGTAATGACTTTCACATATAAAAAGGTTTAGATTAATGTCTAGACAGCCCAAAGTCTGTAGGAGGCTTTGAACAAAGGTCTGTACACATCACTAAGAGTAGGAACAAGAATAAAAAAATAAATACTGCAGAGCTGGATACTAAGGCAATAGAACAGAATTGAGTTATCCCTATTTCCTGTGCAGAGCTATGTTAGAAATACCCAAAAGTTGTCCTGTGGAGGGTAATGATTTTTTTTAAATAAAACTATTTCCATGTTTTTATGTCCTTAAATATTATTAATCTTAAATTATAGAATTGTTTTGGTTGGAAAAGACCTCTAAGATGGTATGGGAATTTTTTCTTGTAAATGTATTTAAATTTGTTTTCCTCTAACCATAGTTTTTGATGCGATTCCTAGTAGATAGTTCCAAAGATGACAGCCTTCTTTGGTACAGAAGAGAAAATACACTTTTTTAATTCCATGTATTTCAGCTGCAATTATTAGCTGCAAATGATTCATTTGATTGACAGAGAAATGAACAAAAACCATTGTGATACTCTGACTCTTTCAGTGCAGTCCAGATCAGATTTGTTAAGAGCATTTTGCCAAGCTTGTTTCTTTCAAACCTCTGCTGTTTTCTGACTATGAAATATGGCAGTGTTTGTTTTTCGGAGTACTCCAGGCTTACCTAACATGCTGAGGCCTGTGCTGCACTAGCTGTCAGTTTGTGTAAGACCATCATGATTCAAGATCTGCCTGTTAGAAGATTCTGTAAAAGAGTATGTAAATAACTGCCTCTATATACTTAAAAAATTAAAAAGGAGGGGGGAGATAGGTGGAAGCTTGAGGGGTGGGAAACTGACAGACAGGGAATCTTCTTTTATTAATGGCACAGAAATCAGTGGTGAGTTACTCCTCAGAAGCCAGAGGTATTATGACACTGTATGTTAAGCATCCTGAGTTTGGGGCAAATCTCCAGTTGTATGTAAATGAACCATAGTAGAATTACAGCATGTGTATCATCTATGGAAATAGTGCTGAATGCAAGATAAGAATAAACTAACTGAAGGACAGTTCCTCTTTTGGGGGGAAGCAAAGCTTTCTTTGACATTTAAACATAAGGCAGAAGTTTATTACATTTGTTTACTCAGACATATGCCCAGTAGCAGTGGAGGTATCTCATGACAGTATTAGCCATGACCACACCATTTGTGCTCATTTAATCATGCTCTGCATTTAGAGTGGTCTGTAAAACTGACACCAGCTGAAACTTAAATGTCTGACTTGGTATGTGTGTGAGGAGTTGATTTGTGTCAAAAAAATATTGATCTAAGCTTTTTTTGATCAAGGAACTGTTTAAGCAGTTTCTTCTTGACACATCTTACTGAAGTTCACAAATTCAGAAATGTCAGGACTGTAGCTTAGGCTCTCAGTGGAATGTTGGATTAAGGACATTCACTAGGCACGTTCTTCCAAATTAACCTAATAACATCAGACTTGGCATGAATGTTCCCTCCTGCTCAAAAGGAAAAGTGTAACACAAGGTGCTACTTGTTCTGTGGAAAAGTAGTAATGGGAAACTGACTCTAGTGGTTACTGTGGTGGCTGCAACTTCTCTGCTCCCATGGTGTTAAAATTGAGCTCTGAACAAGGCAGGATCTAGAGAGTATGGTAAGCCAGAAGTCAGCAGTACTGTTTTGTATTTTGAAAGCATAAGGCTGCTGTATCTTGTTGGCTGGGTGTTGATGGATTACTAGCCAAAAACTTGGCACAATTTCACAGACTGATCCTGTGGTTCCATGTGTTGTGGCCAATACTATCAGCTCAATCTCCTAAGACTTGTTTCACAGGGTAAATAAAGTATTTGAGCAGGTCCTGTTAAAAAACAGCAGACACATAGCACTCTCTTGTTCTCAAATCCATTTCTGAAGTTAGTTCTTCATAAACTAATGTTGTGGGGTTTGAAATATTCTTAGGGTGCCAAGCAAGAAAACAAATTTTTCTGCCATTCTCCCTCCCATTAAAGACTACACTTTCCTGCATTTAAGGTATTCATCAACTAGATTTACACTGTGGTTTGGTGTTTGGTTTTTTGTTTGTTTGTTTTGTGTTGTGTTGTTGTTGTGGGTTTTTTTGTTTGTTTTCTGTTTTTTTTTTTTTTTATGGGGGACTCTATAACCATATTAAACATATACAAAAGTGTTTTTGAATCAAGGCAAGAAGTGTTCTGAATTATTCATCTCTTCTTATTTGACTTTATAATGAAGCTGAAGGTACTAAACTACCTTTTCCTACAGCATAGGTACTGTAGAAAATTTCATAAACTCTGTTGAATTCTTCAGGAAGGTATCTCAGCAGTGATATACCTGAATGTCACATCCCTGGTTTATCAATCTTTCAATCTCCTTTTCTTTCCAGTTTCTTTTTTTCCGTCAGCTGAGAAATTACCTGAGAAACACAAATGTGTTCTCACGCTGAACAGATTTTTTTTGTCACCCACAAAATATCAAACTGCTTGAATTTGATCTATTTTCTGTGATGCAAGTCCATCTTAAATGTTTTAATGCACTATTGGAGAGATCCAGGGAGAAACTTCCAACGAGAAAATGAAAAGGGCATACAAATAGCTTTCCTGTGCTAGATTTTTAAAAATTTCTGAGGCTTGGTAATTAAAAAAAAGAAATCAAATTGAGCCATAAATAGCAGGTGAGTTTTACACAAAACACACTCAATAACAGTTGAAGTTCACTGGTGGCAGAATAAAATCTAAAATGAGGAGTTATGGGTTTATCTGACTTGAAAATAACTCTGTAAGCTGACTCTATTTTTCACACTTCATAGAAAGCAGTGTAATTCCCTATTGATAGTGACAGGGAATAGTGTAATTAGCTGATGCTTTACGTTGTGAAAGTAAACAGTCAGATGTATCTTTGGTATAATGTAAAGTAATTTCTTTGCTTTATTCTCAAGTACTGGTGGTTTTGCCCATGGTAACCTTTGCCTGTGCTCCATTTTTTCCCAGTTATTAGTTGGCCTATACATATAATAGCTTAGTTATTGCAGTGCTCTGGTGTATGATTTCTGGTTGATAAGACCTCAGGTAAAGCATGTTTTTTATGTTCTGAGAGCAATGCAATTCCCCTGCACGTGTCTGTGAATGCCCACTTTGACATTTTCAAGCAGACAGCATTTTCAAAGGGATTTTCAAGCCTTTCAGAGAAGTTGAAAATAAAAGGCATAGATCCACATTTTACTAGATTTGTAATACATTGTATTTGGGAATGAATGCTTGTCATTGTGGTTTTTATGAGCTGTGAATTCTAGCACAATGATTTAATGTGAATGTGGTGGGGTCTGTAAGGATTTGTTTCTTCCGTATGTGTAGGGATCTCTGGTGGTGGTGTTTTGATATTAAAAGATAAGTGGGAGGAGGAAGAGCAGTTGGATTACTTTGAGGGCTTTTCCTAAAATGGTGTATTTACTGTCTTGTAATAACATGAACGATGGGAAAGCAGCTCATCTGTGTCCCATGTTTGTTTCCTAGCACAAAGTGCTGAAGGAAAAGATATGGGCATGAGGTAAAAACCCTAAGATTGTGATGGGATAGCTCAGGTGGGGAAAGGCAATTTTCTGGAGCATAGAGTAAACATTAAACAAATGAAAAGGGTAATCTTAGTGGTCACTGGGAAGGGAGGCGCTCTTCAGAGAAGTATTAAATGACTCGGGAGTGAATCAATTGATTTGTGGTACCCCTCTCACCTAAACCAAATACCTCTTTTCTCAAAAGCAATAGGGTTTGATATTCAGTGTTGGGTTTGTTGGGGTTTTTTTCCTTTTCTATAAGAATACAAATTTTAAAATGCCTGTAAGTCTTGAAATTCTTTAATTACTGAGCTACAGAAGCAAATTCTAGTATTGAGCAACATTGATGATGACTTCAAAAATCCTTGTTTCTATAATAGAAAAGAGAAATTCCTGTAGATATTTTGTCTGTTCTAACCTCGGCAGTTTTAAAAACATTCCATTCAAGATATTTAGATAATGAAATCTGCATATGTTTTGCAATCCTTCCCTCCTTTTCCTCTTTTTTAATCTTTGGTCATTTCTTCAGCTTCACATGCTCTTAATGTCTAGCACCACAGTTCTTTCAGATGCATAATGTGAGACCTGTATCCTGCAGTCACTGAAAGCTGATGAGAGTAACTGTACTAGAATTCCTTGAATGAGCTGGTGAAGTGACTGCTTTCTAACCCTCAAACAAGATCGAGCATTGTTTTTCCTATGTTTGTTTAATTGCATATGAAAAGGGCTTAGACTAACAAATTCCCAAGCAGAGATAAGTATTAAGATATTCCTGACACTTCTTCACGTAGATTGTAGAAACTTTCAAACACCCTTTCGTCAACCTTGAAAATTTCATATCTGGATTTGAATGCTGTAGGTGAGGAGAACAAGAGGCACCCCCCCCCTTCATGCGTGTATCTTGTCAAGAGTACATGGACACACAGCTGTAAATGCAGCGTTCTTCAGTCATTTCACATGCCCTTGATAAGCTGATGCTCTTCCAACCTCCAGAAAGCTATACCTAGATGTGAGTCGTATTGAACATTTTCAAAATCTCAGATGCATCATTATAATCCACACCCAATAAGGAATAGGAGGGGGAGAAGAGAGATCTCTAGAGTCATAATTTTTGTTTGCAAAACTTTGGTAGTTACAGTGGAGAGTGAGATGGATTTTCTGAAAGTCCTTTTTATAGGAAGTCCAAGCTTCATAATCCACAACCTCAGCATAACTCTTATCCCTGCTGTCTTTGAGATTTGCACCTTGAACTTAATGTTAGAGATTCTGGGAAAGCTCATACAGGTAACATCAAGGCAGGAGTTTTAAGTCTTCAGATGCTTGCAACCCTTGTTGGTCCGAGAAGGGGTGGATTTCAAAGTCTGAGATGGAATCTTCAGCATGGATATTTTATTTTTCTTTGTTTATAAGGGAGTTTTTGCTCCAGGTAGGATGTAATTCCTTTTTAAAAAAATATATTAAAAACAAAAGCTCTATTCTAAATATTCCTCTAAATACTGCAGCAGAATGAGGACAGCAGTTTCAGCAGTGATGACTGTAATAGCATAATAAAAGCAAACAAATAGGTGAAACTGTGCAAGGTGTTAAAGGAAGGGAAGAAAAATAGCTCTCCTGAGGAGGAGGTCTTGGAAGAAAAACATTCTTCTCCAAGGAGTTATCTCTGGCTCATTGAAGATAACCTTTCCTTTGACCTGGAAAGGATCTTTATGCCCCACAAGTAACACTGTGGTTTGAAAGTTTTTCTGAGCTCAGGGGACGCTGTTAATAAACAAGGAACTATATTGTATTTATTTATGTTGAAATGGTTGGACAAGGCAGAAAGCCCTTATCAAGGGCTTGGAGGAGAAGCATACAGGACCGAGGAAACTCATTCTCAGCTATGTGAAAAGATTGCATGCTCCTTAGTGGCATTACCTAAGAAAGCAATGATGACATGGTTTTAATTTTCCAGCATTCATGTGAAAAAAGCTCATTAAAAAAAGCCAATACTACAGACAAGGTAAAAAGCTGGAAATCTCACTACCTGACAAGTAATTTATCTGCTATTGATTTATATACATTTGAGCTACAAAGTTCAGTTGTTTGTGCTGTCTCCTATGATAGAAAAGTGAACACTCATAAAAAGTCTTCTGCCTTCATAGATCCTGGTAATAAATAATTTTGTTGGACTGATAAAAAACCTTTATGATCAGCATAGGTTAGCTTATGAGTTCTCATGCCTTGACAAAGCCTCTGGTTATATAATTACTTCTGTTGCACTTTGGAATAATGAGCTGCAAACTGACTTACCTTCAAAATCCATCTCATTCAGGACCCTGCTTCTCTGGGATTGTATATTCTGCTTAGATCTCCACTAGCTCTCTCTCTGGAAAGCCCAAATGTCATACCTTTTTGGTGCTAACTGCAGTAAAAGACCATTATGGAAGTTGACAGCTATCCAGCTTTCCAGGCTGTAAAATGTTTGGTTTCAATAAGCTTGTTTAGCTGCTGGTTTCCCTGTTCAGGGTTTTGTAGAGATCTGGATCTGTTTGGTTTAAACTTGAGAAGAAATACTTGCTGAAGCTGTTTAAGGAATCAGCTGTGGAATATACGAAGAACAGGTTGAAACTGGAATACATTTACCACAGACTCAATCCTCATTTAATTTAGAGGACTTTCTCCTTAAGATTCACCATCCTGAATTCTATTTAAGAACAAATGGAGAGATTGTAAGTCAGGCACACTGATTTTGTTTTTACTGAGAAAAATTAAGTTTAGGGAATTTAAAAGAGCTTGCAGCTTTTCCATTAACCTTTGACACTACGCATTCTGAACTATAGTACAAGTTTTGTTTTGAAAGTACCATTTCCCAGTTTGGAGAATTAGGAAAAAAAAACCCCAAACAAAACACCAAAGCCCAAAACCACCACCAGCAATAAAACAACACACACAAATAATCAAAAAACTAACCATGGTACCATTATAGTAATAAGCATAACTTGTTTGCATAGATATTTAATTTAGAAAAGCTGGTAAATTGGAAGTAAATGTCCTCCTTCCCTCCTTGTGTTATTTCACAAGCTTAATAACTAACAGAGTGCTGATGCTGGTGCCAAATATGTTTGTTTGAGATCAAAGTCATCATGAGAAATTTCCAAGCTGCTCAACATGTTCTTTTTCACATCCATTTCCTGTTTTTCTGGCTTGAATTTGTTCTTGCCTGCAGGTATTCCATACAGTCTTAAAGTCAGCTGTCTCACAATGTTAGAAAGTAAACCCCATACTTGCAAAGTTACAGTTAAAGCAAGTTCATACATGTTCTGTCCTACAGTGGAAACCCACACATATGAGAGCATACTGTGGAACATGCAAATGTTGTTGAAAGAATAGCCTAAATATGTTTTTCCTTCATATGTCTATGCCAGAAAATATATTTGTGCATCTGCTCAAATTCTAGTTACATACCTTCTAGTTCTCTTTAACAGAACTCTGCCTCCCTCCATTCTTCTTTCTTTTTTTTCTTTTATTCCATCCCTTTTCCTCTCACCCCCTCGCCCCCAAAATGAGCAGTCTAACAAAGTTGTGTATAATTTCTTCTCTCAGAAGACTAATTTATTCTACTTTAATGAAGTGCTCAGATTCAATACAAACAGGACACTTCTCTAGCTGGACCTAGGGTTTCACCTGTTTCATCTGTTAAGTATTTTATCTGTAAAGCGTTGCCTAAAACCAGCTTTCACAAAAGTTCTTAAAAGGTTCTTTCAGTGACTCTTCCAAGAAATGGTCACATGCAGAATTCCTAGGACTTCCTGTCAATAGCAGTTCTGTATAACCTGCTTTATCTGCACAGATTTATTGTTGAGGCTTACACTAAGGTAGCTGTAAGTTCCAGTGATCCTTAGCCTATCTGGATAAATGACTTGGGAATCAAAATAAGAGCTTTTGCTCTGCATTCTCCACACACATGCAACCTGTACATGTAGTAGTCTACTGCTTGTCACAATTTATTGTGCCATGTTCCATTTTCCCTGTTGCCTGCTAAGCATTGTCATCAGTGTCATCTGATTTCTTGTTTCCATTGTGGTATAGTAGCACAAGCAGGCAGTTGATCTGGAAAAATGAAGGATGCATAACCTCAGCAGATACTTGGCTGATTTCCCTCTTGCTGATGTGAACTTCCTTTGCTACAGGTCCCATTCACTCAAGTACCTCCCTCACAACTCCTTGACATTAGAATCTACCTATTGTAGTGTTCTATTCTCATCTTTTTAGAATTCATAATCTTATCTTTTTAGGGTTCATCCATTAGAAGCTTTTGTTTGTTGGTCAGTACAGAACCTCAGTAAATGTGGGCTCCTAAGATGGCTGGGTTCTGGTAGCTGATATCAGATACAGAAATGGAGGAAGACACTAAGAAACAAAACTAACAGTTGCTTATATGTTACACTTCTAATTAATGGTTTAAAACCAAAGCCACTGAAGTGAGTAATTTGCATTTAGATATCAGATTAGATTTTAAAAATCAATACAAAGTTTTTATCTTTTGTTGCATTAAAGATTGATTATTTTCCTCTGGCATTTGTACAGAGACAAAGCTTTAGAAAAGTCTCAACTGAGAAGAATGAAAAGTAATGCAGATCTGAACCCAGTTCAAAGCAGTTAATGGGCTCTGTCTTGGAGGCCTTTTCCAATCTTAATGATTCTATGAAAGCTACATTTTCTCTTCCTTTTTTTTTTTTTTAAAAAAAAAACCAAACAAAACAGTTTATAACTTCCAATGAATTGTGGAAATTCTGTTTTTCATTCAATCCAAAATCAGTATAACTGAAAAAAAAAAAAAAAAGAAGAATAAACACAGGGGACGGGAAAAAAGGGTTTGTATACAGCATAATGTAAGCCTTCTACATTTTGTAAAGCTCTATGACACCTGTTAAAACCTTGATGATTATTTACAAGGACTATTATTGAATTTTTTGGGGGGAAAAAAAAGTTCAGTTGATCAATAATGAACCTCACAGTATACAGATTTAATCTGGCAAACTCTGCCCCTGATTGTTTATTTTCTGAAGATGTCAGAACTTTCTTTATCTTTTGATTTCTAAACTAGTTTAATGTAAGTGTTTTCTGTAATTGATTTTTATCCTTGATTTGCAGGATGAGTGAAAATAATTGGCAGAGCTTTTGATTAGTTGCTGTCTGGTTGTGCTATTCACTCTGTATAATTAGACTGCCTTGTTTCTCTGGCT
This sequence comes from Dryobates pubescens, assembly GCF_014839835.1. Lineage (NCBI taxonomy): Eukaryota > Metazoa > Chordata > Aves > Piciformes > Picidae > Dryobates > Dryobates pubescens. Next base: position 26,916,712 of record NC_071622.1, on the reverse strand, counting down.
CTTCAGATAAGAAAAATACCACTGAAATATTGAATAAAATGTAATTAATAATGTAATGTAGTCATCAAAAATCCATGCAGAATGGCTGATCTGTGGTAGCTAATTTATTTATCTGCAACTCACATTCCCTATAAATATTTTAAAACAGCCTATAGAGAAGATTTTGGAGTCATTAATGATAGGAACATAAGATTTTGAAAAGCTTGATATTGAAGCTTAAAACTAGGATTTTCAGATATAGTAATTCAGTTTAACCCAAATGATAGCAACATTTTCTGCTCCTTATAAAGATTTCACCTGTATCCTTGAGGCTATGATATCTTTTGGCTGCAAGTGTGCTTTTCCTACAGGAATCAATATGTTACAGCGCATTGGAAAGCAGAGTTAGTCACGGAAATATTCAGTTTATTAAAAATGGAAAAATACCTGACACCTTGCACAGTATGGGGTGGGCTGGGCTGGTGGGATCTTCTTTAACAATAGGTGTGTCACAGAGCAAACTTAAATCCAGGGTGCTTCTACACTAGTCCCAGCATAACTGCTGTGACACATAGCCTTGTGTGAATGTTACCATATGAATTTCAGAGTGAGCATGGCATGAATTGCAGAAGGATTTTTTGACTTGCTTTGGCAGAGGAGGTTGTTCAGGTTCCTTTATCTTAAGATCTGAGGTAGTGGTGGCTGTACATGAAGAAAAGACCTAAAACTTTGTGGCCCAATAAGGTGACACATGGCTGTAAAATGATATTTTTTAGATCTTTCATCTGTGTTCTGTACAGTGCAAACCACTGTATTTAAGCTAAGCATCTGTACAAACAGGACATCCAAAGTACATGTTGGGGATCACTTATATCCTGTTTTGAAAGACTGCTGAATATGCAAATAGTATTAAGAGGGATTACTATATGGAAAAGACTGGGAGAGTACTTAATAAATGCTTGTAAATATCTGAGGGCTGGAGGTCAAGAGGGAGGTGACAGGCTCTGCTCAGTTGCACCCTGTGATAGGACAATTGGCAATGGATAAAAACTCCAGCACAGGAGGTTCCACCTCAACATGAGGAGGAACTTCTTCACTGTGAGGATCACAGAACAGTGGAATAGGCTGCCCAGAGAGGTTGTGGAGTCTCCTTCTCTGGAGACATTCAAGACCCATCTGGATGCATTCCTGTGTGACCAGTGCTAGATTCTATGGTCCTGTTCTGGTAGCGGGGTTGGACTTGATGAGCTCCTGAGGTCCCTTGCAACTCCTAACATCCTGTGATCCAGTGATTTTTTTTTTTTTTAAGCTTCTCCATAGCTAAAACTGTATGAGATTCCATTGAGCTTTTCTACTGTGTGGGGGTTGCAAGTATGGGAAATCTTGTGTTACTAGAACTGATTGTTATACACAATATGGATAGCTTTCTTACTTTGCTTTCTTTGCATGACACAAGTGACAGCAGTGTGTGTGTGATGTTTTTACATTTTGTTTATTTAGATCTTTATTTATTTTTACTCTTTATTTTTTTAGCTCTGAGTTCTTGTGGTAACAAACAAACATGTTCAGGAAGTAAGCATTTAAAATAGCAATACAGTAGCTCAAATTATTTCCCCCATCAAATTTATACAAAGGAGTGAGGCACTTATGTTTTTATCCACTGGCTTCTGTTTGGAGTATATCAACTCTTTCTGTATAATATGATGTAAAACTACAGAAAGCTTGCAGTATGCAATCCAGTATGGAATTTAGCATAGCAAAATTAAAGTGGCACAAGTATCCATACAGTTTATGTTAGTGTTCCAAACACATTAAATCTTTGCAGCATCCTGGGGTTGAGATACAAATTGTAACGAGATCCACTTGAGTGGAATTGTTAAGATGAAAACCAAAGCCTGTGAGATTGTAATTACGGAAACTGGCAAACTGTGAGATCGGAAATAAGCAACTGTGACTTTCCAGTATGCACGGGTTAAGAAAAACTGCCTTCTCTGTCTCATTTAAAAACAGCTTCTTTGAATCTGAAAATTTTATTTTACATATGGTAGCACTGGATCATAGCACATGGGGACAACTGCGCCCCAAGTGTTTGTTCTGTTACTCTACCTGAATATATAACATCCTCTTGGGCTTCTGAGTAGTCCCAAAGAAACATGGTACCAATGATGTATGGTGAGTGATTGCATCAATCTCTGAGAGTGTTTAATCTCTGAGGCAGAGGTGCCAGCTCAGAGAGCTACATGGTGATGGAAATCATTAGTGCCATCTCATCCTCATTGCGCACTGCTAGAGCTCATATAATCTCTTTTTTTGAGGCCAAACCCAGTTTTGTTCAAAGTACCAAAACCAGTTCTGACATAAAAATGAATGCCGCATGGTGGTTGCCAGTGCTACCATTGAATTATCGTTTTCCTCTCAATGGTTGCAGCCTGACTACTATTAACTTCATTGGGTACACCATTGTATGTAAATATGGCAGGAGCTCACCACAAAAGACTGCTGCTTCCCCTAAGTCATGCTGTCTGAAGGTAAGTTTGAGTGCACGGAAAAACATACCCAACAAAAATCACAGGTAGACCTTCATTTTGCAAAACCATGTTTCCAAAATGCTGGAAAGAGGAAAGACCATCTTTTCAAAGGCTTCTCTCTCCCTGCTGGCCACGCTTCTCTTGATGCAGCCCAGGCTCTGGTTGGCCTTCTGGGCTGCAAGTGCACACTGGTGGCTCATGTTGAGCTTCTCATCCACCAGCACCCCCAAGTCCTTTTCTTCAGGGCTGCTCTCAAGCCAGTCCCTGCCTAGCCTATATTGGTTGTAGATTAGAAATATTAGACTGGATATCACTATCTACTCGTACATGCATCTTGATTAATAATGAAACCAATAAGAGAATAATAACTGATGTAATTTGTTGTGCACCTTTCTTAAGGTGATACACTGTTTCTAAAATGTTACTCCATAAGTGGAATACTGGAACAGATAATCCCCAAAAATTTCTTTCAACATTAATTATTCTGTGAGGTTTTTTTTGGAGGGGTCTTTTTGGTATAGTTTTTCTTTGAATATATGATATATACATACTGTTTTGCAAGCAATAGACCTCATGGAAAGGGCTTCTTTGTGAAGACCTTTGAGAGACAAGGACATTAATTGAAATTACTATGAAATGGATTTAGAAGTGGATCAATTCTCACCGTGTTTTTTGACATGCTTTTTAGTGGGGGTTGTATGAGAGCTACAGTTGCTTCTACTAATTTTCAAGGGCCCAGGCTAAGATTGGTTGGAGTCACTTAGAGAGATTCCTTTTGACCTCAAAGACCCAAACTGCTGGCGAAGAAAAAAATTTACCTCAGGCTTCAGTTTTATACTCATTAGCCAAGAGTGAATCCTCCCAAAGCAATTTATGAAAGATAATGAAACAGCTTAATTTGCCATCAAGATGCTTCAATTTGCATTCTTCTCAGTTGCATTCAATCCCAATAAAATTAGATCATTATTTATCTCTAATGTTAATTCTTAAGCTAAATTGTTTACCAGAAGGAATTGTTACTGTCTCTCTCTCCAACAACAATCATTAAGGAAAGCGTAAACACTAAAAGTAAATCAAAAGCAAATTGAGACTCTTGCTGACTTAGTGAACTTGTAGCTTCTTCATATAGCTCTTCTTATGTAAGGCAAGAGACTCAACTATTTGCAGTTAATTGTATGCAAGAAAGAGTTTAACCTCCTATAAACCTCAAAGTGGGGAGACATCATAGATGGAGAATTCAGACCTGGCAGAACTGTGAGATGATTCATTCAGATGGCGAGTAGGATGTTGTGGGGGACTGTCAAAGGCCTTGCAGAAGATAGATGATGTCCGTAAGTTGTCCCTTGTCCACTGATGTTGTCACTCCATTGTAGAAGGCCAAAAGGTTCATCAGGCAGGATTTGCCCTTCATGAAGGCATGTTAACTGTCTTTGATCACCTCCCTGGCCTCTATGTGCCTTAGCAGAACTTCTAGAAGAATCTGCTCCATAATCTTCCCTGGCACAGAGGTGAGGTTGACAGGTTGGTAGTTGCCATGGTCCTCCTTTCGACCCTTTTAAAAAATTAGCGTAATATGTCCCTTCTTTCAGTCACTAAGGACTTCACCTGACTGCCAGGACTTTTCAATCATTCTGGAGAGTGGCTTGGTAACAACAGCAGACAATTCTCTTAGGACTCTGGGATGCATCTCATCAGGTCCCATAGACTTATGCATGTTCAGCTTCCTCAGGCGCTCACGAACTTGGTCTTCACATACAGTGTGAAGGACTTTGCTGCCTTCATCTTCTTTATCCCCCTTATGTTTTATCTGTACAGCTTTTCTCCACTGACAGTGGTGTGCTACAAGGAAAAAGGGGTTGTGGTACCCAGTTCCAGCATGCAAACACTGATTTAATGTATATCACTGATGTCGCTTTACTGGGCACAACATAGAAACATTTATACAAAAATATATCTAATAGCATGTTCACTTAATTAAGTTAGAGAATTAAATAGTAATGGTTACAGCATTAAAAATGCAGAATCCTTGACTTCTTATTCAAGTAAGACACCCCAAGCAACAAACTACCATGAAACTCCTTTCTATAGTCCAGTTAAATGAAAGGAATAATTGGGTTGACACTGTGAAAACTGTGAGTATGAGTCAGAGTAGGGTGTTTTACATATCTGCAGCAGATTTACTATTCATAAAGACAGGATTACTAGTATATAGCAGTAAAGGAATTACTGCATGGGTATTACACATCTTAAATATCAACCTCTAAGTAAAATGCAGGGTGATAAAATACAAAAGACTGCAGAACTAGTAGTAGCGGTTACATTCCTGTAGTTGGCTACCCCAAACAATTCTGTTGCTCCAAAATAAAAAACATTTAGCAGAAGGAGTTGAAGTAAAGCTTGGAACTTACTGGAGTTGAAAGACTCTTTCTGAAGGCTTATATTGCCTTTTATATGATGGACAGGTTAGGCTGCAGGAGGTAAAACATGACATAATAGTGCTATTTTAGTTGCATTGAATTATCCTACATGATATCCTAGGTGCAGTGTATAAATGTAGATAAATGGTAAGTAAAGTTTTACAATATTAAACTTTATACACTTTGGGTAACTACATTGTTATCATTAGTCAATTCATAATCTATATTTTAGCATGTTACTTATCCCCAATGAAAAATAAACAAATTTATCTATTGCAGATCAGTGTTTGAGCATTCTGGTTATCCATGTGCCTACCAACCTGCAATAATGAAAATAACCATTCATCTGTTACTATATTAAATGCTACTCAAAATAAAAGGTAGATTGAATATTAGAAATAGATATGAAAGATGGTCTGTTGCTCTCTATCATTACTCACCCTCCTCTAGATATCACAGAATCACAGAGGTTGGAAGGGACCTCCAGAGATCATTGAGTCCAACCCCCCCCTTCCAAAAGCAGGACCACCTAGGGTATTCTGCACAGGAATGCATTCAGGTGGGTTTTGAAAGTCTCCAGAGAAAGAGAATGGGAAGGAAAAAGTGAACCCCTAGACAACAGAAACTGTTTCAAAATTGGAATAACTGAAATATTTAAACCACTATTCCATTCTCTGTACAGCAATTTGTATTTGACAGATGGACCAAGCGGCAGCAAACAACTCCAGAAGGCTTTTAAACAGCCATGGACATACTGTAATTTAGAGCACAAGCTCAGCATGAGTTATGATTTTTTTCTCTGGATAGGCAGATCACATAAAGTTCTTGAGTTGTATATATTTGTCCCTTCTTTCTCTAAAGTCACATAAAGTTGGGATAGTCAATGAAAGAGTGCAGGGAGGTGATCATAATGGATGATTAAGTTTATTTAGAACCTGAACAAGATGAAAGAAACAGAAAGAAACAAGATGAAAGATTCTTAGGCTGAATATGTCGCAGGGAATTGATTATGCTTTTACTGTTTCCATTCAAGTGTCAGTACAGTATTTATGATAAATGTTTGGAAATACATTTTGTTCTTCTAATCCCTGCTTCAAAACTGAGCAGGATTTGGGTTCAGTTTTGCAGTGGCAATTCTGAGTGAGGCCATTGCCACGAAAATCAGGTTTTATTAATGCTAATGTCTGAGAATTAATGTATTCAAGAACAACTAAGAATGAGAGTGGATGAATCAAATCTTACAGGAAAGGGAATCTGATTAGAAGTGTTTGAGGACAAAATATTTAATCCCAGTAGCAGGTAAAGCAGAATCTAGTCTAAGAACATATTTTTGATCTAGCTACTAGTGTTCTTCCAAAATAGTCAGAGTGCTCATTCATTTCCAAATAGAGAAAAAGCTATCAGGACAGCTCCCTGGCTGAAACCTAGAGAGCTGACAGCTTCTCCCCAGGCTAGAGGAGGGCATAAAGAATTATGCGGCATGAGTCACAGACATGTTTGCAGTCACCAGCTTTACTTGCGGAGGTCTTTTTTGCCTAGACCTAAACTCCTTGAAATTTCTACCAAATTCATGAAAAAATTTTTACAAGGACTCTTTAGAAGACCTCATGTAAATCTGCAACCTTTATGTTTTAATCAATGTCTCTTTGATTTGAAGACACTGAAGTTCATGATATTTTCAGTCATACTTCTTTCATTTTGCTTTTAGCTATTCACAGCAGAAGACATCAGCTCATGTTTGTTCTGAGAAAGTGTTTATCAGCAGTCTCTAGCTTCTGAAATTTTACCATCAACTTAGAAATGAGAAAAAAAAACACCCTGAAGATTAGGAAGGGCATGGACCTGATGGAGAGGGTCCAGAGGACGGCCATGAAAATGATCAGGGGGGTTGGATCAGCTCTGCTATGAGGACAGGCTGAGGGAGCTGGGGTTGTTCAGCCTGGAGAAGAGGAGGCTCCAGGGAGACCTAAAGGCAGCCTGCCAGTACCTGAAGGGGGCTAGAAGGTGGCTGCAGAGAGACTGTTTACAAGGGCCTGCAGTGACAGGACAAGGGGCAACAGCTTCAAACTAGAAAAGGGCAGATTTAGATTGGAAGTTCTTCACTATGAGGGTAGTGGAACACTGGAACAGGTTGCCTAGGAGGTTGTTGAGACTCCTTCCCTGGGGATATTCAAGGTGAGGCTCGGTGAGGCCCTGGGCAGCCTGATCGTGTTGGGGATGCCCCTGCTGATTGTGGGGAGGTTGGACTGAATGACCTTTGGAGGTCACTTCTGGCCTGGACCATTCCATGTTTCTATGATTACTGTTTTTCATAATGGCTTTCAGCTTTTAATTTCTGTATTTTAACCAAATCATTTATTTACTGTTCAATAATCAGGTTACTCCTAAAGATTTGTGTAATAAAGGTGCAAGTGTGTATGTGGTGAAAAACACATAGTTGTACACACATAAAGAGACTGTTCATATGGACACCTTGTAACACAGGCCTTGTTACAAGAATGTAAAATTCCACAGAGAATAGTTCCTGTTAAGTAATTACATCTATTAGCATGAAGGACACTTGGCTTTAGCTCATTCTCATCCCTTTTCCTGGAGAGGCAGAATGATTATCTCATAACTACCTGACTTGCATTGTCATATTTTATTACCTGACCAATTTAACAACATGCAGGGCAAATACACTACAAAGGCAAAGCTATCAATGTTAATTAATCAGAAGTAGATAAGGAAGAGAACATTTCAGGACTGAAAGAATTTGTGTCTCAGAGGGAAGCACCATATTACAGAAATGGGATAGTTCTTATTTAGGAAACATTTGTAAAATCTTCATATTACAGAAAGATATATTGTCTTTTCACTGGCTTCATGCAGGCATTTATATTTCTTGCAGCTCTTAAAAATCTCTAATAAACATTTTTGTGGCAAGATCCATTTTTATACTTCACTGCAGCTGCCTCTGGTAATGATTAGCTACTTTCATGGTAGGGAAATGCACAGCAGAAGATATTACTCTGTGCCTAGTCCAGCCACAGATAAAATGAGTGTAAGCCAGCAGACTAACATGAATGTTATGATCTTCATTATCATCTATTTTAAGATACCTAAAGAAAGTACTAGATTAAGAGTACAGTGGCTTGAGAATTGGTGTTCAAAGGAAGAACTTGTTTATATTTAGTGATCCAGGGCATGTTCACCTTTGTTTCAAGAGTTTCTACATAGTTTTTCTTGAATATTCTATTATACATAATTTTCAGGGCTTGATTTTCACATGAAGTAGACATTGACATCTGTGAGTTATCTGGAATTAGATTTGAAACACTGACATTTTTTTAACAGTGGCTAAACTGAACTCTTTTCTTGGCTCCTAGACTGAGATTGTTTTTTTTTTATTTGAGTGAATGATGTGCTTTTTATTTAGTTAGTTTTTTATTCATGCCATATGTGACCATTTGATGCTGTGCCTTTAAGAAAGAGACAGTGTTGGGAACACTCTGGATGAATGTTTTTGTATCAAAATGAAAACATGATATTCTAAATGAATTTCATTGGTAGATGGGCAGAATGCAACTTTAAGTTTTAGGGCAGTTGGAAATTTTTGGAGTTTCAGTCTGTTCTGCCGTTCCTGCCTGTTCTGCTTCTCAGCCTGTCTGCTTCTCAGCAAACTAGCTGGAGCTGACCTTGAGATAAGCAAAACTAATTCCTGCATGTGCTTTTGAAGTCTAACAACATCTCTTTTCCTTAATAACTGCCTTTTTCTCTCTCTCTCTAACCCCTTTTTGGGAAAAAAAGGGAGGTAGCCGGGGAGAGAGGGGGTTACAGGGAGGGAAACCCTCCTCAAGGAGGGAATTCTGTTGTGTTATTTTTCTTTGCTGTATATTTCTGTATATATATTGTAAAATACTGTATATACTGTGTTATATATAACCTGCATTATATATATGCTTGTAAATATAGCTTTGCTTCTCTGACTGAGTTTAGCTGTGGTTTCTTACTCTGTGGGGGAGGGAGAGCTAGGCCCTCTCTGAACCTACCACACCATATGTCTTATGGATATTCCATGTTCTAATTCCATTCCATATACTTATACATTGTCTGATGTCAAGGACAGACCTCAGCCTTGGCTTCTGCAAGAAAGACATGGCCATGTTTCAAACTGCCAAGCACAGATTTATACAAGAAACAGAACAGTTGAGGTGATAGTTCAGGCCTCAATTGCTTGTGATACCTAAGCAGGTAATTAATAGGAAACAGATGTCTGAATCATGTGTTGAACAGAAAATGTCAATACACAGTAGATTTCATTCTTCATTTTATAGAATCCAGTCAATCACATATATTTTTTTTTTTTAACCCTAGAATTCCTTTTGCTCTGGAACTGTCAGTGTGATTGCATATATTTTTTTTTTTTAACCCTAGAATTCCTTTTGCTCTGGAACTGTCAGTGTGATTGCATATATATATATTTACAGAGACCATGGAGCCACGTTCTACAATTTGTCCTGATGATTATTCAATAAGAACAGAAATAACCTTAGGAGTCAAGTCAGGAACTGAAGTTCACATCTTATTGCATGCCCTGCATGTTTAGCTGCAGTCATAGTCTCTTTCCCTTCTCTTCATTGCTTCACTGTGTGGCTTTCACAGAAGGACTATGGGACATTCTCAAGACAGAATAGTTTGCTAGCTGGGAGAGGAGCCTGTGGACTTAAAATTTCTGACCTGTTCCATTTTCCTGGATGACTGCTGAACTGACTCAACTTTTGTATAAAATATGCCCTCCTCTGGACCTGCTTCATCAGGTCCATGTTCCTATACTGAGGGCCCCAGAGCTGGACACAGTACTTCTCACCAGAGCAAAGTGACAGAATCATCTCTCTGGATCTGCTGGCCACATATCTTTTGATGCTGCCCAGGGTGTGATTGGCCTTCTGGGCTGCAAGCACACACTGCTCATGTCCAGCTTCTCATCCATCATGCATCATTGTTTCTCTATTGTGTTTATTGGTAATACCTGTAATCATACTATATCTGGCTGTATTCAAACTTCTAGTTCTGGGATGCGTTTATAAAATTTTACTAAATTATTATAAACTGCTGGGGAACTGACTTGAGTTGTTCCAGAGTTGAAGAACAGGTCAGAGGGGTTTTTTTCCAAAATCTTGAGTAACATCAGGTCTTAGACCCAGACTTAGAAGTTCTCATTCTGAGGCAAAACGCCACCATGCATTCCCATAGGATGTCTTGTCAATGTAGTTAAAGGTTTTTAATGTTCACTTTCCAGAAAGCTGACTTATTGAACTCATTTCTAAACAACTGAAGTGACTGCTCCAAGGAAAAAGAAAAAAAACCCACCACCTTATTGATCTAAACTTTTGTTCTACTTAACCAAAACAGGCTTTTATCAACATCTATTCCACATGAAAACCAATCTTTCAAAGTTCATGTGGGAGTCAGCTGACTTCAGTGTGTTTAAGATTAGTACTCTTTTTTTCCAGAGCAAAGCTGTAGGCTTATCTTCTTGAGTAGTGCCATTCCTGCAGCTCTAAGGTTTGTCAAGAAAGTGATAATATTGGTTATTATGGGTGGAGGATTAATTAAATCCTACACTGCTAAATTACAGAGTTACTAGTGATTATGAGAGGCCAGGAACTCACTGTGTATAAGCAAGTTCTGCTTAAAAGGAAAGGAAAAAAAAGCAGTCACTTGTGGCTTTAGCTTTTTGCTGCATAGTTGCATTGCCAGCCTTCATCCATTAGAAATAAATCCAGAATATACAGGGTTGGTAGTGACACTAAGCCCACTGCTGTATCATTTAAATAAGAAAGCCAAAGTTGTAGCAGGAGCAGCAATTTTCAAAGTTGTTCACAACAGTATTTTTGTAATTGTTGTGTGATGCTTTGTTCAGAGGGCTGCAAATAGATGCTTCATTGTGGCTTTAATAAAAAATTTAATTTCTACCATTAAGTTATGCACCACCCTGTGTTTTATGTACTTTTCATATCATATTTGGAGGTTTTTTCACATCCCATGAAGCCCATTGTTCTCTTAGCTTTTACTTGGCCATTTCAAATGAGTAACTGGGTGACCAGTATCCACTTATTGATACACTATGTACCTGATGTGTTTGGGGACCTAGCCAAGACATCTTAAGCATTCAACTGCACTGAAATGCTGGTGCAATGACAGTGTAAGTACAGAAAGGTACTGTGCTTTGCTCTGTCATATTCTGCAGGCACATCTGCGAGATCAATAAGGAAATCTTTTTCCATCACTTGGACTCTTTGCTGATACTAGGGCTCTGTACTTCTCTCTTTGTGTAATGGATTTTCAGTGCCATGAAGAATCCAACCTTACTATGACATAATGGCAGATGATATAAAAAGACACTGTTGATTTCTTGGACCTGTTTAACCTTGATAAATCTTTTGATTAGGTAGTACCAGGCTTATCAGATTATTTTCCATAGTTTTTGTGGATTATCTAGTTACATTTAATTTCTAGAAATCAGAGTATTTGACAGATACTTTTATATCCATATAAACACACACACACAGGGGCCTGTAAAATATTTTGTATTTCAGTTGATTGGTTTTGAGTAGAACTATTTCCTTTGGTTTGAGAAAAAACACAACTTCCTTAAACAAGTCACAATATATTAACTGATCAATACCACATTGAGCAATGATGTTTGCTTTCATGCTTGCCATATTTCAATATTCTTCTGGTTTTGGATCAGACATTTCAGGGGAAGTCTGAAAGAAAATAAATTGATTTACAGTATGGAACAAATGCCATCTGACAGCATATCAAGTTGTGAAATGGAGCAGAAGCAAATATATACAATGAAGAATGACTGTTTTCATTGAAAGAAGTTGCAATGAGCACAAGCTGTGCCAAACTAAACATTCCTAGTCACTCATAGTAACCTGACACGAAGGCATGCAACTGCATGTTATGAAACCAAAAGCTCAAGCTCAGGAAACCTTATTTAGTAAGGTAGCTGAATTGCTATCTCCATTTTTATTGCCATTACCTTCTTGACTGCCTTGAGAGATAATGCAGATGTCATTGTCTCATGCCTACCTGTGAGGGAACCCTTTTGAGGGCATTACTTTAGAGGTAGGTATAAGATTGTAGTGTGGGGAGATATGCTAATGTATAATCAGCACAACTGTAATTTCATTTGTGTTTCAGCTTATTAGTTTTATTACTCTCTGGATGACTAGTTATTTTGTGTTACTGTAAGTGATTCCAGTAAGTATTTATGTTAGCAGGACTGAACATCTTATTCAAATAGCCTTTCAGCTGAAAGGTTACAGGGAATTATTTAATGTATTCATCTTTTTGGTACCTTTGTTTGTTTTTCATATGCTATGGTAGCTTACATTCTGCTCTGGAAGCATATGTACACAATAGTTGCACCGCTTCCTGTCCCAAGAATACTATGAGGAATATTGTAGCTTCTTGTAGGCCTGCTATTTTCTGAGAGCATCCTATCTTATCAGACACAAATACTTACAATAACCCTGCACTCCTGATTCCCTGGCCTCCGTATTGCAACTCTGTAATGAAGAGATTTGTTTGTACTCTTATCAAGTGTGACTCCTCTAAATAAATGCACATCACAGTGCATCAGTCAGTGCAAATTCTTTGTTCTGATAAAATGTTTTTAATCGGTAGAATGGCTTCTTGATAGTTGCAATTTAATTTTCTCTTTAAAGCAAAAGCAGTTTTGTTTCAGAGTTTTGCAATTGCACTTTCTAAGTTTTCAGTAGTTGACTAATAGTGATTTGTGATTCATTCTGGGAGTTTTCCACATGTGCCCATATTTTACTTCAACTATGCAGGATAACAAGAGATACCTGGTACTGACCTCCAACTCACACAGCAAGATCTTATGACAAGTTGGTAAAAGCCCATCAGGCCAGAACTGGGTTCTCTTGCAATTAGCATGAGGCATAGTTAGCATAATGCCTGTGGCCACCTGCTAGCAATGGTAATGGTGGTTTTATTAAACCACTAGATAGAATAATTAGGACAATTGCACTTATGTTTGAGTTCCAGGCTAGCTAAAAATGAAAATCTGCTTTGTGCCTTTCTAATGTTAGGGGTGCAAGAGGCTCCAGCAGAATGAAATGTTGATGCTCTAAAGGTAAAGTCTCAGAGCAGTGTCCTGGGAAAAACAAATAGTCTCAGCCTTAAAAGTGAAAACAGACGATGAGTGCAAGAGCCTGTTGAGGTAATTTTATTTCTCTAGACGACACCAGTTAGGCTTTTAATGGAGCAATATGTCTAGTTCTGATATGTTTGAAGAAAGGTACAGAAAAAATTGAGCAGTCCAAAAAAGCACCCTCTGGAATTATTTTCTAGCTAGATTGCCTTAGGTGAGACTTACAGTTTGGACACAATCTATCTTTTTTTTTTTTTTTCGCCTCCCAGCAGCACAGTAAGAGGTAGGAAGAACACCATCTAAGTGTATCTAAAAGAAAATGGCACTGTTGTCAGTACTTGAAGCAAAACAAACTCATACAAAGCTTCTGTGTATTTGTTTTCAATAACAGTAATGGTGATTAACCACTGGAACAGTTCCCTACCAGAACTGCTGTCTTCTCTTTTTGGTTAAAATTTTAACTGCTCATCTCTGGAGGATTATTTTCCTTTAGAAACAAATTGTTAGGTTGAATACAAGCAAACTAATTAAATATAGTAGTTTGTCAGATACAATAGGTTAAACTTCCATGTGTGGTATTTGCTTTGACCAGTACTGTTAAATAAAAATGTAATTAGTGACTACAATGGATGTGAACTGTAAAAGGAGATCTGTTTAACAGATCTAAAGTACTCTGAAAAAGCTATTTTAAGGCTCCAAATCCTGTATATCTCCCAGAGGAAATGATTAGCCAAAAGTAGAAGTTAAATATGTAACCAAATAAAGAAATGGGGAAAATATTTCACAAAATCTGAAATAGCATAAAGATATACTAGACAATAGGCAATATAAGTAGTGACCTATTATGGCCTTAAGACTTGGAATATATTGAAAAGCTTTATGCTTGGGCAAACGAGAGGCAAGGTAGATGGTAATTGCAGATAATAGGCTAAAACCAAAATAAAACTGAGTCTGGATTTTGAATAAAATGTTTGAAACCCATGGAGAAAAGCAGTAATTGAAACAAAACCCATTTCCAACTTAGACATTTGAATAGTGGAATAGAATTATGCTAATCTAACATATCTGCCTTATTGTGCTTTTCTGTTCATTATGCTGCATGCATAAGTATGAGATGGTTATTATCCCTTTGATAATAGTCCTTACTTATCTGCTTCAAATTGGTATGCTCTTTCTGAGCACTGCAAATGCAGTCTTTTGAAGGATCTTGTTTACCAAATGATCTTTCTCTGCTTGCTATATTGTATTTTAATTTAGCTTTGTTTACATCATGTAAAATGTATTGCCAATGATATTTACTAAATTGCATTATAGGTTATTCGATGCCTACATTTTACAGGGTACCTCCCACATCATCTCTGGAGAATTCCATATCTAGTTCCCAAGAATTATGCTGCAGAATTAATGTCATCCTATTTCTAGTCAATAAGTAATACTGGGCACTTCAGAGAAAGATTCAGGCTGTCCTCGTAGTGCACCTAATTATTGCCTCAGGAGGTGCTTCTTTGGGAATTGTACTTGATGATTGTTTCATGTAAGTGGCCTTAGTGCTCATGTGATTTTTACATTACTTAGCACTGTGTCTAGTGTTAATTTTTTGTAGTAAGATTTTACTGCTAAATATTACAGCTTCATTGTGCTGTCCCAGTGTTCAGCATTTTGCTAACACACATTCAATACTGGTCACACTGTAAGAAATGACTTTGCATTTGCAATGAGGTCCAGAAGCAACCTTAAGGATTTACTGTAAGAGGTTTCATGACCTGAATTTCAAATCCAGCTTATCAGTCTAATACTGAGCTCTTGTTTAGTCTAAAAAAGCTAATATGATCTTGTCTCAATGTAACACACATCTAAAAATGAGATATACAATTCCATAAACCTTAAGTGATCATAGAATTTCTTCTTTCTTATGCTTAGTTTTTTTATATGTCAGTAGCTCCTGAAATATTGGGGTTTTTTTCTGGGACAGTTCCAGCATGAGAGCTAGAGAAAGCCTTTCTCTGCACCCCATGTTAAATTAGCCCTGAGCCACTTGGTCAGATTTCTCACTTGGGAGGCAGGCATCTAAGCAACCTTGGGCAAAAATTAGATAGATGCTTTGGTCTCCCTTATCAAAGTTTACCCCAAATCTAAGACTATTTCACAAAGAGTTTGGGTCTTGTGTTTTTCACTTTTTAAAGAAAGCTGCCTTTGACCTATAGATATGATTTAGTTACACTCTGAAAAGAAGTCTTTGAAGCTCTATCATAGAATCACAGAATTGTTTGGGTTGGAAGGGACCTTAAACATCACCTAGTTCCAAGCCCAGTCACCTGTCCATAAACACTGAATTCAGAGGCTGGCCTGTCAGAACCAGTTCTTACAGAAACCTGTCTGTGAGACTGCATGTTTGCAAGTTGTAGGCTCCTAAGTAGCAGGTGCTGAGATAAAAGCATGATGCCTTGGAACATAAGGGAGAACAGAACTTTGGATTCCTGACTAAGATTCACATCAAAATTTATATATGCAAAGTAATTAGTCCTTGGGTTTTGTGGGTTGCTTTTAGATTTAGGACATTGTGAATCTTTCTGAAATATACTATAGGATCTAAGGAACCAATTTTTGGGTCTTATCCTAAGTACTTTGCTAAAGCACAACCATGATTATTTTCAGAGGCATTAATGCTTTCTCACAGATGGGGCTTGACCATTTTTATTCTTTAACTACCCAATCAAATTCTGCTCTGGAAATTTGGCAACAGTTCTTGGAGACATAGTTTATTAAATGAAATCTACAGCTGCAAAGTTTTAGCAATTTTTATTTTGGAACTACATCAAAAGCTTTGCATTGTGTAAATGTGCATAAAAGACTTGTTTAATTTTAATCAGTGCTGCATAACTTGGATTTAATCATGGCTGGCTTTCTGCAGTGCTCAAATCACTTTCTCAGTAGGGGATGAGTGTTGAATCAAATACCATCTAGTTCCTTATTCTGCAAAGTATAGTTTCATCTCAGAATGGTGTGAGAATCTTCTCTTCATCTGATAAGAGTTCTGCAAGGATGAACCACTTCACAGTGTTGACCTGGCATGTTCTGAAGAACACTAGACCTAGACTCCTTCAGAGATTAGTTGTGTTTGTCTACCTGTACTAAAGCTTTCTGACTGACACCTTGTAAAATCTAAAAGTGCATTGTGGTCAATGCAAAGTCATCAGCTTTCAGCTTCTAAGCCCTTCTTTTAGCATTTTTCTAATTTTATTTACGTTGCAACACTTCAAATGTATTTGATAGTGAAAAAAAATAATTAACTGTTTTGTTGGAAAGAATACTTGGATCTGAAAAAAAGTGATCAGAATGCACTCATCAAAAAATAACTCATTTCTAGACAAACACTTTCTCAGACTTATGACAGATGTGATTTTTAAAAGAGTGGTCCACAAGTTTTCAAAAGCCATCTGGAAGTGCTTCAACTTTGACATGTAAATAACAGAGAAAGATGGTTCTAAAATAAGGTAAGGTGAAATAATTAATCTTGTACTTAGCAGTTTTATTTGTAGGAAGACATACTGGAAATGTTTTGCTTTTGCTTTTAAACAAGACAGTTAAAGCTACTAGAGTGGATAATGTAGTCTTTTGGTCAGCTCAGTTGCAGAAATGATCCTTGCAAGCTTTTCTGGTATGTTCAGAGGGAAAACAAGAAGCTCATGCTCTTTTATGATACTTGCAAGAAGTCAATCATGTATTTTTGCAGATTAGAGTTTAGGGCTTGACAATAGGAACAATTAATATCATCCACATATTTAGGCCACCTGTGATCACCAAGTGTTTGGAGCTGGAACATCATGCTGTCAATATACAGTAGCATGAGTGCTTTCAAGCATAAAACAGGAGTCTCTTCGCTAATTTGACAGGATGCGCTGCCTCAAGTGTCTCATGACTTCCTACTTTGAGCAATAGAAATGGAATAGCAGACACAAGAATAAAAGTATTCTTTTATAATACATGAAAATATTGAAAACATGTTTGATCTATCCTCCAAAGTTTTTTGCCTGAAGATGTGTATTTTCAAAGTGTTCTTGTACATATAGAAGTAGCCTGAATTATATATTCACAGACAGTTATTGATTACCTGCTTTTGAAGAGCATTAAGGGGAAATAAAATTAGTCTTTACATTTTTGAATGCTCTTATATTGGCAAATATGTTTCTCAATGTCTTGGTGATAAGGGAAGTAAAATACTGGGAGTAATACTGCAAGTTAAGATGATGCTTGTCTCAGTAGTTCTGATCTCAACTTGATACTAAGGTGGTACAAACATCTGTATTTGGTGATGAATATCTAACACTAAGCTAAAAAAGGGTAAAGAAAACATAACAAATACTAACTATTCCCTATGTAGCAAGCATTGATTGCTATTAGAGATCCAGTTAATAGGTAATCTCCCACTTCTTGTTATCAGCTCCTAGATGGACTTCTATCATAAACTTTCAGACCTCCTGACTCAATCAATTTTCAACTCAAATGTGTATCTCACAAGTGCTCATGTACCTCCAGCTTGGCTACAGGATATTGTGCTGGAAGTTTTCCAAAAGTTAAACTACATCTGCTGCTCTCTTCCTGTCCATAGAATCAGTCGTCTTATCGAAGAAGGCAGTTATGTTCATTATGTATGCTCTGCCCTTGGTAAGTCATGCTGGTTATGTCCAGTCATGGTTTTATCATATACCATAATACTCCAGGGAGTCGCTCAGCCTGTGAATCCCCTTTGCCCATGAATGTGACAATCAGCTTTTTCAAGTCATCAGGTATCTCTTATTTGCCATGAGCTCTCAAGGCTGATAGCAAGTGATCTCAACTAAGCTGTTTGATTTTTATTTTTCATGTCCCGCCAACAGGCAAAATACAATTCAGGAGAACGTAGAAAGGGGACTGGGTTTGCTAATTCACGTAAGCCACATAGTGTACTCCACAGAATATGGCAGAGCTTTGGCAAGGATTTTTTAGTTCACTGATAGTTGCTTTCTTTAAAGGCATGTGACATGCATGTGACATTAAATTAGAAGACCACTTTTAGTTTTAAATTAGCACTAAAATAAAGCAATTATGTGCAGTATAAAAATCATATTTTAAAAGCCAATGTTCTTCCCTACAACCTCTCCATAACTCTTTTTTTCCAACACTGCCAGGTGAAGAAAATCAGAGAGAAAAATCTGTAACTCTTACTCTCCCCTGTTGTGTGCTGACCAGATGTAGAGGTCACAGGGAATAAATGTTGTTTATTAACCCGTTCTAACTTGATTATTTCCTGATCTCTGTTCCTTTTGTTCTCATGGAAGGACTGAAAGTACCTTTTTGCTTAGTAAACTTGAATTGTGTTTTGCTTTACCTGGGTAACTTCTCTGTCAGAAATATATATCAGCAAACAAAAAAAATCTGTTACTAGAGCTGTTTACATTTTTGTTTGTTTGTTTGTTTTTGTTCAGCATTATCTGGGCAGCCTCATATGAAGTGCATTTCTGGTTTATTACTACTTAAAAGATTCGGTTGGATGTATAGGGGATGTGCTTTAGGTTAAGACTTTATTATGCTTTAAGTATGCTACCTGGGACTTTGTTTTGATTTGTTTAATTAGGACTTAAGCAAAAGTGCTTGGGAGATGTTTGTAAACTCCCTCCCATTACTTTAGTGGATTTTAAATGAGTAAATATATCATAGTTTGCTCTAAGAATTTCATGGAAGTACTAAATATTCTAAACTGTAGAGATTATTATTTTTTCCAATATAGTAACATTAACACCTCATAGTTTGGTCCCAAAGAATGCTAAATAAGCAATCTGTAAGAAATGCAACTGTAACACATATTTATTAAAAATCTGGGCAGTGTTATTTTTAATTCAATTTCAGTCAAGCAAGGAGCTGAAGAAGCCATAGGTGAAAGTTGTTTGGACAAGGCAAGGGAGAGAATTTGTTTCTAGTCCTTTCCTGTCTTTTTAATATGCCGTCACCACTTACATATTTGTTTTCTCAAAGGTAGGATCCAACAAGTCTTATCTCTGTGTCTCTCCACTAGATCTACACTTATGTTTGATAAATAACTAATGTGTAAAGAGATAGGTAGTTTGATTGTCTGTGAATCGTAAACCTGACATATACTCTAAGTTCGTTCCTGGTTTTTCTCCTAATCTTTCCCCCTGAATTATGATTACTTAGAGCGAAGCTGTCAATATCAATCAGAAACAAACTATTATATACAACCTGTTAATTAGAAGTGCTCTCTGTGTGCAGAGCTGCTACTCTGATAGGAAAGCCTCTTAGCACTACCTATAGGCCTGAAGTATTCTTGCTGCTAATGTGTGCCTAATCAGTAAGGGATTCATTAAAATTAATCATATATGAATTTATTTTGTCTGTACACAGTAGATACTAGGGCATTCTTCTCAGGGCATGCCTCTACTCTGCCCTGGTGAGACCACATCTGGACCGTCGTGTCCAGTTTTCGTCTCCCCAGTTCGAGAGGGACACAGGTACTATAGAGGGTGTCCAATGGAAGGCTATGAGGATGATTAAGGGACTGGAATGTCTACCTTACGAGGGGAGGCTGAGAGACCTGAGGCTGAGAGGAGACCTTATTAAAGTTCATAAGTATCTGAAGGGTGGGTGTCAAGAAGAAGGCACTAGTCTCTTTTCAGTGGTGTAAAGGGGTAATGGATACAGAGTGGAACACAGGAAGTTCCACCTCAACATAAAGAAAAACTTTTCCACTCTGAGGGTGACAGAGCAGTGGAACAGGCTGCCCAGAACTGTTGTGGAGTCCCCTTCTCCACTTTCAAGACCCATCTGGGTGTGTTCCTATGTGACCTATCCTAGCTGATCCTGCTTTACCAGCGTGGCTAGGCTCAATGATCTTCAGTGATCCCTTCCAACCCCTACCATTTGATGATTATATTAAAAGGTGTAGTTCCCATAAGGCATTTCCAGTGTTCTAAGATTTAATAAATTATTCTGATGCTCCAATATCTGTGGGATACTCTTGTTTTACTGTCACTTTAGGTTTAAGTGTCAACTAGATATGCATAATCTTCTGATTAACTGTTGAAATTGGTTAGAAACTACAAAGATATTCCTCCTTAATTTTTTTTTTTTGGTAGTTAAATCAGAAAATAATAATATATTTTTCAGCACTTAAGCAGTTAACTGCATTAATAACCAGCCAGATTAGATTTATGAGTGAATACTCCATTGAGATGAAGGGGATAATAGATACCTTGCCACGTGATTGTTTGAAGCTGCCTGCAGCCTTAGGCAGACATCCTATACATGCCACATTTAAAAGGTTAGTTCTGTATCTGGAATAATGTTTAGAGCCTCAGGCTTAAATTTGACTATGTTTTGCTTCATATCTACTTTTGCAGAGATATAAAGCAACTATAAACCTGTCTAACCAATTTGCTAATCTCAATTTATAGCTGCTCTGCAGGTCTAGAATGATGTGAAGTAGTGGCTGCCTTCAGTTTTGTTTGTTACAGGAAGTTTAGATTTTTGAAGCATAATTATGTAGAAATTTAAAAATAATCTGCAATTATCTGCAATTTACATGCCACATAAAATTGTACAGAAGACCCTGCTTGCACTTTCTTTTGAAAATATTCATCAGGTACACACCTCAGATATGCTCCCACTACATGTGATGCAGAGATCCATATTGGTATCACAAGTCCTTGAAAACCATAATCCAAAGCATAGTTCTTGTCATCTCTTCTAGTTGAAATAATTGAATATCAATAGCAAGGATGGACTGAGGAAATGAAGTCTGTTGATTTTATATATATATATATACAAACATACATACATACATACATATTTTTTCATCACTGAACTATTGGGTTCATTTTTTTCAAGCACACATTTAATTTATAAGGTGCAGGGAAGTGTCTATAATGACTTAGGAGCATACTCCAGTGAGGTTTATTCTAAAAAAGGGTAGCATGCTAATCCATTATAGTTATGTGCTAGGATGATAAAACAGCTGTTTTATCTGAATGAAGAATGGGTTCTTTGGTTCATTATCACAAAACATTAGATAGAATGCAACTTCTGAAATCCCTACAATTAAATCTATTTATAGGTGTTGTTTTCTACTTTGCCAAGCCAGAGGAGATTCTAAAACAGGAATAATTTACTAAGTGGAATAAAAATAAAGGTGAAAAAAAAAAGTCAGTATGGAAGGTCAGCCTCTTATTCAGGATTCTATTCTATTCTATTAATTTTGTGTGAAGAATATGCTTTTGATGTCATGGATTCAGTGTTTCTTGTTTCCAATAATAATACCATAAAATTTAATCATTAAACCATAGCTTATTCTTGAGGGGCTCTAGGAGATTAGTTCTTCATTCTGGCAGGTATAATGGCAAAATAAATATGTGGCATCTTGAGCTGGAAGTCTATGAGACTATTTTTGCAGAGTGTGTTCAGTTTCCCTCAACCCACCTTTAATTCTTGCAAGCAATCAAAATACGTTTGGGTGATTGATGCATTAACCCACGGATAGGTTTTTCTGGTTTTCCACTCATTGATCCCTCATGCTTGATAAAGTCAGTAAGGACTGTAAGTCACAATTTTGAAAGACTATTTACAGAATTATGTATTCTAACAAAACTAGGCTTGGAAAAGTCTTGGAGGCCTTGGACATTTAGGAGGTGAAAACAAGATCCAGCTAGGTTCTCTTTAAAGTGGTGATGATTCATCCCATGTATATTTGATATCTATATTAGCCTAGAGCGAATTATTTCTGTTTCATGAAAGATTGCTACACACAAATACTAATAATGCAAGTTCTTTCAGAGACACAAGGCTTGCATTCAAGATGCTGTATCCTTAATGCATAGCTAAAGAATTTCTGGCTGTGGATTTTTTCAATATTACAACAGTAAAACTAGATATAAGATGAAGATACTGCTCATAAGACAGGTTACATTTCTGCCATTAAGGGTATAAATGGTTTCAAAATACTTATCTAACTTTATTGCTATTCTTATCCTCAAGAGCTAACAAAAACATAATAGAACTCATAAAAGTTATTAGGAGTTTGTTTCTGCTACAAGGACGCAATGATATGAACTAGATTCTGGTTTTGATAATCATCACGGAAGAACACAAAATGATGTGTAGCAGTGAGAGTTCGGTTTGGCTTTCTATCTATTTGAGTTGATTCATTAAATCAAAACAAGTATTAACTGCCAAGAATCTTTCTAGGTGGTTTAAGCCTTTATCCATCATCTTATAAGATAAAAAAACTCCATTTGGATAGGGAAGTACTTTCAAAATACATTTCAATGGAGGCAGAGATTTTTAAATGCTTTTTTTACCCTTTTTCTGGACACAGATGTTGGTGGTGTATTGCTTTACCCTAAGGGTATGGTGTACAGTATTTTAAGTATTCTATGTATAGATTGTAGTCTGAGTTTCCCAGTATCTATTGTAGGAATTTTATTCTTAAGTTAACAGTATACGATACAATTTATTTTTTTATTAGAAATAATATTAAATATTATTTATATTCACTTCCACGAGAATTTTGCTGTTATTTGACATCAGTTAACTTGACATTAAAATAATTTGTTCCAATTCCCATGCAAAGCAGAAATATTTATCTTAAGTGGCAAATTATGCTTAGCTCTTTTGATTTTTATTTTTTTGATTGGTATAATTTTATTCCACTGTAACTAATTTAACATTAGTTCATGTCCAGATTAGCATTTCAATGCTAATACATCAACATTGGGAATTGCTAGGATTTTCCTTTTACACAATTTATTTGGCACATTTAATTGGGAATTGAGGAGCCCTCTTTTCCTCATTGGAAAACTGGTGGAACTGCCCTTCCATCACACTCTGCCATCCTGAATAGTATAATAACTGTGATATTTTTATCAATTATATAGACAAGGGGATTGAGTGGTCCAGCAGCAAGTCTGCAGATGACACCAAGCTGAGTAGTGCTGTGCATACACCTGAGGGACAGGATGTCATCCAATCTGGAGAGGTGGCCCAGGTGAACCTCATGAGGTCATTCCAGCTCATTCTTGTCACTAAGTGTAGTGATTCTACTGCAAGGTTTTTATTCTTCAGGGAAATATTTCCATGTCTTGTCCAGTTGAAAAGTAGCCATCTGTTGGTTTGTGTAATTAACACTAGGGATTTTATAAAGGAAATTATGTATTCTATCAACTTGAGAATTTTTAAACCATAGAACTTCTGTTGTGTTAAGGCCTGTGATGTACAAAATGAGTAAGTAGCATAGTCATAAATGTGTGTAAACTTTGTCCAGGAAAACAATAGTGGAAGTCTACCCTAGTTGTTGTCGTGACTTTGCAAAAGCAAACTGGAAATAGACTTGATATGGTCCTAATTGCACAAGAAGGTAATTAATTTTCATGTAACATGACAGTTCTGTGCTTCTAAGAAATTATTTTCATTTTCTATTTTCTTTCATTATGATACAAGTCCAGACCACTGCAGAAGGAAGCACCTACAGACTCTTATGTCAGTACAGAAGGCATTTTTTTAATTGGTAAAATAGTTAA